>NC_059472.1:31503163-31811466 GCF_018139145.2 Gymnogyps californianus | reverse complement strand
AGATTACCTCAGAATCTCAGCCAGGACAGCTCACATCTTTCCACTTAAAAATCTGCAAGAGCACAGAAGACCGGTGTTTCATCCTCAGCAGCTCATCATGTATTTCACGGCAAGAGAAGGGCAGCACAGCCGGAGGTTGTGATACGCCGGCCCTCAAACTATAACTCACTAAAAGAGCTCAGAGCAGCAAAAAGGCTGCTGCCACAGAGAGAAATGAATTGGGTGTAATTTCTGTTCAAATCAGTGTCACAGCTGAGGCTGTGGCACTGGGGCGGGGGGGGGGCAGGTAACTGGTTTTTGGCCACTCTCCTCCCTCCTTCTGCAGTTACAGGGGCTTGAAGGGAAAATCAGGCTCGAGGGCTTTATGTAGTGCCTTTTCCAGTAAGAAATATCAGGAAACTTCCTTTATTTACAGGAATGCTGGGCAACACCTGTTTTGGACACAAGAATATTTGGCTACTGGTGGTAAAGAAATCCTTCTGTCCTATCGATCTGTTACCATTCACTCCAGACAAGAAAACCTTGTGAAGTCTGTGACCTAAACCTCTCTCTCATAAGCAGAGATTTAGACTAAATATGTATTATTCCCCTTAGACATATTGCTTTGCGTATGCCAACATATATCCTGCATTCATTTCTAATTATATGAGTAGTGACCTCTTCTATTTACAGAAGGGGCATCTGGTCACGCAAGCATTTCTTTTTTTTCCCTTTTTGGCTACATGAGCCCTTCTGACACAAATATGCTAAAAGCTTCTAGATCAGTTGATTTATGTTGAAAGCCCAGCTTTAGCTTCAGGCTTATGTTAACTGATTCCTATTGAAGCCATTCTTGTTACCCCATCAACGCCGTATTTCCTTAGCAAAGTTGTTTCACAGCAAAACGCTGCTGTAACTTCCCATATGATCCTTTCTGTCACTCCCAGGCAGGGCTCTGCTCCAGGCTGATACCTGCAATACAAAGAAATGGGGGACCAGAGGCCATTGCAGCTTACCACGCTTTGCTGTTTTGCTTTTGCTTTACCGGGCTGGCAGGGGCTTTTAGTGCCTTTCCTCAGTCAGGCTGGGAGTTGGCCATCATCTCCCCCCCATTCCCCAGTGTGAGAGAGAGGTGGGCAGGCCAGGCCAGAAGGGTCCAGCTCCTCTTGCATGGCAGATAGCAAGGAGAAAGGACAGACCCCACATGCAGATGTAGGGAGAGAAGATCTGGACGTGACACACCCTCAAATATACCGCAGTCCTACAAAGACTGAACTTGGGACAAAAACATATATATACATAAACCATTTCTATAACATGTGTATATATAAACATACAAGAGGCAAACGCTCAGGTCATTTACAGCAGATTAGCTATTTCTGGGTTCAGTGGCCTCAGAAGATCTGTGTCATCTGTAGCAATAGGAAGGAGCTTTTCCTTTTTCAAGACAAAGAAAAAGCTCCTGGCTTAAACTTGGATTCCCCCCCCCATAAAATAGGCATGTGTGTTCTGCAGCCTGGCAAAAGACCAACAGTACATTCTGGAGGACAAAGGAGATACAGATAAACAAACAGCGGTTTAAATTAGCAAACCACAGATTGATACACAGCATACACAGCTAGAGCAAAAGTGAAAGCTTAGGGAGAGGCTTCAAAAGGCGAGACGACTGTTTTGCCAGAAGGAGGATAAAGACTTGCCTGCAGCCTGGAAACAAGCTCGGATCAGGAGCACGCAGCTCCCCACAGCTGCTATATTTGCAAGACTAAAATTATTTTCTGCAAAAACTTCAGACAGGTTGATGTGGTGTCTGCAGTTACAGTCCAGACTTTGCAAAGAAAATCTAGGTGTGCTGAATATAGACTAGTAATACCTTTTAGAGTGGGGGAAAAACAGTTATTTTGGGAAAAAATATGTTTGTAGTCATTGCAGTGAGAAGGGTCGAAAAACATGGGTTTGTTAATAGGGACTCAATTCAGTCGCCTAAATAAGTCATTTACTGCCCTCAAGGTGCCCTAGAGAGTCCTGTCTGATCCCATCTACTGCTCCAGTAGGTCATGGGTGTCCTCTAGGCCCCGTGCTTTATCCATCAGTGTACGTGGAAGTCTCACATGCCAGTCAGGACACTCTGGGGTACCAGATACCAGTGTCCAGCAAAATGACCCTGATCCCTCGGTGTCATTAGCAGAGCACTCACGATAGTCAGGCAGGCCCATGAGGACAGAAGAAAACAACACTAAATACAAGTATAGAAATTAGGGGGGAAACCCCCCCAAATTTACAAGAAGTAGATGAATAATAAATGGATAAAATTTTGCTACTGCTCAGTGTGACTTGAAAAAGTTAGAGCAAAGACCAGAATCCAATGTTGTGTACACTGATGTACTACAAAAAGTATTTGCACTGATGCAGATTTGTCCCTTGGTCACAACCTGGGCTCAGAGGGCTGTGATGGGAGGCAGAAACCCCAGCTGGAGGCCGGTCACTGGGAGTGTACCCCAGGGGTCCTGGGCAACCTGCTCTAGCTGACCCCGCTTTGAGCAGGGGCTTGGACCACACAATTTGCAGAGGGGCCACCCGTTCTGTGATTGCATGTGGAAAAAAGTTACATGCTGTCTCTAAGTTATGATTTCTTCTATCCAGAAATATATGACACAGCTGATGAGCATATAATTGATGTCAGAGTCAAGATATTTGCCAAAAATAGCATATTGATAATGGCAGTGGTAGACAATGGACCACAGCTTGATTCTTACAAGTTTAAAAATCAAAGCCTTTGCAAATCATGCAAACATTTTACTTCAAGTGCAGGATATTCACAGTATAAATGTATTGTGGATAGTGCTGCTACAACAGCTAATCATCTAAGGACATTATAGCATGCAGATTTTAGGGAAGCCGGATGTTTTGTGAAAAATAACTAAAAAGATGTAGAAGAGCTCATACGAATGATAGAAAAGAAAGGAATACTGAAGTGCCAGCAGCTTATAAAATAGCCTAAGGAAAATCTGGAGTGAGTTATACCAGAGGAATGTCTGTGAAGGGAGGAAAAGAGAGGGAACATAACCACACAGAGAAAACTTTGCCAGTGCAGGCCATTCAGAAGGACTAGTCAGAAATGTAAGATGGGATCTGTGAAAAAAAATATTATCCAGCTAAGGAAAAGGTGGACATAAGCAGCCCATGACAGATGGTAGCAGCTGAAAGATTGAGAAGGATATGAATAAATGAGAAATTTATTTAAGGAAGAACTGTAAAGGAGATGCAATCACATCTTCAGGAAAATGTTTTGAAAGAAAGTCTTGTTCAAGGGGATCTCCAAGAGGAAATGGCACAGAAGAAAGATTGAAAACTGTGAAGCCTCTAACCTGAAAAGGAAGGAAGGAAGATTAGGCAATGATTGTTCAGCCTATGACAGATTCTTCGAGAATGGCAGAGCTCATCATCCCACTGTGTGAGGAAGATAAAGACAAGGCAGAAAAGATTCAGATGCACATACAAAATAAAGTTTAAATTTTGTAAAAGGCAAGACTGAAAAAAGGAAAGATGTAAAAGCATTTGTTGTCCATGGAAAAGAAAAACTGCCACAGGACACATGGCCAGGTTCATCTTTGCATTTGAACTGAGCTGGCTACAAAAACGAGGTGTCTGGGGAGTCTCTCAACTGTTCCAACAGCTGGGACGCAGGAACCGCTTCCTGACAAAGGTCTTTGTGCCAGGATCCCTTGCAAGGGACAGACTGTTACCAAGACCATTACGCTGACTCTGCCTGCTGAAGACTTTATTAGAAGAATTTCTTAGGCAACTGTAGGTGGTTTATGATTACCTTATTCACACAGTTATGCTGGATATGGGACCAGGACAACCCAGTAAAATACAGAGGACAAATTCTGTGGCATAGGCCATAAACAGGACAAGAGATCAGACAGTGAAGGATGAATAACAGTTAAAAATGCAGCAAAACGCATCTGCACAACAGGAGACTGAAAACAAAAGAAAGACCTTGGAAAAGAGTGGAAGAAAGGTAGGAAACATTTTGTGAAGATAAAAAGTATCACCGTTAGCAATGCTGGTATCACTGTCTTCATTAGCCAAAAATAAAAGCCAAAACCAAACCTGCAAAGATGGATTTGATTTGAAGAATGAAGCGCTCAAGAGAAGTCTGGACTTTCTCCTGCTCCATTCAACAGCCGAAGGTGTGAGCAAGATGAAAAGCAGAAACCAGTCAACGCTAAGGAGTGTCACAGATGCCAGAATGTGAAACAAGAAGACTGAAGACAAAGAATTACAGTGGTAAGACACACAAAGTCCACAAACAGCTCAGAGGAAATGCACCCTATCCCAGGTCACCATGTTATTTGCAGGAAATGCTAGGACAATGGGGTTGATGCAGTATTTCGTACGGAAGTTTTTCCAGTCTGTGTTACCACCTAAAAGGAGCTGAACCAAACATGGCCTGATTCAATGGCCAAAACTCTTCTTGAAGAGATGTGGCATTTTGTTTGTGAGCCTGCAGGCCACACGCCCCCAGTGCAGACCAGAAGCTGAATGCCACAGATAAAACGTAATTTGCCAACTTTGCTGAAGACATTTTGCAAGAGCAAGACAGTGGAAAAAAGAAAGGGGTGGGGAAGAGATTTTCTTTCCAGCTGAGCTCCTGCCTCCTTCCTACGCAAAATTACTCCTTTCCATACTTCTCTGAAGAAGATGTGACTGAGGGAACGTCCTCTTTGCAGAGTTTACCAGGACAGGCTAACAAGCATCTACCTTAACTGCACTGCACAGCAGCTAGTGTCTGCCATAAGTCACAGTATCTACTGGGACTTCTGGAGAAAACATCCATGCTCACTAGCACTAAGCTAGTGCGTATTAGGTGTTGTGAGAGAGCATGTCTACCCTTGCTGATCCCAGGGCAGAAGGCTCCTAGTCCACCAGTGTTTGCTGACACGCTCTCCAGGCTCATCACACCTCTCTCTTCTCCCTGCTGCCCCACATGGGTCCAGAATAGGAAGCTGATCTGTTCCTGCATTTAGCTAATAACTCTGATGATAACTTGCGAGGATTTAAATCAGACATACAGACAGACATGCATTTAAATGCAGACATGTCAGCAATGATACATAATCTCTGAAGGCAAGTTTTGATGACGCAGTCACATGGGTTTGCTGGTGATGTGACAGACCGAAGACATCTGATGCAGGTTGTGAGATTTTTGTCCGTGCTAATTCCCAACTTTGGTGCAGGGTCATAACCTCAGAGAAGTGCAGCTCCACTGTCCTGAAACTTTGAAAGAGTTAACAGTATCTCCAGAACTTACAGGTGAACCATGTAACCCAATCATCCAACATTGGAGGAGGCTATGAGGAACACCCTCCCAACTCAGAAGCAGGTTGCTGCTGCTGCCTGGAAGCTTGCTAACCTAAACGGCTGCAGCTCGGTGGCTAACCAGCCCAGTGTTGGCAAGTCAGCTGTGCGTCCTATGGTGGAACATCATGGTCACTTTTTAAAGACACAGACCTGAAAACTTGATGTAAACTATGTAAACAGCAGTATGTGTGCTTTATCCTATGATTACAGACTGGGACATTGAGTAAGAACATCAGAATAACTTCGTGAGTCCACACACTAAGTGATGAAGGTGCCTCACATTCACTGCAAAGTAAGAACACCGAAACAGGGATCAAAGTGCAGCTGAGGCATTGCCTGTTTATATCTTAGCTTGTTTGCAGTAACGTGAACATCTGCTATACTTCATGCCATTGAATGTATAATTGGAACAGGACACTCAAATTTGCAATTTTATGTCTTCTGAACATGATGGTAGGTCCATAACAAAACCATTATTTATTATCATCATCATCAACAACGTCCAGGGATATATGTATTTGGAGGGGAAGGGGAGCAGGGAGTAGCTAAAGGGTCTGTAGTCCTCTTCTCCCCATTAGCACTAACTGGTTTAACATGCACTCCAGGCCATGTAATACCAGAACGTTCTTGTGCCTGTGCTTCCAGCTCCGACAGCAGCTGCACTTAGCCGCGGTTCAAAGGACTGAGTCTGCATCCGTGTTTATTGGGTTGCACACATTGGCCAAAAGCTTTCTGGTAACAAGTGCGAAACCACCTTTGCTGGTAGGTGAGGGAGCAAGAGTAGGAAACTTTGTATGTTTTTAATTTCCTATATAACTTCACAATATGATTTTTTTTTAAGATAAGGGTAAAACCAAAATTATCCTACATTTGCAGGAACATTCAGCAATGATTCTTTTCCAGAAGTCTGAAGTAAAATTTGCACTGTGTAAAATCCTGCTACTATTGAGTGTCATTTACAGATTAGTTATGCCAAATAATATAATTTTGATTAGATTTTCAGGAGCAGTCATGAGTTACTGCAGTTCACAATAGGTAGTTCTGTCTTGAAAACATTGCACAAGCGTGAATTAATTAATTCACTTGAAAGACTAGAAAAATTCATCAAGTGCATTTGTTAATTGAGAAATATAAACCAAAGAAGGCTAGTGGTGATGTTTTGGCCAAGAATTTCAGAAAAAAAGACATGTTTCTGTAACAGCCATTTGAGCAATATGGTAACTCTCCATAACATTCAGTAATTTCTTCAGACACACTTCTAGAAATACTAGAAAGTCATACTTCTTCTAGTCACAAATCTTTCAGTCTACTTGCCATCACACCACAGCTTAGTTTTTACTTTAACCTTTTACTTTCAAAGTTAACAGTTGTTCAGAAATAAGGTTTAATATATTCAAGATTCAAATAGTTCATACTAACAGAATTAATCCTGCATTTTTGTTTTCCCACATGAACATTTGTTTGTGACTTCTATGTCTGTTGTAGATTTAAAATATTGGCTTCGATACAAAACATGCATTATTTATGAAAGACTGGACAAGAGGCAAGTTGCTAGTATACTTACTGAGCTATTACACAAAATGTTATGGAAATGTTACTAAAATGCCCTACTTCATGCTCAGATCAGCTTCAGAAGAAGCATTTAATATCTGAGAAAAGTTAAGTGACAGGATTATGCAAAACTTGTCAAGGAAGATCTTGTTTTACATCAAACTAAATTCAGAATCTCCTTCCCTTGGGAAATTAGGAAGCATCAGTAACCATTTTCATCCTGTTTTATGATCCCAAAGAAAGTTGACATTTCAACATTTCCTACATGTAACCAGCACTTAGTCATCACCAAGAATCAGAATTGAGCAATAGGCAAGACATGAACTTGTTAAAGCTGGTCCAGAGGAGGGCCACGAAAATGATCAGAGAGCTTGCATACCTCTCCCATGAAGAAAGGCTGAGAGAGTTGGGGTTGTTCAGCCTGGAGAAGAGAAGGCTCCGGGAAGACCTTATTGTGGCCTTTCAATACTTAAAAGGGGCTTATAAAAAAGATGATGAGAGACTTTTTACCAGGGCCTGTAAGTGACAGGACAAGGGGCAACATTCTTAAACTGAAAGATGGTAGGTTTAGAATGGATATAAGGAAGCAATTTTTCACAATGAGGGTGGTGAGACACTGGAACAGGTTGCCCAGAGAAGCTGGGGATGCTCCCTCCCTGGAAGTGTTTGAGGCCAGGTTGAATGGGGCTTTGAGCAACCTGGTCTAGTGGAAGATGCCCCTGCCTGTGGCAGCGGGGTTGGACTAGATCTTTGAAGGTCCCTTCCAACCCAAACCATTCTGTGATTCTCTGAATCTATTAATAGATGTAAACTCTGCTGCAGTTTTATTTATTGTTATACTAGTTAACTAACTTGTTTGTATTTTTCACCAATGGTTACTCTTCCACACTCAAAGATATCAATAGCTGCATTTGACTGTTTAAAGGTACTAACGCACAGAACACAAATTCCAAAGCTTTTGATTCGGAAACAACATGGTAGAGAGTCATGTTGAAACAAGGCTAAAAATCTTTGCTTCCAGCCATCTCAATGCTAAATTTTCATTTCCAATTGTGGTGTAGCTCCATAGCTTGAAAGAGCTTGTGGTTTCAAATAAAGATGCCCCATTCTTTCCCACAGGCATGGCAAGCTGGTCAAACTACATCTTCCATAACATACCAGCTAGGGCGGTCAGAGGGAAAGCACTGTGCTACAGTGAGAGATGTAATTTCCCAGGAACATCAGCCAAACAGAGATATCATGACAAAATAAAGAATTGCCTATTAAAAAATCCATTTTTTTTTTCAGAAAGTACATTTTCCAATGATGTAAAACACAAGTTTCTAGCCAGCCCTAATCAATTCTAAAACCTAGACTGCTTTCTTGTCATAATCAGGAAAGCGGTGAATGAAGTATGAAGTTAGTCTCTTCCCATTCCTACATGCATCTGGAAACTAGATCCTAAGTGAATGACTTGCTATAAATGAGGTGGGAGCGTGCAGCCTGTCTTTTCTAGTACTTTCCCTTGTGCAAAGGACACAGGGGTGGAGAAAGGCTTGACTCCAGGTTCGTCCCAACTCAGGCAATGACTAAGAGAGTTAGCCAGGCACCAAGGATGAAACAAACTTCACTCTTCAGGTAAAACAGTAGTGTACCTCCAGGAAGGCTGGGATTCACTGTCCTGTGTATTAACTGTATTTCTGACTCAGAATACTTCTTTGAACCAATTTTGGAAGCAAATAATTTAAAGGTTGATCTATATTTAGAGTTGTGCCAACAAAGCAATCCAGCTTTACTGAAATATGACCCAAGAAAGCCTCTTGAAGTGAGCTCAAGAAATTAGCTTATTTTATAGTCAGATGCAGCTAGAGTCAATGATTTATAGTAATTTACTCACGGTTCCACAGTCAGGATGCCACTGCGGAAGGAAGAAAACAACAGAAGAATCCTAAACAAGTAGTATCCAATTAAAAAATTAATATATAACGCCTGTTGACCTGAAGTGAACATTTATTTCACATTGGCACAGCTTTTTAATCGAGTAGAAACAGTAACAAATATAGTCCTCTATCACACGCTAGTCTATTCACGTTCTCACCCCATTGCAGCAATACCCAATTGCTTTCCAGTAGTGCATTAAGCAACACATTGTTTGTTCTCCCTTCCTCTGCCCCAGGGGAGAGGTTTGTAGAATGATTTGCTTTGATAATTTGGGTGCTTTTCTTTAATGTATAAGTTGCAATGTATTTATGTCATAAAGACAGGTTAAAGAAATCTTGTTTACATTTAGATGATGATGTTTGTGATAGTCTTACCTCCTGAGGGAATTCATTCCATAGTCTTGGACCAGACTTTGAAAGTCTTTAACCTCCTGCACAGAGTACATTAAGGCCAAAGAGTAAGTATTTTTTTCTTGACTTCTGTCTTGTTTTTTCGCCTTGAGCTTTAGCCCATCTTCTAGATCACCGGTTTTAAAAGTGAGGTGTGCGCACCCAAGGGGTGTGCAAGACAATCCATTGGGGTGTGGCAAGAAAATACATTTTGTATCATTAATAAATAAATAAATAAAATTAAAAAGGTGTTTATTTTATCTTTAGCTTATCCTTTTTTAATTTCTATTTTTGTGTATGTTTTATAATGTACATAATATATTAGGACAGTAGTACATGTATATAATTTGTACATTAAAAAATATACATATATTGGGGGTGCGTGCTCGAAATTTTTTTAGTGATGGGGTACACTATCAAAAAAGTTTGGAGACCACTGTTCTAGATAGCAGTTCCCTGATGATAGTGCACCTAAATAACACAGACTGAGATCCTGAGTTTCGATCAGTATTCATAAGTCAATGCAAAAAAACCTGAAAATATCTGTCAAGCATACTTAAAAGAACCACTGCTGTTGTGGAGAGTTGCTACAACCTTCCCATACCACATGGTTTTCCCTGGTGGCAAGAATCTCCTGCAGAAATAGTGTGTAGCTGCTGTCTAACCAAGATGTGGAAGGAATATGAGAATAAGGCACGACAGATCTGCTGACACAGGAGTCTCCTGGCCAAACAGAGATGATTAAACATTGCTGGCTTCATGAGCTCCATTTGGATATCAGCAAGAAACCCAGAATTGCTCCCAAACTGTGGACTGAACGGACTGCGGGTTTCTGCATTCGCACAAAGGAAACTACAGTGGACACGTAAATTCTTCAAAAAAATTTCTGTGAGCACCTCTTCTGTCTTGACGAGATTTCTGACCCAAGAGCTGGTACCATTATGTCGTGTCCTTGAAAACTCAATTGAACTGCTGAAATCAGTGTGTTGATGTAGCTGGGTGGCCGGCACTAAGTACTTTAGCATTAGCACCTGGTTTTGAAAATGTAGCCTCCCTAGATTAAATCAAAATACTACAAAGGTGCTAACTAATTTTTAAAATACATGTGCATAGATGTCTCTGCAGGGCTTTTTTTGTTTACTCTAACATAATTAATTCAATTATGATATATGCCTAATTTCTAGGAACACTTACAGAATACACTGACAGAAAGTCAAGTAGCCACTTTGATTTAATGTCAGTAGTACTATACCTTCATCCATTCTCTCACACACAAAAACAATTAAATGTTTTCCAGTTTACTTACAACTTCCAGAAAAGCCTGAGTAGTTACACTGAGGTAAGCCTGAAGTTTTCTTGACTAAACCAGGATTTTACAAAGCATTAGAGTTCACATTTTAGCAGTATTATAAAAATGGGGGGGGTTCTTCCTGGTGAAAATAGACATGCCTTTCTGAAACACCCATTTGGCAACAACAATGTTCCCCACAGCAACATAAGGCTGTTAAGATTCAGTAGATTAGGACAACAGCCTGTCCATGCCACAAAGAGGAGGAAGAGGAAGAAAATAAAGGATGTTGAGCAAGAATACTTCAGACAGGCACCAGAGGTGCTGATGCTTCTGGGACACGCTCCAGGTCCATGCCATAGTGAAGGGAACAGCCACCAATGTTTAGGCAACACTTTCCCAGGCCCTAAACAGGGTATCCAAGATGGCCATGGGTATTACTACTATTATAATTCTAATTTGGATAGGGGAATGCAATAGGCATAAGGTCATCAACACTGGATGTGGGAACCCAATGCAGCACTCTGTGTGGAGAGGAGCATGTTGGCAAGGCTGAGGGCTTTGATGGTTTGATAAAATGTACATTAGGGAGAGGGATGGCACGAGGGCAGTGGAAAGGCAGTCAGCGTTGCTGTGGACTCCTTCTCTTGCTCGCACTAGACTGCTTTGGGAGAAGAAAAAAGAAAAGGGAGCATTAGGTCAGGGAATGGCTGGGCAGGGGACTTTAGTAAGGACAAAACGGAGTGTCAGGGCCCTGAGCCCACTCCCATCCTCCTGGGGATTTGGCTGCCTGGGCTCAGGGCCAACTCAGAGATAGTGCAGCTGGTGACCTTCGGGAAAGCTCTTCCCAAAAGCAATGCAGGGAGGCTTTGGCCAGGGCTGCCCCTCCTTCCCTTGGGACCTGCTTTGAAGTTGAGCCTCTTCCCCTTGGTCTCTGCCTGAGTTACACTGCAGCTGCACTGCAGCCATGCCTGTGCATTGCCTGCCAAAGACTGCCAGAAGAAAAGGTTTGCATCACCACGGCTGGCATTGGCAACAGCAGAAACATCCTATAATGAGTGTATCAGTAATAATGTTTGAGAGTGCTAACCCTGTTCCTTACTGACCTGCCATTAGCATGATCTTTGCTGACAGATTTCACTTAATTTAAGGAATTTTGGCTTAAATTTGATTTTCAGAGTGATTTTAAGGAATCACTTGAATTCCCTCCAGGAAATATAGTTATAATTGTGGCTGCTGTATAGAACTGCAGGATTAGCAAAGTGTGCCACAATAAATCAGTTTGTGTTGTTTCCTTATCTCCTCCCAAGACAGAGATTCACAAACATTGTCCTACAAGGAGGACATTTTAATAAGCAAAATTTTCAAGTTTCACTCCTGTTCACCACTGTGTGGACTAACTGCACTCAGCTGAGATTCTGCAGCCCACAATAACTGTAATAACTGCTCAGTAATTAATATGAGGAATGTTTAATGGAGATAGATGTTTTCTATGAACTTTGGTAACTTAAGACAACGAGAGTACCATCGGCCCACTCGCAGACTTAGAAATAAGAAAAACGTATAAGATCATCTAGAACAACAAGAGATGGAAAGTAGGCTAAAAGAGAGGGCTAAATTGGATTACCTGAAGTCAGCAGTCAGAGCGTTAGGAGGAGGCTGTAACGTGACTGAACAGGCACTGATCAAAGGCACAGGGAAAGTGCAGTTGTTTAAATACCCAGAAGAGGAGCTTCATTCCCTTCCTGATCAGAGTGTATCTTTCACAGCTCATTCACTCCCTGATAAAGCACATCTGTCCTAGCTGCAGACTGAAAAATAGAGGACTACTATGGAAGACCAAAAAAAGAAACAAAAGATGTGAAATACCAAGAATGTACTATTTTTTCAGTCAGGTAAAGGTTGAAATCCAGTGGCTTTCAGAGCTGACCTCCATTCAGAGTAGACGCCTAACCCAAGGACAGACAAAAGGGTCAGAAAGATGTGAATAAGGAAGACTAACAAATCTTAGGTAGAAACAGGCTACGTTATTTTAAAAGAGGGCTGAAACTAAGAGGAAATGCCTTGCATTTGCTAAGGCTAAACTGACCATAGCTGTAGACATAGGAATACAGAAGAAAATCCCTCCATCACCTGAGCACTTGGCCCCAAGGAGTGAGCAGATTTCCACCTCCTGCAGCATGCTTCAGATCAGCTCTTCCAGTTCTACTTCAGAAAAAAAAAAAAATCTCTTTAGCAAAACCCTATGTCCTTTCTTCATGGAAGCACATGAAAACACACTTATCTAGAGGTAAACACATGCTGAAGTGCTTTGCTGGAAAAAAAAAGTATTTTTCATTTAGGCTGCAGGTGACTAAAACAAATAGCAGTGCTGTCCATCTGTAGAATAAAAAACAAGAAAAAAAAGAAACAACAAAAAACAACTGTGCGAAGCTACAACATTAAGAAGATTGGACTAAGCAGAACTTTCCAAAAGAAGCACTATAGTAAGTAGTCATAATAGCAACAACAGCAGTGGATAAAGCACAATCTCTTGGTAAGGATGTCTAGAAGCCCCACCCTGAAAATACAAGAAAATACAAGCTAAAGAGATTAGGAAAATACTGAAAAGGAGAAGAAAACAGAAAGCAGAAAACAGACTCTGCAATGAATCTGCCACACAGCAACAGTTCGCCAAACACAGCAGGAGATCTGTGAAAGGAGGGAAGCCACTACACATCCCACAGGCCTTTCAGGCAAGGTGATGGTGCAGCCAGAGGAGAAGGCTGTACAACAAGAAGGACACACCTGGAAAGAGGGTGACAAGCACATCTGTTCACAGCCAGGCAGACAAAACTCTTCTCAGAGGCCTGTGTGCAACTGGACCCCTCTAGGTTTAAGAGTAACAGGAGTCATGCACATGGCGACCATGAGAAAATGTGCAAACTGGGAATGAAGGCTGGACCCCGCTCCGCGATGTGAACTTCCCCCAGTAGCGCAAAATCAGTGTGAGACAGCCCCGAAACAGACCATCCCTCGGCTGAGGGACAGCAGTGCCACCCCGCATCCCGGGCTCCCCGTGCATCTGGCACCCTTTAAAGGAATAGCTCAGGTTCTGGATACGAAAATTATGGATTTAATTCTGCAAGACTAGTCATTGATATTCACCTGTTAGACCTTTTCACATCGTTTTGCCAAATAAGAAGGCTTTAACACCTCTGGATGCTTTCAAATTGTTTTGTATTGCCAGAGCGATACAAAAGTACTTAGTATAAAAGAGAATTAAGCCAGGAATGTGTAACAGAAAAGGCACGGAGACGTTTGGAAGAGCTATAATACCCACAGCACATGCAGGAATAAGTCATGCGCTGGCACTCAGCTCGCAGACAGGTGTGCCGGTCGGTGACATTATCGTTCTTCCAGTTGTTTCTTACCACTCCTCTGCTGAGAGCTTCCACCCCCGCAGCTCTGTTGGCAGAAAGAATTAAGTGAGCATTCCCTCGCGTGCTTCCAACAAGTCAGATGGATCAGTCAACGAAGAGGGTTTAAACCAACCTGCTCGCTTTGCCTGAAGCAAATGAAAGCGCTCTTAAACAAACCCTTTTACCAGCAGAGCTACGGCAGTAGTACTACAGCATCAAAGGGGTGGCGTGTAGGTGCAAACTGGCAAAATCTTCAAATGGCACAGTTAGATCTGGAACACACTGTCTGTCCATAGCGTTACAAGTACGCACAAGCTACAGCATCTTACATGCACAACACCTGTCCACGTGTATATTTTATTCTGTAGCAAATACAAAGTTAATGCAATTATGCTGAGAATTCTTCCACCGTGGGCTAGGTTAAGGCACGTTATCTCATACTCGCTGTCTGCTGAGAGCGTGCAAGGGAACAGTTATCAGACAACGGATGGTTAAGTTTTAATTCATGATACCTTGTAACCTGTCTAAGGTCACAAGGTGTGATTGTGCAAAATTAAGTAATTGACCTGAAAAAGGTTGTGATTTACCCTTCCAAATATCACTTACAAAGTATTCCAAGAGCAATAACTGCATGAACTCAATTTGAATTCAGTTTACTACAGAAACAGCTACTGATTGTAGTCCAAACATTCTGCTGACAGTTTACAAATGTGTGAGTTTCTATTACTGGGAATTATACTTTCAAAAGTCTTCTCTAATTGTAATGTGGAAGCAAGGATTGCTACATGAACAGATGTGCCTGTGCCAGGTCGGACAGCAATGAAATCTCAGCGCACAAGCCTTCCCAAGGCACTCAGTGCTCCCTAGGCAGCTGAACCTGTGCCACCAAAATCTACTTTGATATGTCTACTTCAGCGGCACCTGAGCATGCAGCGTAAGCATAACCTCAGACTAGGGATGGCATCGAGGTTTCCGAGTCCTTCCTCATGAGCTTCGATCACTGTATTCTCTCCCTGGTACTTGTTCCGTGGAGTAGCACAGTTCACACTACAAAGTGACAGCTTATACTATTTATTTTCTGCTATGATCTATTTTTCCACTTTTGGCATATCAGGACAAATGTGTGCTTCTTCCTGCCCCAGTAATAAGGCTCCGATTCTGACACACTCACTTTGCTGTGTGATGCCCACAGCAGATCAGCCTATTCTGCAGAGCAATGCTTTTGCTTGAGAGACAAAAGAGCCTCCTCACCTATCAGTGAACTTCTAGCTCCCAAAATCCCTCAATATGCAGGAGTATGTATGTGAACTGAAACTGTCATATGTCCAGATTTCCAATAATACAAAAACCATGTTAGTGAAAGTTGAACTCTCTTTGAAAAAAATCTTGAATCTTCCTTACTGTCTGAACATCCATTGCAGAGATGTGCTATACGGATAGGACAACAACCCGTCGGTTTCAGAAGCTATCTATCTTGGAAGAGTCAGCCTCATCATGAAAGTGTTTCTTAGGTCACAGCAGGAACTCCAGGACATAAATCTTTCCAGATATAACGTGCTGTTAGTATCAGTAGTATTTTGCTGAAAATGCTATGATTGGTATACACTGGAATTGCACGATGTCTCTCATGGCATGATCTATTTCTCACTCGTTTCTGTAAGAGCTAGACCAGATTTTAAATGCTCTCCTCAGCTGCAACGAAAGGAGACACTGGATGTGTGTAACAAGCTCGCTACCCCTATGGATAACACACTGTCCCTAATCAAGAGGGTACTCTAAATCAGGCATCATACAAGTATGAGAATTTAATCCTCAGAGTCTTGCACAAGGGGTTTTATCATCGAAAAGCAAAAGATCCTACTCTTTGTGTAGGAGCTTGCAATTTGTTCGTTGAAACCCTAATTCAGCAGAATATACAAACACGTTTTGGTAAAATGGGCTTTAAGTAGTATTAAATATGGAATTGATCAGTGATGATATTCACCCACAAAGGAGTTTTATAAACCATTCTCCCCAGATATATATACAGCTGGAGTGATAGATAGGATTTTATGCGATGTTCACTCCCTTTCACAGCATTATGCCAATTTAATTATTTTTAAATATCGGACTTCTAGATCCTGGAAAACAAAACTGACAAGTGATGCCTTCCTAGGGTGTCCCCCCTGCACAAAGTACTACCAGTGACTGGCAACTGCATAGTTTAGATTTGGGTTATTCTAGATTTGGAGCAAAATGCCACACTGCAGCAGTGTATATATCATGATGTACCGATTATTAATTCTGCTCTCTCATGTGAGGCACCAGCTTTTCATTTGCAGGAAGCCAAATCAGTTTATGATTCTTTCCCAATGAACCGTGGGAGATTTTTATGTCTTTCTGTAACACAGGAGAAACAAGCAGAAAGAACCAAAGGACTATCAGAGAAATAAGGAAGCTGCATGTTGTATCTGGAGAATTAGATTTCAGACTGAATAAAACAGCATTTGCTATCTACAGGACTAGCACGGTTAACCATTAAAGATTTCTTTCCTATGCTGTCCCATTAAAGAAAGGAAAAGGAAAGAGATTCTAGCTGTTGTCCAAATGTATGAACTTCAGCAGTAAACACTACTGACTCTCAAGAGACTATGGGTGAAAAAGGTATGTTAAAAAATTACCGTGAGGTGTACATCAATTATTATTTTTTAATTATGAACCTTAGTAGCATGTGGGTTTGACAGGAGAACTGAAAACCAGTTGATGAAGAAACAGCAAATTAATGTTTCTACAAAATAAATGCATTTTTGCTACAGCATCTCAGGATGCTTTTTGAAATATTTAGTCCCATCATGAATATAAAACCTCATTTGCAACAAAGCAGTCTGAAAACAAGAATTTCTGCAGTTACAATTAAGCGGTTTGAAAATTTTTGCAAATTACTCAGTAACAAAAAAGCGTTATGTGAAAGTTAAGATTACCTGGGGAGACCTGTGTCCATGAAGACACTCAGTAAAATGGAATTATCAAACAGACCAATACAACTTCAACTCTGGTGTGACAGAGCTATTATGGACCAGTTAGCCACAATGATTCGGTTAAGTTCCCTTTCTTGAGTGCACTGCACTGCGGTGGAATCCCTTGTAGCAAGCTGACAAAGCAAAAGCATGATGAGACGATTTGGGAGGAGCTATTACCAACGGTCTTCTTAGCAAACAGTCCAGGGGAGTCTGAGACGTTGCCCCTGAGCAACCTACTGTAACTTTGAGGTTGGCCCTGCTTTGAACTGAGTGAACTCTGGCAGCTTCCTCCAATCTAAATTATTTTATGATTCTGTATCGATTCGTTAGCACTCTAGATTACCTGCTGCAATCAAATAACACTTCTTTGCACTCCAAAATAGGGACCCTATAGCTCATTATCCTACCGTTCCTCCTGTGTATCTTATCTCGGCTCATTCCTGGATGTCCACTGGGTAGGTTTTAAACATACTAGTCCTGGGTGCAGGTTATGTTCCCCGAGATCACACGTAGTCTGCTCCACAAATGCAAATCCCAGCAGGGATTCTTAATGTAAACTTTCTGTATACACTCACTGCAATCACATATAGTGAGAAATAATCTACTCGACCAAACATTTCTTTAAAAACAACATAAAATGGGTAAGAAATTCTAATGTAAGTAAGTGCTGAGGCGCTACTCAGCTGACAAACGCTGACTGGCAAGGATCAAGCGCCACAGGGATGCAAAAACACTGATACATCACAAAGCCTAAAACTTTATGAAATACGGGTCTGTTTTGTATTTTACGGAGGCTGTATCATGGGAACGCTTTGCTTCGATGCACCCAGATCTGAATCGCTATCTCCACCCTGTGCCCCAGTGAGGCACAGCAAATTTCAAAATTCTTTATCTCCCATCACTCCTCTGCCCCCTTGCCTAAATTTAGACCATCTTTGCTCCTCTCCTGGAAATCTGATACTGCCTTTTACAGTTTCTCTGCTTCTCCATGACCGACTCTCCCCTCCTCTCCCCCATAAAACTTTAGAAAGATTTTCTTAATCTTTCCAGAATATAAATCAATCTTCTACCAAAGGTCTCCTTTTCCCAAGTAACTTTGGTTAAGAAGGAAAGCATTCTTGTTTACAGCAGTATTTATAGCATTTATAATATTCTTGCAAAGTCTTCTCAAAAGTTTAAGTCCAAGTCAGCCCTCCCAGACCCCTGCATATTTCCAGGCGAAGACACAGAGGCGTATCTTTTTTTACTACTGAATGCATGCATCTGCATTACATGACAGCAACACCACCACACTTCTTCATCTGGAAGACTCCATAGCCCTCCCTCTCTGACATCTTTTGTTATCTGTTGTCCTGGGTCTGGCTGGGATGGAGTTAATTTTCTTCACAGCAGGCCATACGGGGCTGTGGTTTAGATTTGTGATTGCCGAACTGTGTGTGCACAGCATCAAGGCCTTTTCTGTTTCTTACTCTGCCCCCCCAGCGAACAAATCTGGGGTGCCAAAGCGGTTGGGAGGTGACACAACCAGGCAGATGACCTGAACCAACAAAAGAGATGCTCCGTGCCCTGTAACATCACCCTCCACAGCAGGGCAGAGAGGAGAGGGTTGAGGGAAGCTAACCATATTTTTCTCACGAACTGGCTAGGCATCGGTCTACCGGTGGGAGGTGGAGAGTGATTGCCTTGGCATCGCTTCTTCTGTTTTCCTTCTTTCTTCTCCCACTTCTTCACTTATTAAACTATGGTTCATCCCGACGTACGAGTTTTTTTGCTTTTCCTCTTCTGTTCCCCCGTGCCACTGGCCATGGGGGAGAAGCAAGCGAGCGAGCGGCGGTGCACTGCCGCTCAGCTGCCCGGCGGGGTTACCCCAGGGCGCCTGTCCAGCACCCCCCGCCGCTCTCCGACCTGCCCGGCCGGACGCCCAGCCGCCCCCTGCACGCAGAGCCCCGCGGCCCGCTGCACCCTCCCGCCCCCGCGTCCTTACCGCATCGCGCCTCGAGCCTGCGCCTCGAGCCTTCGCCCCGCGGAGGGACCCGCCCCGCCGGCACGTGCGGGCGGCGCACACGCCGCCCGCGCCTGCGCCGCGCCGCGCCTAACGGTACCGCCGCGCCCGGCCCCGCCGGCGCAACGCCCGCCGCCCGCCGGCCCCGCCGCGCAGACCTCTCGCCGGGCGGCCCCGGGAGGCTCGGCCGCGCCGCTGCCCCCGCCCCGCGACCGCCGCTCACTCCTCGGGACCCGCTGCCCGCCCCCCCCCCGGCGCGTACGCGAGGGAGCGGGGGGCCTGTGGCCCCTCGGGGGGAAGGAGGGGGGCGCGCGCGCCCCCCGCCCCCCCCCCGGCGTGTGGCGGGCGGGGCGGGGCGCGCGCGCGGCGGGGCGGGCGGGCGGCGCAGGGGCGCGTGACGCGCCCCAGCTGTCGCGCCCGCCCCGCCGGCCCCCGCCTGCCCGCCCCCGCTCGCGCTCCCCCTCCCCTGCGGTGGCTCTCCCGGTGCATTGTGGGAGCAGTCCGTTGTTCATTTGCCATTCGACCTGATCCGGGGCCTGTTGGGACGGAAGCGCCGCCGAGCGGGATCCATTGTGGGGAGCCTGCGGCGGCGGTCTAGGCCGGAGCCGGGGGGGGAGCGGCCGGACTTCGTTTCTCTCGGCCGCCACCCCCGCCCTTCCCGCACGGCAGCCGGCGCCTCCTTCCCGCGGGCAGAAGCCCTCGGCCGGGCGGGGAGCGGCGGGCCAGGGGCGCGAGGAGGCAGCGGGCGGGGGGCGCGCGCGCGCGCGCCATGTTCGCGGAGATGAACCGGCGGACGCTGGCGTTCCGGGGCGGCGGCCTGGTCACCGCCACGGCGGCGGCGGCGGCCGGCGGCGGGGCCGGCGGCGCGGCCGAGGCCTGGGACCGGCAGGACCCCGAGCCGCTGAACGGGCGCGGGGCGGACGAGGAAGTGGAGCTGGAGGGGCTGGAGGCCGAGGAGCTGGAGGCCGCCGCCGACGAGAAGGAGCTGCTGCTGCCCCAGGACGCGGTCTCGCCCCCCGCCGCCGGCCCCATGTTCGCCGAGAGAAACCGCCGGACACTGGCCTTTCGGGGCGGCGGGGGGCTCCTCGCCGCCCCCTCCGCCGCTAACAATGGCTGCGAGGCCTCGGCCTGGCCGCGGAAGCACTTCAATGGGCGGGGGGCGGACGAGGAGATGGAGCTGGAGGGCGCGGAGGGCCTGGAGCCGGAGGGCCTGCTGGAGGGGAAGGAGCTGGTCCAGGACGGGGGCTCCCTGAGTGACAGCAGCGACGACGAGGAGGACGGCGAAGGGGGCAGCCTGGGCGACGGCAGCGGCGCCGAGGGCGGCAGCTGCAGCAGCAGCAGGCGGTCTGGGGGCGACGGAGGGGACGAGGCGGAGGGCAGCAGCGTCGGCGCGGGGGAGGGGGAGAGCATCAAGCATTTCCCGCTAGCCAGGCCCAAGTCCCTGCTGCAGAAGCTGCACGTCTCCTTCCAGGGCTCCTGGCTCAAGGAGTTCCCATGGCTCTACTACTGCCAGGAGACCGGCCTCATGTCCTGCGCCTGGTGCACCGCCGCCGCGGCCGCCGCCGCCCCTCCCGAGCTGATTATGGCCGGCGGGGCCCTGCCCGGGGGGCACGACGAGCTCTGCAAGGGCACCCGCAACTACAAGCGGGCCCTGCTTCTCCGGCACCACCTTTCCGCCGAGCATCGCCTCAACGAGCCCGTCAGCGCCGAGCAGGTAGGGGACTCGGCGGGGCGGGGGGGGGGGGGCGACCCCGGCGGGGTCCCGCGCAGCGGCGCGGGGGAGAGGCCGGCCTCCCCTTTCGCATAGGTGGTTTGTTTTTTTTTTTTTTCCTCCATGCCCACGTGTGTGAACCTCTTTAAATGGCTTCCTGTGTTTGTTGTTGCCCGGTGGGCTGGGCACACCGTGCGGCTCTCGTACGCCGTCTCCGGAGCGGGAGACGAGTCCGCTTTCCGATTTGGGGTGACTCTCCCGCTGGATTTGGGCAGGCACAGCGCTGTCGGCGCTCTGCCGTCGTGCAGCCCGGGAGCGTTTGCATGCACTATTGCTTGTGGCTGTACCTGGTTACCTGTTCGGAGGTAGCGAGTGCCGTTCTCGTTAGTTTATCTGTTTGTCTCGTGAAGATAAACCGGCAATGTGGGAAAAAGTTGCGTATGAATACCAGTGTTGCAGCACTGATTTAAAAACACTCGTTACAACTTCCTCCTGCGGTACCGGGGAAGGGAGGGCAGTGTCCGGCTAACGACTGCGTGTGAAACTGGTACTTGCCAGCGTGAAATTAGAATTACTCTGCTGTTCTTAACGGTATGGTCCCTGTGCACTAATCGGATAACTCTGTGTAGTCAAGACCTTTTCGTTTAAATCTTTTTCCCGATTGTGTTGCTTTAGATTGAGTTACTGAGCAAGAAGTCTGCAATTGCTTGGTGTATGTTTGAGATAAACATGTGGTTTCCTGAAAGCCATGTTAATATGCCAGCTCTCCTCTAATGCCTTAGGACTAGTGAAACTCTTCATGTTCCCCGCGGAACTTAAAATTATTGTGTTTCTTGGCCGCTCTTAAGCGTAAGGCAGGGCTAACTCTAGAACATATGTGGATTAAAAGCTCCTAAAGAATACTCGTGTTGAATCACCAGCATTCTGCAGCCTTTCCTCCTAAGGATGTCTGTGCTGCAAAAGTTCACTCGGATCGCCTAGCTGGCGTTAAACTTGCCAGCGGGCACAAGCTAATGTGCTTTAGGTTAGGCTAGTACCTGAACTGTTAGGCTGAACTTGAGCTGTTAGCCGGAATTAATCCCCTGTCACTCCGTTTTTCACTATTTAGAGCTCAGTTTTAATTAAAACACCCACCTTTGTTGTATAGATGTATCTGGAGTCCGAATTGTTGTGCAGTAGTTAATTTGAGCTTATTGCTTGAGCACTTTAAGGAGCTCAGGGTACCTTGGACAAGAGCTGCTATTCTAGTGTTTGGGTAGGATATCAGGATGACAGATAAAATGTTAGGTGAATGTAGGTTTTCTTAGAGCTAGTTGGAAAAAGGTATGCAAGTTTTATGTGAAACTACTGCAAGACTGCAAGGAAAACCTTAAGGTGCATAAATATTAGTTATCCAAAATATTATTTTTGGATTTACAAATGCAACGTTCACCTTCAAGATGAGTAGTAGTACCTTTTCAGGTACTACTTTTCAGGTGTATTTCTAAGGCAGCCATTGTTACAGACATTTCACGGCAATAGGTCATCTTATCAGTTTCCTCCAATCTGGGCTTTGCTATTCACTCTGCAGTATTTAGCCAAACTTGCTTTAAATAACTTGTTTCTAATTTTGAAACTTTCATTCTTAATTTCTTTTACCTCTTTATATCTTTGAAAATGTTCTTTTTGTTTAATGTTGTTGCAGTGTATTCCTTACCATCTTATTGCCTAGTTTCTAACTTTGAGTTGTGAATTATTACCCTGTAAAGGTATGCCCTGTCACTGTGTAGCCTCCTCTGTCACTAGGTGTTGTTAATTCATGCCACCCTTGGAAGTTTCTCACACTCCCATTAAGCTACGTGTAAATAAAACATATTCTAAGCAATTTTTCCTACTAAACTTACTAGGTTTTTCTTTCTGTCTTCCTATCCCCGGTCTGTCGTAAGACTATTCAATACTGGGTGGGTGGAAGGGGGGACGGAATATTGGCTTGCATGTCACAGTAGCCTAAAAGTTAATGTAAGTATTTATTTGAAGATTAACCTTTCATTGTCATGGGAACCTTTATAAAAATGAGCATCTGCTTTTATACCCCTGATAGTTTAAGAAAAAATATGTGTAGTAACTGTAATAATAAATGAAACAGTAGGATAGGTGAGATGTCAGTGGTTCTTCTGTACTGTATTAAAGCTAAGGTTTGGACAAAGTAAGCTTCTATAAGGTAGCTGTGCAGAGATTGGTGTTTTCAAGAGGAAAACAGTGCTGGATGCATCTCTGCAATTATATTTCAGTTAAAAACTTCTCACAAGGGAAGGAATTGCAGTTTTTCAAGAGTCAATGTAGTTTTCTTTGTGGTGCACTTTCCGGTTACACTTGCTTTATCAAAAATCTGATTAAGAATCTCTTTTCTTTCCACTTTTATGTTTAATTTCCATATCCTTTCACACTTCTAATAGCACTTGAATTTCTGTTGATACATATGTTTAAATTAATACCAAAACAATAGCCCCATTTTTTTCTTTAATGCCATGGTACCAGATACTTGGAACAAAAGTAGGTAATTTGTACCCTGACCATATTTCCAACATACATAATGAGGCAGCAAAGCCGTTTAGATTTAATGAAACTTGGGAGAGATCTTTCAGCCTTTGTCTTAGAGACAACACACATGTATTCTTGACTTGACAAGCTTCAACTGCAGGGCATGTTTAGCAGCTGCTAATAAACATATGGCATAGTGCCACTGTTCAAGTGCAAAAAGGAAATTGTAGGTGTTAAGACAGTAAAGCAGTGGAAATCTCTATAGGCCTGTTGGATATTACACTCATGAAGAAATGAGTGATGATTTCAGTTTATTTTTGGGATACATTTAATTTGGAATGCCAAAATACATCACGAGTGGTTGCAGCTGATGTAATTCAAGGGTATTGAGCTGTCAGTCAGTGCTTCTTTCTAAGACAAAAATCTTGACTTTTTTTTCTATTCTAGTTTTTAAAATAATCTGTCTCCATATTAAAACTTAAGGAAAGATATAATCACCTTGAAACTACCTTCATTTTTTTAATAAACGGACTATTGTGTTGCAAAAATCTTAAGAAATAGACACTTATTGGGAAATCACTGCAAAAGATTTTAATTCTGTGATGACTCTAGATCCATAAGATGCAGATTTATTGGCTGCTGGGAGTTCCTTCCCTCAAAGCAGCTTTTTAAAACATTTTCTCTCTGGAGATAATTTGAAGCTGAGCTTTGGAAATACTGCCAGAAAAGCTTTCTCCAGCCTAACAGGCATGTTGGTTTAAAGCAGAAGCTCTCCAAAAGGAGGAAGGCCTTTGATGTGTTATTTTTTCCATGTGAACTGTAATTGTTTGCTTTATGTGAGCAGTGATGAATAGAAGTTGTGCTTCAGATGTACGAGTTACATTATAGTGTTCTAAGTTAACTTCTTGAATTACTGTTAGCAGAGCAAAAAAGTTGAGGAGGAAGTCAGGCCTTCAGAGTAAGGACTATCATTTACTGTATTTTTATGTAGCGTTTTTACCAGACCTCGAACTACTCGATTGGATGTTAGGCACTCAATGGAACAGTTTTAAATTGCTGAGTTTTCTGTGAGCGATGCTATAGCATGTAAAACAGCAGCGGAGCATCATGTGTGCAGCTGATAGGACCATATTTTGAGATAATTCTCCTCTGTAGCTGCACGTGCTTAAGAAGTTCCTAATAGCTCACTTCTGTTAGAGGATCCATTTTTCGGGCTAAGAATTTGCGAGCATGGGGAACTGCTGTAGAGTAAGGTGTGGTAGTGAGGAAGGGATTACAAAAATGTGGCATAACTACTTTTCATACACATACAGCTGAGAATATGGTTAGATTGGGTTTTGGTTTTGTTTCTTTCTCCCCCCCCGCCCCCACCCCGTTCTTGCTCCCAGGAGACAGAGTATGCTGATGGCACAGGAGGAGAAAGAAAAGCGAGTTTCTAGTAGCAGTTTTTGATCATCTGTTTCTGCTCCTATTAGCTTTTAGGCAAGTTTAATTAGTGAATTATACATATGAAATAGTCATTTAGGTGTATTCAGATGAGTCTAATTGAAACTGAGCACAATATTAGTTTCCTTGAGCAGTCTCTGTTCTGTTAGACTGCTTCTTAATCTCACCTGCAGAGAGAAGCTTTTCAGACTTACAATGTAGATTCCACAAATAAAACTGAAATAGTCCTGATTTTTATTCTAGATTTGCTATCAGTTTTTGTTAAAGGATAAGGTGGTTTGGTGTTGAGATAACTTAGGTGATGGGAATATTTGGTCTGTTTTCTGAAAATATAATTGACATCTAAGCAAATATCATTATTTTGTGGTTCTCGTCAGAAAAACAGTACCCTTATGTTGTGCTCATGGCACATCATCATAAGTAACAGAAGCTTGAAAATATACTTTTTTTGATTTTCTGTAATTATTTTCTGCACCTTACCTCCTATTGAACTGTATTGTACTTTTCTGTACAAAGGGGAGATGTTTAAAACACTCCAAGGCATATTAAATTTTTTTCATTTTTCTCATAGTAAATTTAGTTACACTTGTCTCACTTGGTGTACATAGGCTTGATAACTGTTCAGATGTCGGGGCTTTCATTTCATTTGAGGTGTGGCATTAGGGTTAGCTACTTCCATACCAGCAGTTAAACAGTTATTTCTAATATCACAGTTAGTTTTAAAAATCTTCATGCACCTGTTTCTGTAAAGCTATAATACCAATTTCTTCCCCCCCCCCAGCTTGGACACTAGTTGCATAATGTCTCTTGTTGTCACTCAGCGTTCTGGTCTTCTCATAATGAAGACTTCAGTCTTGTGTTTCTGTAGCACATTTGTGATCTGCAGCTCCTTTTTACCCTGCTGGCTTGTCGTTTTCTTAGGAAAACTAAAAAAATACATTGTAAATCTTGATTTCTTTTTTTTATCAGCTTGATTGGATACATACACATGCTCAGTTAAAATGTACTCTATCTCCATTATTTAATCAGACATTTGTAAAAAGAAAAGAACAACTGCGGATTATTTTTAAATTTTATATGGTGTTTAACGTGTTCTCAGAGAATGAAATTGTCAGCCAGCATAGCATCTACCTAACATTCACTGTGTGAGGTGCAAGTCACTGATGATTGACTTTGACTAGAGTGACAGCACTTCAGGGTATGATAATTTTTGTCTTAATCTGATCCAAAGTCAGTGTAATTGGTGTTTTGAAACTACGCAGTGCTCCATTGCTGGAGTCACAGGAAGCTAGTCCAGATCCGAAATCTGCTGAGAACTTAAACAATGATAGACTCAGCTATCACACATTTGGGACATACTTTCTGTTTCAGAGGTCTGATCTGAGGCAGTACTTGGGTATGTCAGAGAGTACGCAGAAGAAATTAAGCCAAGGTTGGACAAAGATCTGTTGCTTGTTTTCACATAAAAGCCTGATTGCTTTTATTTCTACCTCTTCTTTTCACTGAAGTGTTATTTCTGAGAAGGGTAGAGATTTAGAAGCAACTTGAACATGACAGTAAACTGAAATTTCTCTGCAGGAGAGGCTGAAATGGTACAGTTTCTATTTTGGTTATGCTGGGCATTATTTGCTGCTTATAGATGTAAATACCATTTTAGAGGATGTAGTTACAGCCTCAGTTGTCATCCCAGTGATCCACACTGGGATTATAGCTTGAGGCGAGTACTGATTTAATGCGCTCATTCCTGTGTGGTGGAAAGTGGCTTTTTTTTTTTTTTTAATATAGCTGGTTTCTGCCATAGTCCCAACTTAAGGGTAGTACTTTTCTGCAACATATATTTTAGCCCCAGTATAGATTATGGGCTCATGACAGCGTTAACATTACCTTGTTAATGCTGATTTTGACCTGTAATGTTGAGGCAGTCGAGCTTTAACGATATGTCTAGCCCCCAAATCTGTGAGTTGTTTTAGAAAATGAGAGGAGAAGATAATGATATAATTTGCAAAATCTGATCTCCTCTCATCCCAAACCATATTGGAGCCAGCCAGTTTTGAACTGTCCTTATTTGCTAGGGAAGAAGAGAGTCTCTCAAGAGATCCAGTATAAAACAGACTCTGTCATCGTTGTTGCTCTTGCTGGCAGCAGATGTCAATCAATATAAGTGTGGTCTCAAATATGCCAGTCTGTGTAGTTTTCTGCTTTCTCCTAGCTGCTTTGTAGCAGCTATGAATCATCATTGTCTAAACATCAGTTATAAGTTTTCTAAATGCTCTAAAATCCAGTTCAGATCTCTCATTACTTACCAGCCTCTCACTGTCTGAACTAATCTTTAATAACAACTAATTTCTCGGTGTTGGATTGTCTGATACTACTTCTAGCAAAACTTTCAAGCCACGTTTGAGATCACGGCTTAAAAAGGTTGTAGAGAGACAAATAAGTATATATTGTCTGTATAATAAGTATGTACCAGTTAAAGATGTTGCTACTGGAAAGTTTCGGGGAAGCTTGATTCAAGAAAGTCTTAATTAAATAACATAATGGAAGCTTAAGTTTTGTTTGGTCACCTGCAATATCCTGTCCGCTTGTCAAGTAATACAGCTATTTAATCCTAAGTCTGCCACAATTAGAAAATAAATAATAAATGCCTTATTTTAGAACTGCATAAGAAATATATTTGCTATTATAACTACTTCAGTAATACGTTTTCTTTAAAACATACAAGACAGATTGGGAGATACAGACCTAATCTTTGTGTAGTCATCTCTCAGCATGAGAAAATGTTGAATCAGTTATCGGGGTTCTACTTATCCGTTGAGGTGGAGATTTCTAGGGAAGAACAGGGAATTGGATGTGTGAGAACCATCTAGTTAAATCTTTGGAAGGAGAGACTCCTGAATCTTTAATGTATGTGGGTTAAGAAAAACAAGTATTTCACACTCAACTAAATCTTTCCTTTCTTTTGGCCAAAATTTCACTTCTTTTGTCCTCAAGGCAATTCTGCTAGTTCTGTTTTTGTTTCAGATCTGGGGGCAGAGGGTGCAGAATGAAATCGTGAGTCTTAGTTTTCAGAAATATTTTTTTAATTATATATTCCTGCCTGCCTTTATGACCAAGAACATAAATAAAAAAGAGTAGTTCTATTTACATTATCTTAAGTTTATTTTCATATCCTTATAGTGTTGGAGGACTAAGGAGAGCATTCATTAAGAGCTAATTATGGTTGTGGTTTTTTTTTTAATTGCAGGAGTCAGAGTTACCATCAGAACTGAATAATGAAGGATACTGTGATTTTAACAGCAGGCCAAATGAGAACTCTTACTGCTATCAGCTCCTGCAAGAGCTCAACGAGCAGAGGAAGAAAGGCATTCTTTGTGATGTTAATATTGTGGTGAGTGGGAGGGTCTTCAGAGCTCACAAGAACATCCTGGTTGCAGGCAGCCGCTTCTTTAAGACTCTGTATTGCTTTACAAACAAAGAAAGCCGTAACCAAACCACTGTTACCTATTTAGACGTTGTTGCTGTTCAAGGTTTTTCTGTCATCTTGGACTTCTTATATTCTGGTAACCTCGTGCTTACGAGCCAAAATGCCATTGAAGTGATGTCGGTGGCCAGCTACCTTCAGATGACGGAGGTTGTCCAGTCCTGCCGCAACTTCATTAAAGATGCCTTAAACATAAGTATAAAATCAGAAGCTCCAGAGACCGTTGTTGTGGATTACAACAGAAGATCTGTTAGTAGGGATGGTTTGTCTCCAAGGGATCAGAAAGTTGCCAGCTTCTGGGCAACACGAAACCTTACCAGCTTGGCAAGTAGCATAAAAACTGAGAACGATGGTTACTCTATTGATGAGGGCCAAATGGAAAGCTACCAAATGAATGACTGCAGTTGGGTCCAGGACAGCTCACCTGAAATGGCTGAAAATGAATCTCAAGGTGAGGGAAAAGTTTTCGTATGGAATGACATGGGCGCACAGGGACAATCAGTTCAAGAACCTGGAAAAGCAAGAAGGAAAAACCAAACTGCAAAGAGATTTATTTATAATATACCACCTAATACTGAAGAGAACTCAGAAGATTGCTCAGTCTTGCAACCGTCAGTCCCATATCCTGAAGAAGATTTGTCATTTATTAAAGAAGAAGCAGGTAAATATTGATTAATGTCAATCATGTAATTTGAAAACTAAATTATTGAATAAAGTACAGGACAATGTAACTTTTATAAAGCTATGTTGGATAGGATCTTTTAGTAAAGTCATCACACCAGTCAAGTTACTAAATCAGTAATCTGATTCTCCACCTTGGGGCACAGCAGTGTATCTTTGGCTAGAGAAAAGAATGACGGTGCTGTGCCATGCAGTATGTAACATGCTGTTTGCATTTGATGCTTAAGTTGGGGATCCTTACCAGCTGGTAGAAGCTAAAATTCTTACATTCACATATAATCTGTAGCCACCATTAGGCACAAAATCAAGGAGTGATAACTGGTAGCTGATGATGTTAGCTGGTTGCACAGAGAGAAAGGGCCTTTATAATTTCCTTCCCTACACTAGCAAAAGATTTTTCTGGTAATCTCCCTCACCTGAGTGTCACCCAGAAACAGAAGTCAACTTTCCACTGCTGTTTATTGTGGGGGTATCTGGGAAGCTACAAAATGGAGTAATCCTGGCTAGTATAATAGAAACTCTTAAAGCAAATTTGTGAAACAGATTGGAAAGAGATGCCACGATGACATATAGCAGAGGGAATATCTTTTTGTTGAACTATTCTTTAAACAAATCCTGAAAGTGACTGAATTCATAGGATTTTTTTCCTTAAGGATCTATGGTTAATGTAAATGCTAGAATAAGATTAAATATCTGTTTGCTAAACAAATACGGTCACACAAAGAATTATAAGCAGACTGTTCACAGTGTAATTGGGATTTGGGGCAATGTAATTAAGTTCAGGTTTTTATTTTTTAAATTATTATTATTACGCTGTATGAGTAGTTGAAGTGTATATATTGAGATACTGCCATTTACCTGTATCACTTTTAGATGAATTAGCAGTTTCGAAAATTTACCCCAATTTAGGAGTCAAACCAAAGGTGGATTTGAGAGACATAGCTGGAACAAACTTCTTTAGATGTGTCTGTTTCTAAAGCATTTTAAAATGTATGCCCCCTTCAAACATCAAGGGACTGTAGATATCCTCTACATCCTAGGTTCAAGGGGTAGAATTAAGAGGGAAATAAAAAAAAAAAAAATATCGGCACTCTCACCTGTGGGTATAGAATATTTCCAGATATTTTTGTATTCCAGTGACAAAACAGACATTTGAAAGCAACCTGAGTTCTGGGAGGGTCTAGGAACCTGTATTTATTTTGGTGGAAGGAAGGATGGCCTTAGTTTCTTCCTGTACCCCCAGCCTTGTTTAAAAACAAAGCTGAAAGAAGTCCTTTCAGTAGTGGCAGGGACAGGCCATTTCTCCTGGGGCCCTGAAATGCCTCTACCCGCAGTGTTATAGATGCCTATCTGTGTGGCTGGCGGCTGCTGAGGTGCGAGGAGGCAATAGGTGAAATAGCAGTCCAGCAGAGGGCATGTGGTGGCTCTGCGCTGTGCTGTACCGTACCAGTACATATGCATGAGCAGTACAATGACATGACAATATGGAGTGATGCAGACTGGAGCTATGGAGGTGTACATCTGGCACATGAGCAGGAGCAGCCGGTACAAGATATGTCCATATAGTTATCAAGTAGTGTGGCACAACAGGAGCAGCTCTGGGGAAGCAGCTGTGCTGAGGAGCTAACATTCATTCTGTAAATGCTTCAGGGGGTTTGCTTATCTCTAGTCTTCATCTCTGAACTCATGGGTAGGTCTACTTTAGCTTTGCAGTTCAGCTTGTGAGTGTACACTTGTAAAGTGAATTTCCTGATATTCTCTTACTGTCATAGCTTTCTTAGACTGCACAGGGTTTCTTCTGGCTGAAATTAAAATAGAAGCTGTGTTTCAGAAACATGCCTATTGCGTGCTAGCTTCCAACAGCGCTTGGGTCCACAGCACCAGGTTAGATCTAGCCTTCAGTAAAGCACCTTTAGATGTGTACAGTGGGGTGTGGAGTCCTCAGCACCCACACAACAGATCTGCCTGTGCTGGGCTATACTACTTGCTAATACATACTTAGTTGCAGTGGCATGAAAAAGGGCAGCAGAGGGTCTGGAGCAGGAGCTGAGGACCTGTATATTAATTGCACAAACGTCAAATTTCTGACACAATTTAGCATGTGATTTCTATTTCTGATTTATATGGGGCAGATATTAAACCTCTGTTACTGTTGGAAATACCACAGAGAATATGTCTACTAAATGATGACCCCAGCAACTGAAATAAATACTTGTTTGCGTTCTGCAGAATTTGAATATGTGCTGTGGAGCTTTCTTGAAGAAATAATGGAGGATATGGGCAGTGCAGTAATGATTAAACAAGTTTAGTCCCTGTTCAGCTTTTTTGGACAGAAGTACCAAGGTGTCCAGTAACTCATTGTGCTAAAGAATTAAATTACAAAATACATCCATGCAACATCTTGATGAAAAGAGCTGTATTAGAGGCTAGGGGCACACTGAATTTGTGCACCGGTGTCTGTCCGAAACCATTGAAAGTTCTGTGATTGCGGGGGGGAGTTTATTTTATTGAACTGTAAAATAGTGTCAACTAATGATCTCCTTGGTACTTTTGGAGCACAATATAAGTGGTCCCAAGTAAATAATTACATTTTCTGTCAGTGTTAGAACTATTTTGGAAGCCATATCTAATACTTTTATAATAAGACCTTTACTTTTATGAAGTTCTTATGTGCATGCACATTGTTTGAAACAAAAAGAGATATTGCAAGTAGGGCTTGATATAGCTTACTTTCACCCATAGTCTGTGCTTCGGCATTCAGTGTTCTTTCTCCTCTCCTGCTGGCTAGCTGCTTCTTTGCTCTGCAGGTAGATTCCACTCTTAAACGCTCTTCTTTCAATTGCTCCCTCTACACCCAAGAAAAGGTGGAAGAGGGAGGAGCAGAGAATTGGAAGAATGACAAGAATGAGTTGTAGAGTAACCTGTAGGTTATATGGTAACTTTTTAGTTGTGGATTAAATTTCTTGTGGAGATGAAAAACTACCAAAAATAATAGACACTGGGAGTTAAAAATGCATAAGAAAGTCTTCTGAAAAAGATACAAGACAATGCTGTGAGAAGAAGAAAGAGTAGTAAATTCTTATGATGAAAGCTAAGGAGTGCGCTGTCCCTTTGGTTGCTGAAAGGGAAAGAATGAGCTTCTACTATTATGCTTTGTCATATGCTGATGGGGATAACCAACACCAGCTGTGGTTATGAGATGTCCAGTTACATGCAAAGTGAGTTGCTGTGTCCTTGGTTATGGTTTGGGTTGTCTGGTGTTTTTGTGAGAGGAAAGAAATACCATAGATACGGTGGAAGGGCAGTCTATTTAAGAACACTCCTCTCACTACAAAAATTTACCCCAAAAGCCACTACTTTGAATTCCATAGTAAATGGACTTTCCAGTTGGGTACTGCTAGGTAAGTATTAAATAATCAACAATAAAAGCTTTCTGAACTATGTGCTACCCTTCTTGTCTCAGTAAAGCAAACATTTTAAACTGCTCCTTGCCGAATGAGAGTTTTCCTACAGTTATCCATAAGGATATGTCAGCTTCTCCTTCCTCTCACCCTGCGTTGCCAGTGAGTTTATATTTAACACCTTCCCTGTAAAAGTAGCACTTTGGTGAGCTTCAAAAAACTCAACGAAGTTGAGATGGATTTTAAATTGTGTGTACCATCTTACTTCATTTACCTACTCTTACTGAAGCTTTCAAGCCTTCTCCAGTTTTAGCTATATTAATTAAAATAGCTGTGTTTCTTCACACTGAATGTTACCGCCTATCTTACTGTTTTCCCTTCTAGTTGATAATCTGCTAAAAAATGTCTTTACTATTTACGGCTGTGGTGCATCCTACAATTAACCATTTACCATGGTGAAAATAACAGTGCAATCAGTCAGCATCTCTTAGTCAGTTTCCAGTTCATAAAAGCTCAGTGATGCTAATTCATCATATTCTTAATGTCTGTTCGTAGTTTTTTGTAAATTTTTATCACTTCTTGAATTTGTTTTTCATTTTGGCCTGTTTTTTGGAGTACAAGTGTCCTATCCGCAGGCTGCAGAACACAACTGTGAAGTATTGCTTATGCTTTCCAGAGCTGACAGTGTTGATTCTTAAGGAGACTTGTATGTAATATCCCAATAGCTTTATGAAGCTACCACCGGATTATTTGTTACCATGATTTTCAGGCTAGATAATGTTGTGTCATATATTGTGTTGGGGGTGGGGTGAGGGAAAGGATAACAAGGACAGGATGAAAACAGCCCTTTTGTGGAACAAGAGGGTTCCTGAATGTTTTTGTAGGGGATTCTTAAGGAATTTCATTCAGCTTGCTGTAGAAGCAGCTACTTTTCAGAAAGATACAAGCAGCAGCGAAACCTGCTTACAAAAAATGTAGTGCTGGTCACAGTTTTCCTCATGACGTGAGGGAGCAGCATAACACAACTTGATCAGGACTTTAGAATAAAGAAAGGTAACTTTGTATTTGAAGAAATCAAGATTGATGGACTTATCTGGACATGTATATATTTCTTGTAGGGATAAACCCCACTTGACTGAGTTACAAAGAAAAAAAAAATAGTATAAGAAAATTAAGCTTTTTTTTTTTCCTATTCTTCCAGGGTACTATGACTCTCAGTCAGATCTCCAGCTGATACCCTGATTGAAAGATGTAAATTGCTTAATGGACCTTTAACCTCTTTATTTGCCCCATTCCCTATGTAATCTGGTATTGAAGGCCACAAAGGTTTTTAGAAGTTGTCTAAAGAGAGTACAACATCTGGGGGTCAACCTCTTCCGCATTCATTAAATTTATCTCTCCTGGGGATGATCCCAAAGACAAGTAGATCCTCACAGTCTCATGGTATGGTCAACCACTGACCTTGCAACTTTAAGCAATGTTCTGCGTATTATTGTTGTGTTGGGTTTTGTTGGTTTGGGTTTTTTTTTTCCTTACAAAAAAAAAAAAGCAAGCAAGGTGGATGGGTTGGGGAAGAAGGTTATGTGGTGTCTACAGACCTTTTCTGCCTGAAAAACTTTTTTTTTGTCTCAGTGCAAGTGAAGTTCAGGCAATACATTCACTTTTAAAAAATTATCAATCTGAAGTGCTCATCTGATTTTTCTGCTACCTCATTTACAAAATAGTGATGATGATGGCAGCAACTCCATAAATAAACAAAACCATGGGCTATATATCTTCTTGATTCATTTGGGGGGCATAACTCCAGCCACAGAAGTTAGCTGTGCTAGTTCATCAGCTAGCTTCCCTCCTGCATCTCAATGATGTAGCTCAGTAAGTCAAATCTCATTAATTTTGTCACATGCTGAGCAGTGAAAGTGGTTTTACTCCAGATGTTTCAGGTCCTTTTGGATTGTAGCTGATTTTCAGAGTAGTGTGGAGCTCTTTTAAACTATCATGAAGATTAGAATACAACTTCCTTTAAAAAGCTTTTTTTCCAGATAGTAATTACTCTAGAAAATAAGGTCTTGTTTTTATTCACAGCCCCCTTGTCTGCTACGTGCTTGTCTTCACATGCCTGTCCATTCCCATATGTTATTTAGGAAGCTACAAGATTACTAAAGGACTTTTTAAAATACCCTTTATGCCTTCACTGACATATGGTACAGAAAAACAATGTTAGGTTTCTTACTTAACCTGTAGGTTTTCTGTGTTGGTAGGCCGATTCAGTTACACCACCATAACTCCCTGTGAGAGCACTCTTATGCTAGAGTGACTTTGTCATGTAAGAGTTTATAGAAGTGTAAATTGATCAATTGCTGTTCAGTTACTCTGGACTTACAAGTGGTAGTGTTGTGTGGTTTGGGGGTTTTTTGTTTGTTTTTAAATTTGAGGGAAGGGATAGGTCATCCTCAGTGTTGGTAGCTGGGTAGAATAGGTTTTAAGTGGCATGTAATTTGACTAAAAGATGATTCCTTCAGCTTTTCTTTTTCAGGTTCTCTTTCCTTGCCGAGTTGTTTTGCTCACTGTGCAACCATTTATTCTCTGTGTACATTCTGGAATTCTTGTGTACAGAACTTGGAGTCATTTTTTGGGGTGGAGGAGAGAGGCAGGCAGCATTTCTTACTTGTGCCAGTTTCTAGCAGGTATCAGTAAATATATCCAACCAGAAATGTGATCATAGTTTAGAAAGTTTATACGAAATGTAGAATACTATAGCATCGCAAGCTTATACTATGCATTTACCCTAAAGCTCATTGTAGTACTCGGCAGTACACATGCATTGGTAGGAGTACAGCTCTAGCAGACAATTTCACTTTAACCGCTAGCCTTCATTGGTGCAGCTTTGTTAGTTACAGGCTTCATCCTGTCATACTGGGAACAGTGGAGAGGGGAGTTAGCAAGATCAGAGTTGCCATTTTTACTGTAAAAATGTAGCCACAATTGCAGAACTTTAGTCACTTCTGGTATTCCCAAGGCTTGGGGGGGGGTTCAGGGGACGTGATCTTTAAAGCTGGAAAAAAACCCCCTTTGTTAAGCAGCAGTTGTCTTTCATGGTCAGGTCGTGTATGAAAAGTGTGAGCTGCGTAAAAGTTCCAATCTTTTACACATTTGCTTGCTTGTGGCTTGAGTTGATCCCCTTTCTTTAGGGTGTAATGTTGCATGTTACTTTGTAAGGAGAGCATGACACCAGTCTGGCAAGCTTAGTTTGTCATGTACTCCCAGATCTTATTATGCAGAGTTCCCAAGGAAGTATCTGGGGTTTGGTGGGCTTTTTTGTTTGGTTTTTTTGTTGTTGGAAGGGTTGGGTTTTTTCTTTTTTGTTTTGGTATTTTTACCAAATCTGTGCCTCTGTCTTGTACCTTACTTTTCTTCAAAGCCCAGTTTAAAGACAAAATCCCTTGGTATTCCTGGACAAAGTTACGCTTTGGCAAAGTAAGTCTGGAATGAATGATAATCAGTTCAACACAAGAGTTTTGGTCAATTATGCTACTGCTTCTAAGACTGCCTGCGATTAGAGAAGCTAACAGGAAGTGAAGATCTCCTTAGCATTTTCTTTCAACTGTTTTAGCATAAAAAGTTGTTCAGACCAAAACAGTCTCTACACAGCAATGGTATCTGTGCTTATGTCTTTACATAAGAATAAATACAAATGAAGACCTGTATCAGTTCTTGGTGTATTTGTCTCAACTACAGTGACATCAGTGGTCTTTGATCATGATGCACGGTGATTCTTCTGTTCCCTGTCCCTCAAGCTGACATTTAATTCTTCCTTTAAGAAAATATGTTTACAAACTACAATGTGTAGCTGACAAAATGGTAGCAACAGCAGTTCTCTAATGCTGGTGCAGAAATAAACTAATGGATTTACTGTGTAGAGAACCCTTGTATTAGGGCTACAATGGGAATAAACTTAATTTTCCTTTTTTTTTTTTTTTTTTAATTGGATGCTTTTTTGCCCCTCATTAGGGAGAAACTGGCAGCTTTGAGGACAAGTCAAACTTATTTCCTTGGATTTATTCTATAGTTGCTTTTTCAAACAGTTAGCAAGAAAATAGGAGCAGAACATAATGCCAAGACAATTGATTTGGTTACCAGAGTATCTAGAATGGTTGGTGGTTTTTACCTTATTGAAGGATCTTAATCCTAAATGCCAGTCAGTCTCTAGGAGTTTCATGCAGCCTTTCAGGTGTATATCTCCTTGAAAGTCCTACTTATATTAGCACTTTAAATATAAGACTTGATTAAAAGGGGATGTGAAATGTTTATATTAGCAAGTCTTTGAGTTCTCTTGAATACTTTACTTGAGAAAGCTCTTAAGGTACATCCTTAAACTGACTTGTTTGCAGTGTTGGCCCTTGAGCAATCTGGCCCTTGAGCTCGCAATATAGTCCAGAAGTTTATGGATGAAGGTATTTTCTTGACAGTGAAGTCAAGAAGGGCTGTTTTCCTGAAAATAGCTTACTGAGTCTCATACTGTTTAAAGTCTTCATCAGTGATCAGGGTAGGAGGACAGAAGACGCTCTCAGCAAGTTTGCAGATGACATCAAATTGGTGGGAGTGGTTGATATGCTAGAGGGCAGGGCTGGGCTGTAGTTCAGATGGACCTCAACAGTCTGTAGGAATTGGCCAACAGAAACCCCCAAGATGCTGTGCAAAGACAAATGTCCTGCATCTGGAAGTAACAACCCTGTGCACCAGTACAAGCTGAGCACTGAGTGGCTGTGTAGTAACTCCACGGAAAAGAACCAGGGGGCCCTTGTGGACCACAAGCTGAACATAAGTTGGTAGTGCATCCTAGGAGCAACGAAGGCTAGCCTCATAGTGGTGGTATTAGCAAGAACATAGACAGCAGGCTGAGGGAAGTGATAATAATACCCCTGTACTCAGGACTGGCAAGACCACATTTGAAATCCTGTGCCCAGTTTAGGGCAGCCCAGTACAAGAAAGATGCCAGCAAGCTGGAGGGAGTCCAGTGGAGGGCGCTAAGATGGTTAGGGGGATGGAGAACATGTAGTTCAAGGAGAGGCTGAGGAACTGAATTTATTTAGTATGGAGAAGACTGAGGGATCTACCTGCTGTCTTTACCACCTTAAGGAGATTATAGAGAAAATGAACCCAGATGCTTTTCAGAGGTGCACCCTGAAAGGGCAAGAGTCAGTTGTCACAAGTTGCAGTGAAGGAAATTCCAGTTGTGTATGAAGAAAACTTGACTGTGAGAGCGGTTGTGTTGGAACAGATTGCTTAGAGGGTTTCTGGAGTCTCCCGTCCTTGTAGATATTTAAAATGTGGCAAGGTCCAAAGCAACATACAGTCCAGCTTTGAAGTTAGCCCTGCTGTGAGCAGGAGGTTGAACTAGGTGACCTTCAGAGGTCCCTTCAGACCTAAGTTTTTGTTTGAGTCTGTAATAGTCCCTGAGAACAATAACTCCCCCACAAATGAATGATTTGGATGAGGAAAGCTCTTACTATCTTGTGTTTCAGTGATGTAGCCTATGTGGGGAGAGATCAGCAAAATAGGTTTCTAATGTGAATGGCACCCCTTTCTCAGGGAGGAGTTTTTCAGGGAATATGATAAGCAAGTTGAAAAAGCAAGTGGATGATATATTTGGCATCAATAGATGGTCATCTGGCAGGGTTAGTTGGCGATAGATCTGCCTCCATAGTCGAGGCAATAAACCATTTTTTTTCATGAATGAGAAACAGTAAAAATTAAGAGCAATTGGGAGCGGTACATAGAGTATGAGTAAGATTGCATTGGCAAAATGTCTTAAGTTTATGTGAGCCTTCTGTTGCAAGCGGCACTTGAGAAGTAATATGCTTTGACCCCTTTTCAGAAGCAAGGTTGAAGATGTGAGTAATACTCTGGGAACAAATGGAGTACAATATATTTTCCTTCCCTCACCTTCCCAGTATGTCAGTCTTGGCAGTGCTGTTTCTTCTGTCATGTTACCTAACATAAGCAACAAATCCAGCTCTCTGATTGTATCAGTAGATTACCACTGCTCTCTTTACAGTCCTTGAAAGCTATGGCCTAATCGCTTATCCTGTTTACTTTCTGTCTTTTTTAATTGATCTGAATGAGCAGTCAATGTCAGAAAACCCGGTGGAAAAATAGTAGTATTCCTTTTTCTCTTCTTTTGGCATTGTTTTTAGCGTTAATATGTGTAAAGAAAACAGAATTTCATTACAGACAACTGTATCTAATGCAAAGTTTTGTATCTTCTCCCTCAGTGCACCCTACGTCCATATCCCTTTCTATAACGAGCTGTTCAATGGTTTCTATCGTTGATCTTCTCAGTAGTCTCCTTGATCATCCCCTACTCAGTAATGTCTCCTTTCCTTTCCAAAAAATCAGCATATTTCTGGTTACAGAAAAAGAGCAGAACTTGTCAAACTAAGGATGTTTCTACTCAGATGCGTTCTCTCTTTGTGTTGATACTGCCCTACCTCTTGCCTTCAAAACTGAAAATCAGTGTGTCTGACTTCTTGGTATCCTTTTTCCTGAGAACAAACACAGTAGAACATAAAATCTTTCCATAAAGTTTTTGTTAGTTGTGTAAAAAGCCTACACAACCACTTCATTGTATTTCGGACTGTCTTTATCTCTTCTGAAATTGACATCTTGAGAATTTTAGTGCTGATAGTTAATCAGCTTATTTGTATTCTGTTTTATTATTTTGGGTTGGTTTGTTGTTGATTGTGTGGTTTTGTTTTGTTTTTTAAGATCAGGTTACTGATAGAAACCTCTTTTCCATGCAGGGTAGAAGAATGGGTAGATGTTGGAGGCTAATTGACATTTGAATTAACTTATACCTCTTTTAGGAATCAACTGAACTGTAAAAACGTATCCTTAGATCAGAGGAAAGTTGTAGTCAGATGACCTGGTCTGGAGATATGGAACATTATTGCTTCTAATTACCCTCTTTTTTTTTTTTTTTTTTAAATATTTTTCTCACTGCTGTGTATATTCCCCCTTTGCACCCCACCCCCAGTCTACCAGTACAACTGCATATGTAGTTGCTTTCAGTCTCCTATCAAAATCATCTGGGTTTAAGTTGACAGGAACAGGTTAGATGATGACTATATCTGCAGTTTTGCAAGCAGGTTTCAGGGGGCAGTAGCCTGAGTGGGAGGAGGAATGGGAGGAGATGTTATGAGCCACAGGGATCTGTAACATCTTATACTTCGCTCAGCGACAATCAGAAGCTTATCTGACTAGGCTATATGTCCACCTGGGGAAACTAGTAGAGGCTAGGTATTGCACTTCCAGTTCCCAGTCTATATGTAATTCATGTCTTTCCTGTATGGATGAGCCATTAGACATTAAAAATGCCTTTTTTTGTTGTTTTGTTTTGAACACATTATATGTGTGCTTAATCCAGAAAGCAGGTTTTCTAGGTCAATGAATTATTCTAAGAATAAGCATTAGGTTTAGTTATGATCTGCTTAGTCCTGTACTGTGCAGAGACTGAAGTGTCTGTAGTAACCTCTTATCTCTTGTGGTATCTGTGCTGGTGTTCTTTCATGTTGTAGCAGGTCTTCTCTTCAAATTGGAGGTAGAAGGATTTAGTAGCTATTATCTACACTAGACTACAGCTCTTAAGTCTGTTTGGCTCTATGCCAAGTCTTATGCTAAGATCTAGACCTATGCAGGGATTTGAGCTTCTGACTTCCCTGAAACTTCAATACCAGCTGTGAGCATAAATGTTCCTAATGAAATTCAGTTTGTGTTCTCTTAGATCCAGAAGAACTGTCAAAGTGACGGTGTTATAAATGTGCTCAGCTTGGTACAACTCTTAATTATGGTCAGTCTTTGATGTATACTTATTTTGAAAGAAGCTATGCAATATTGCCATTACATAGCATATACGTTACATATATACATTTACTAAAGCAGTAAAGGCTTGGTCTGTTCATCTTACAGATATTCCTCCCATAAGGGGGGAAAAAGTGATTAAAATATTTTGATCACTGATCTTCCACTGGTCAACTAGAGACAGGACAGCTCTATTGGAGGGGAAAAACCTATAAAGAAAAGATTTAATATTTTAAACAGATTATTAAAGTTGTCTTATCTTTTTCTCTGCTACATCCTTAAGCCTGCTTTAATTTGGAGGCTTTTAGCCTTGAGGTCAAGTTGTCTTTGCTCTTGCCCAATACTGTACAACAATGCTTCCTCACTAATCCTTTCTTGTGTATTACAGAAAGTTTTACTGCTCACCTCAAAGGAATGTGTAGTTGGCATGTCTATAGGGTATCTGTGTTCTATTCCTTGAGCTGTTGTGAGATGCCGTTGCTGGAGTCCATAGCTCAAAATTAGTGTAAGGAGTTTTTGCCTCTTTTGGACATAACAACAGCTATTAGAGTCAGTAATTAAAAAAATAAAAAAATATTTTCCTCACTGCTTTGTTTCTTAAAGGAGAGAGAGATTTATTCCCTTTCCCTCCCCCTTCTTTCTTTCTATACCAAAACAGTTAGGTGAATGAGCTAAAATACTAGGATTTCTCTTCCTTCGTCCATTCAAGCTCTGCTTTTTAAAAGCTCCAGTGGAATACCTAGTTTGGCAGTCGTGATCCAGCTTTGCTTATCATTTGCCATTGTCTAACGGATAGGATAGAATTCTAAGCTTCCTATTTGTTAATTGATTTCCTTTTGAACTGTTGTCTTATGTTGCAGATGAAACCACTGCTGCCAACTTTAACACTACCTGAGCAGTAAATGAAATTACTGTATATGTCTAATGCTGTGAGGATTTGTAATCTGTACTTTTTTTCCAGTAAAACTGTAAGTTGGGAGTGTTTCAATATGCAGCTTACCACTAGCTGCATGAAATTCTAGTTTATACTAAGGGAATTTCCTTTCCTGGAAAAATCCTTAGAATGAGCAGTATAGGGACAAAGGAGAAAGTCTTTGGACTATTAAAATGTACAGTCTCAGGCTTGAAAGTAAAAATGTATCTATTTGCTATGAAGCCCTTCTCAAGACTTTTCACAACAGTGACATTGGGAATCCAGTGTGAGGACCTGAGCACCATCCAGACAAAAGGAAATCTGCCAGTTTCCACTCCAGTTTGTTTATTTAACAACTGTGTGCCTGTGAGGAAAGTAATGGATTTATGAGTTCATGTTTTCCAACAAAATCCTGTCTTGGGGGTTGGGGGAAGGATTGATTTGCACTCTTGCCAGAGGAGTCTTTGCCCCACAAATATGATTTTGTCAAATGCCTAGTGCAGCTTTCTTGTGTACTATTTATAGTTCTCTTCTCTGTGCAGTGTAATAGTGATTCCATATTCACTCATGCAATTCTTACTTGTTACAAAAGTATAGAATTAAACAAGCAAGGATCTTTTTAAGGCACTGTTCACTTCTGATTGATTTTATTCTTTTAAAGAGGGAAAAAAGCTACAAAGACCACGCATGAAGAGCTTGTCTAAAGACCAAATGTAAATATGCAAACTAGTCTTTTAAGCTGGTATATTCCAGGTAATTATGGTCTCTTGAACTGATGTGGTTATAGAGCAATGGAGATGATTATTCAAAAAAGGATTTAGACATAGCTGTAGGATACTTTATGTAAATAAAGGTATTTATTTTAAGGCAATAAAGAAAATCACACCTCCAGTAGATGATGTTTACTTTTGTACCAACTAGACTGCCTGTGGTGCAGATGAAGTCACTGCACAAAGCAGTTGTAAAGAGAATCCAGTGGAAAACTTTTTAGCCCTGTCATGATGATAGTGAGAGAATAAATATCCTTACCATAGAGGTTCCTGTAGTAGGAAAAAGACTGAATTTTTCTCAGGATGGGGAGAAGAAATGGTGCTGTGGAGAGTAGTTCAAAGGTGTAATTTCATTGAAATTAGGAATGCAGTTATTTCTTCATTTCAGTATTGAGGATTATATGAAAAAAGATTGTAATTACTATTTTAAGGTTTGAAACTTCTTTGTCACAGTTTTAAAAGGATATATATTTTGCTAAACAACATGACTGATTAAAACCTGGGAGGCTAAAGTAAGACTGTGTCTGTGATAGGTACTTCAAGTGACTTCAAGTATGGACTGCTGCCGGGTACTTCAAGTGACTTCAAGTATGGACTGCTGCCGGGTACTTCAAGTGACTTCAAGTATGGACTGCTGCCGGGTACTTCAAGTGACTTCAAGTACGGACTGCTGCCAGAATCTTGGCCAAAAGAAGCTTGGGAAAATGGCAAGTACATTTGATGGAGAGGAGGTTGTTTTTTGCCTCTGATAGGGATTCTTTATCTTCTGTGTCATTGCTGGTAACATTTGATTAATTTGTTTAGAGATTTAGAAGATTAAGTGTTTCCATAATCTTCTTCCATATCATTTGCCTGTCTGGATAATGTAAATACGAGTACTTCCTTGGAGGGAGAAAAAGGAATTCAAATGTATGGAAAAGTAAAAACAGAACATGATTTATATCAGCTCTTGTGTTGTGCCTGAATATGAAGATACCTGAGGTCTTTAATTATCTGACAGATTTTTTTTCCCCCCTTAGTAAGCTGACTACAGATAAATGGGCTTTGAAATTGAACGCTTGGATGATGAAGATACAAAGTTAAATATAACTTTAAAAGTAGATCTCAGAGCATACTTCTCGCTATTAAAAATAAAAGCTTCATTGCAGTAAAGGTTTGGAATTCAATGCAGCCATAACTAAAGCCCTCTTCAGTCAAACCTGTGTTATATAACCTACCCTTTCACAGCTTATGTGCCTTTCTTAATAGTTCAAGCAAGCAATTATCTGTAATTATTTTTCTGTCTGAAAACATACCAAAAAACCCACCACATCTAAAATAATTATTGCTAGATCCTTAAAATACAGGATAGTATATAAATAAAGTCTTCAGTAAAAGGAGGATCTTAAGGGCTGGGTAACAGTAATGCCTACTTCTTCTCTGTAACTTTGAGCTATTACTGGGATGTGGTTTATGGTTTACTTTAAATATTTTGGTTTTTACAGTGGAAGAAATTGGGTCATCAGAAGGTGAAATTCACTAGCAGGCACTAGTCACATGATTAGAACTCAGGTTTTAGGAGGTCTGCCTGTTCTTAAACCATTAAATTCCCATGTATCTTACAGCCCTGATGTCTGCCTGTCATACTCCTGTTGATGTGTATAAGACTGCAATTTAAAACCTTTTTTGAACTTATTTTTCTTCATGTAAGCCATTACATGACATTATGTTAACATGCAGCTTGCATGAGTGCTCCAATATACCAAGACAAACTTTTGAACATTAACAAAAATCTAACTTCCATGTTATGATGGACTTTGAAGCTGGGAAGAGGCATCTTAGCTATGGGCATGCACGCCCATGCACATAACACACAATTACTTTTGCTTTCTTCCTGACAGCATGAACATTAGAAACTCTTACACATATAATCATGTAGCCTTAGCCAGTGCTTTTTGGATGCTTCTAGATGGTTACGATAATGTTCATAAATTATCTTGCCTGTAGTAAGTTGAGTCAGTACTCTATTCTCCAAATAATCCTTGTATTCCTGTGTGGCCACCTTCATAGCTGTCACAGCATCCTGTGCTTTTCTGTTTCACATAGTAAACCTGTTTTGCACATATCCTTTGAGCAAGCTATGTTATCCTTGGTCCAAGGATGTGTAAATAGCTCTCTTCCATTGTAAGGAAGAAGTGGGATATTGCTACTACCAGAAGTTTTTTCTGCTTTATTTCTTTTTTTCTACTGTTAGACCAAAATAGACTTCGGGTAGAGAATAGATAAGATCTGAACCAATAACTTCCCTTTTTAGCTGTTTCAGAATTATGCTACCTCTTACTGTCCTACTCCTTTTGTAAATATTTGTTCTTGCTTAGTTATACGTTTTTTTTATTTATTTGTAGAGTCAGATCTTGGCAGGCAGTTCCTGCACATAATTCCAAATAGAATATTGGGAGAGAAGATTGTAACTGTCTAAATGCTGCAGAGCTAGAGGGTTTCTAATCCAGAATAAAGTGTTTTCTGGTATAGGTGACCTCTAGAAAATGGAATACTGCTAACTTGTAGCTAACTTACTCTGATTCATGAAATAAGACTTCTTTTCAAACAATTGATCTGTACTTTTGTAGTAAAAATTCCTTGGTTACAAGTAGGTATTTTTCGAGCAAGAGCATACATGCAGAACCTACCAGTATTTGTGGTTTCTGCAGGCAGGCATTGTCCTGATTTGGCTGATGGAAAGTCATGTGGGTGCTTTATTGTTTTGGCACCTGTTTATTTTTGTGCACCAGGCAGAACATATTGAAGCAGGTTTTTTTGTGTTTCATCATCTTTTCTCCTGATGGCTTATTATCTTGTAGGCGATTCCTCTGCTTTAATCATGAACAAGTTGAAGTGTCCACACTGTAATTATGTAGCCAAATACAGAAGAACACTAAAGAGACACTTGCTCATTCACACAGGCGTGAGATCTTTCAGTTGTGACATCTGTGGGAAGCTGTTTACTCGAAGAGAGCATGTAAAGAGACATTCCTTGGTAGGTAACCTCAAGTGTGTGTGTGTGTGTATGTACGCACATGTACGAGTGGGTTTTTATGTTTTTTTCAGATGTTTTGGTAGTTGGGAGAAACACTGTTCTCTGATTTGCCATAATGTAAATTGTTTTATCTTAGTCTAAAACGGATGAAGATAAACATCTTTGTGATAACTATACCTCTTATATTCCTAATGGAAAATGCAGTATCAATTAAGACAGTCGCTGGAATTCTGATAGAGATAATTTCAAGATGATTTTGAAAGTGGCGTGATAAAGAGATGCAGTATATGTAAGTATTCTGTAGATAATGAAAGGGAATTTTGGCGTAGTATTACTGCAGTAGAATAGCACATCTTCTTGTTCTGTAATGCTGCATCACCATTTTCTGTGAGGACACCCTGTTAATCAGCAATTGCACAATATCTTGGGGTAGTTCTGAAATACTTACTTCACAGCTAGACAAAGCTATAGTGTAGTACCTGCTTTCAGATTTAGGAAAGAATGAAAAATATCTGAGATGCAGAAAGTAAATGTCCTTCTGACTTGCATTCTACCAATACCATAATCAGCAGTTGAGCTTACCCTGTCCTGTGCATGTTGCATACCTCGGGATTTGACTTGAGTACTGTTTATCTGAGGATCCAGAGAAAGTATTATCTGTCTTGGGTATTTTGCAGGTACTTGTATCTAGTCTGTAAGGAAATTAAGACTTCATTATAATATTTACTGTATAAAATCCAAGGTGTGTTTTAGGGGAGTAATAAAAGCAAGATCGTATTGGTGGTGAGAAGGTAATAACATTTCTCCAAGCTGTGATTTACAAAAAAAACCCCTAATTTTGCAACATGTTTTACATATACTCAGAATGGGTTAGTACATGGAATGGGATAAATTGCACTTTTCCATTTTGGTAGCTTTCCTCAGTCCTTTGAGAATCAATGGACCACCTTGCTCCCTCTTTGAAGGTGTTCCATAAGTCTCCATAGCCTCCTCACAGTTGGCTTTTTGTTCCTCAGTGAGTAGAAAAAGTGGTTGTGAGCTTCCAAGTTTTAATGCAGATGCAGAAAAGAGCTTTTGGTGTAAGTCTTCCTAACTTTCCTTACTAGCTTGCGTTATCATGAAATGGACTTTCTGTTAGCCAGTGATATTATTAAAAGTAAATAATAACCTGAGTCATATCAGGATATAATTCTAGAAGATATTTGAGACCACTGTAGTAATTTTAAGTATTCTTTAAAACTGCTCTACAGGTAGGAAAGGCATATGTTAATAGCTCTTACCTAAATTTTAGAACCAGCATCTTTCTTATGTTCCGTTGGACTTTTCTCATCTTAGGTACACATCTTTCCACCCTGCTACTGCTGCCTTTCTTCCTCCTCCCATACCACCTGGTGAAGGCTTAGATGCCTGAAGGGACAGGAGTACCTATGATGTTACTGAGTCTGAAGGACATTTTGTTCTGTAGTGTATGTAGGTGACTGCAGTGATGGAGGTGGTGATGGTATGGGGCAGCTCTGTGGCTGGGCCGAGGAGGTTAGGTCATTATCACCTTATTGGTGGTGATACCGTATAACACGTCCCAGCAGCTACTCTGTTTCTTCCTTTGTGGCTCACCAGAGAAGACAGCAACAGTGGGTGGTAGTCGGTCTACCAGGAAGTTTCTGTCCTGCAGTATCTGACCAGCTCTTGTAGCTGAACATTTTTGTCACTCCAGGAAAGGAGATGAAGTCAGACAGGGTGAAAATAGCTATAGAGTGAGCTCAGCCCAGCCGTGTGCTTTAACTGAAGTGTGCTCTCCCTGATGGAGTGAGAACACCTTTCCCACCCCACCCCCTCCTGCCCCCCCTCCATTCAACAAACACCTCAAACATTCTGCTTTTGTCTGAACCATTATCATAACAAGTCTAGAGGCTGAGGAAAAAATATATAGTATCAGCTGTACAGATTATACAGCAGGACTAAAGTAACTATTTGTATCTTGACCTTCGTTTTTTCCCTCATCTGGGTGGTAGTTTCTGGTTTAGATAAAACGGCAACTTTTTCAATGTGACCTCAAATGAGATCTTTAAGCAAATAATTGTAATCTGTTGTGGGGACACCAGATAGAAGAAAGAAGTCTTCAACTTAATTTTTTCCAAGATGATAGCTGAATTCAGCAACCATGTATAATAGTTACTTGTACAAGTAACGTACTCCCAAATTCAGAATTAAAATTTATGTTTAGTCAAGTTAGTCAACAGCAGCCTTCTAATTTTACACAGAAGCTCACTCTACATGCAGGACAAAAAAATTACCAAAGGGACCTGCAAAGATGTTGTTGGGTTTGATTGTGTTGAGAGGGAGGTGTCGTGGAAGAAGGATCTTGCTCTTTGAATTCACACAGAATTTAATAACTCCTGCTTGTTCTTAATGTTCTGGGACTTAAAATTTGTAAAGGCAATTTTCTAAATGGGGTATGATCCTGTGTGCAACATAAGTGCTTGTACTGTTCTCATTGCCTTTCAGAGTCTTGTTCTGTACAGTGAGTAGTCATAAAATGAACACTCACCTGCTTGCAGAACAGGCAGCTATTCAGCTACCTGCTGAACAGTAAGCAGGTAGTTTGATTGTGGGCAATAGTTCATGTGGTCCGAATGGATCTCTAGTAGTACTTCTCTTTCTCTGAACAGTGTTGGGGTATCTTTCAGAAGAGTTCAAAAAATGAACTTTTGTGTTGGCTATTATTATTAATAGTTTTCTAGTACTATATGCAAATGCTACCTGCTATGCACTTTTTCAGCTGTTAATATTTCTCTTCCATAGGTGCATAAAAAGGATAAAAAGTATAAATGTATGGTGTGTAAGAAGATTTTCATGCTAGCAGCCAGCGTTGGAATAAGACATGGATCACGACGTTATGGAGTTTGTGTAGACTGTGCAGATAAATCTCAGCCTGGAGGGCAAGAGGGAGCAGACCAGGTGCAGGACACAGATTTCCCTAGGGATGAAGAATACGAGGAAAATGAAGTGGGAGAAGGTGATGAGGAGCTTGGTGACGATGTAGAAGAACAGAATGACCAGTCACGATGGGATGAATCTGGGGAAGTTTGTATGCCTTTAGATGACTGACAGAGCATATGACTTCGGGGTGCCGCAAATGGACACTATATGGATTGACTATTTGAATTTTTGGACTGAAGGCTTGCGAAATATGGTACAGGCTGGATGGTAGTTATGTTGCTGTGAAAAATGTAGGGTCAAAGCCTTATAGCAAAAAAGGATTATTAATTTTTTTATGATATTTGCACAGGACTGTACAGCATACAACCATTTGGTTGAATTATACAGAGTCCTCACATCTACAGTCAGTTATCAAAAGAAAAATGTATTTTTTATTATTTATAGGATATAGCTACTTGGGTCCTATTCAGACATAGTAGAAACTGTACTTATGTTACACATTCATGTATCTGTTAACATGAATGAAGAGAATTGCAACTTGGTATGGAAATACAAAGACAGCTTTCCCAAATCCACTTGTACTTTGTCAGTGAACCAGTGAAGCTAATTTGGGCTGGTGGCTCTTGTTTCCACAAGCATGTCTTTGCTATACAAACCTTACCTCTCCCCTACTCTGATAGGTGAAAGCCAATCTTTTAAATATGCATCACAGATAATGCCAACACGGTATTGAAATTTGGTTTTAAAACTTTTGGCTCTATGCTGACAGGTGGTATAGGTGATAAGCACTGGAGAAGTTAATAATGGCATTAATTTAGTGTCTGTTTATTCACAGTTTTGAAATTTCAAGAAGGTTGTTATTGATTCATCAGTTCCAAAATGATTTTGCAGAAGAAATGACCGATAATGAAAATAATAGACTGATCAGAGCGTGGGTAGCTCTTCTGCCACTTAGTCAAAAGAGGTAGTCATGCTAAAAGGTATCTGATGTAATAATGTTTCCTCCCTCCTCTAAGGCCCCCCTCCTCTCAAACTTTTTGATTTCCCTGGTGTATACCTCAGTCCCACAGAATAAAAAAACAAGGAATGGAGAAAGTGTCATATTAAACAACTTTTTGGTTGATAATTTCTTACTTGTCCGGTTTTTGGCTAGTTTATGTGATGTGAATTGGACACTAGGCTATTGTGCCCATCGTTTGTCATTAAAATGAACACAAACTATTTTTTATTCTTTTGTACTTAATGGGTTGTTGCTAGTGTTTAATATAAACCAATTACATTTAACTTGTTGACTTAATTTGCTGGAATTTTTTTTTTAAAGAAAAACAAAAAGTCCAAAGCAAAATAATGTTCTTTGAGTTGTCTACTTTTCAGGATGATATGCTCCCTACACTCTTTATTTCAAATTTTCTAGGAGGCATTGAAACTTGAATTTTTTTAGCCATGTGGATTTTTTTCCTGAGCTTGTAATATTGTACCAATGATTTCAGGCCTCTTTCATAGGGAGGGGAGGGCATTACACCTTCATCTTAAACTCCTCTGTGTTGTCTAGCCTAAGGGAAATGAATTCAGGCAATCCTTGGAACAATACACCTGATGTACTATTATGTCACAACGAGTAAATATGCAGAGCATTTATCATGACACGTAGCTAGGCCAGTGTGACAGTACTGTATAAAAACCAATTGAGGGTCACCATATTTTTCAGCTTTGTTTAATTTTAAAATGAGTATATTTTTTTCCTATTTTATATCAGGTAACTAAATTATGCTAGTTGTGTGGATAACTTTGAACTATGCTTTGACGGACAGAATCCTAATGGTGCTCCATCTGATCAAAGTTGGTATGTATTTAAAGAGACAAGCTTTACTGTTGTCCTTTACATCAGTAGAACAGTAACATAATGTTAAGACATTGTTTTTGCTGATTGAAGCTGAGATAAGTTTGAACTACAGTTATATGGGAATTAAAATGCTTTTTTTATCATCCACTTGTTTCATTGGTAGTTTCCACATCATTGTAAACCTGACAGATGATTAGTTTTTTGGGGGGAGGGTGGGGAGGGTGGGGTGCCTTTTTTTACACTGAAGAATACATCTTATTCTCATTGTTCTAGACTGAAATGAGTAATGTGTAATTCTGGTGGGGTCCAAAGTAGAAATTAGTTGGGCAAAGATGATATGAATGAAAAAGTATTTTAAACGTTAAAGTAATGTTCTGCTTTGTGAATATGTAAGTATAGCATAAAGATTTCTCCATCCCATTTATCCCCTTTAAAACCATAGTTTACAATTGGTAGATCTGTCTATATATATAAATATATATATATATCTGAAATTCACCTAAATCTGCTTTATTAGAATACTGCTCACTTAATGCTTAGAAACTGGACCTGGCTCTACATTCTTAATGTATTTTCCTTTTTTTTGGTTTTTTTTTTTTGTTTGTTTGTTTTTCTCTCAAGGTATGAACTTACTCTCTTGGAACTGAATCTTCTTTTACTACTTAAATCATTTATGTATATCTGGTAAATTATGACCAAATTTGTTGTTAGACTGCATACAGTAAATTGAAATATACACTTGGTACACTACAGAATTGTTGTGCTTTTGTTCTGGTTATATTTGGAAAAGCAGGCTTTAATAGAAATTAGTGTTATTTATAAATATTCAGTTATTATTCACTGGCCTTAATATTCTGTTGCATTGTGACAATCACCGTTTCCTTGGTAAACCTTAACTGCTTGCTTTTAGAAGTTGCATGTAATTGCCCTTGGTAGGATTGGAGGGAGAGGGATGACTGTTGAAATGTGATACTAGCTCTTTAGCAAATGGTGTGAAATAGTTTAATGGAGATCCACTGTTCTTGTGTTGGGGAACCAAAAGAATTTGTTTGGATACTATCTGCAGTCTGGATTTTCTGAGCTGTTTATTCAGAAGTTATTTTAATTATATTACTTTGATTGGGGAGCTCTAAATTAATAAAAGTAAATTACCTAAGAATTACCTTAAAAGGGACAGCTCAAGTTTCTTTACTAATATAAAAAGTAGGAAGAGGTTTCTATTTGCACTAGAAATCGTCTTCCCCTTAAGAAATGCTGGAGCTATGCTGTAGTAACACAGCAGTGAATTTTAGTTTGTCTGGTTTTGGGGTTTTGGGGGGTTTTTTCCTTTTTAAAAGAAGACAGACTACTGCCCTTAAACTGTCTTCCTTATCAAATTAAAAGATACCCAGTCTTTCATTTTGTCTTCTGATGAAATAGTTCTCAAAACAAATGTCTAAGATTTGCTTTTTGGGGCAGTGCCACACAAGAGTAGCTTTATGAAAAGAATCATGTATGTTATAAAAACAGACAAACACAGAGTTCCAATGGGATTCCCCCCTTTCTGTGGGTTTTTGTTTGCTTTCTGGTCTCTTCAAGCAGTGGCGGTTATCTTTTAGAAATAAACATACAGAGCACTTTCTGGCAGGGAACTGTGATGCAGGACAAAATCAAATCAATAAGTAAATTCACTTTGATTAGAAGTCCCTGTCAAAGTAGGTGTGATGTAAGGAAGACAAACAACGTAAAATGCGTTTGTCTTATGCTAATGTTACTACAATCCAATAGCAAGCATTTTTCAATTGTAATGTCAGACGCATCTTGCAGGAAAAATGGCATTTTTTTCAATTGTGTAGAAAATTTTCATAGTTCAGTTTGCAAACAGATCTTCCAGTAAAATAATTTTCTGAAGTGAAACCAGTTTTGAAAGCCAGAAATGATACTTGGTTGTCAACACAGTGATGCACCCTAAGAAGTAAGAGTTGAAATTACTGGTTCCCATAGTATACACTGTTACTTTTTGAGATGCGTGTACTTCTGCAAATGCACGGTTTTCAGGTATTACTACATGCCGTTCTTCCTTCTGCAAAGAATAAGTGTTATCAGGTGAAGAAAAGTTTGGGGCCAGGACACTGGCATGTGGTAGGCTTCTAGTTGTGGGTCACAGCAGCAATGCTGTTAGCAGAAGATGCTTTCTTTGCCTAGCTTTAAGTTGGTAAGGCTTTTAATAGGATTTCCTTTAATGAGGCCAATCTCTGTGGTTTGCTTGCTTTAAGTTTCGTTTCTCTTGACTTTTCCTGTTCTTGCCACTCAGTAACGCAAGTCTCCCACCTATTCTAAAATATTTCTGTAGTCTGCTGACTTCACACGGATGCAGAATTCACTTTGCAAGAACTGTACCTTATTGGCTGTTCTTTTGTACTTTGTTGTATTTAAATGGCTTTGGAAACTAATATGAGAAATGAAAGCAAGATAATTGACACCATCACCAGCCCAAAAAACTTGTGCCAAAAGAAAGTGAAAAAGGAGAAAAACGTTGAATGCAATGTGATAAGAAAAGGGCTTTTGGATTTGAGTTTTTACAATTTCTCTTGTTTGCTACTTGAATGTTTCAGACAATTCGCTGTATCTCTCTCTAGCACAATTTGGTGACAACCTTCTGATGAAGAAGCTATGCAAGAAGCCCAGTTTTGAGTTTATTTGGTGTCTCCAGAATGTGGTTCAGGCTCTGCAGAGGTAGTACCACTGAGTAGTTTTCTGTAGGTATTTTACCATGTACCCTTCTGTCAGCATCCCTCTTCACTATGTAATCTGTTATCCATTTTTTATTTGGTAAATGTTTGCTCCTTGGAACTGAGATTTGCCTTTTGTATGTTTTAATAGCACATTACTGTGTTTCACTAAACAGTATGGTAAAGGTTAAATATTGACACAATGGCTAAAAAGAAATAAGTTGGTTTTCATATAGTATCCTTTAACAAACCTGTAGTAAAATAAGTCTTTTGTAATAAAGAAAATACAGGTTTGAAATCCAGGGGTAGAGGCATTGATGAGTGGAACCCTTTGAGATGTTGAAGATCCCACATATAGTTCACTATCGGTTTTTAAAATACTTCTATGTGAAAAAAGGTAAAAATATACTAGAAGGATCCTATGACTTAAACTGGAAAATAGAATTGGCTTGAGAAGTACTTTGTATTTAACATTACTGCAATTTGAAGCGAATGTTTAAAATAAGCTATACATAATGTTTTGCTTACCTGAATTGATTTGGATTAGCCACTTCAGAATACAGACATAAGTAATTTCTTACTAACACGTTGGTATGTAAACATAATTTCAAGACTTTTAATACTATGTGCACCAGTTTTTAAGTTACCATGCTGCAAATAAATTTAAAAAATAACTATTTCATTCTATCTATTTTTATCTGTGCCCTGCCTTCTCACCCTCCACAAGTAGATGCAGAGAGGTTTCTTTGGATGGATAAGTGTTAACATACAATCATTTGCTGCCAATGACGTAATTTCTGCTTCTGACATAGAATAGAATAGGATTTATAGAAAACGGAATATATTTTAAGGTTGTATTTTAAACTTCACTTACAATAAGGCAGATCACTTTCAGATAACTAGTTTCAAAAAACCAGCATCCCAGATAAAGTGTGTATACCTAAAACTTGATTTTAGACAAACTTCAGCGCAACATTGAGCAGATCACCTAAGGGATACTTTAGACACAGTCTAGTGCATACCAGAAGGATTGGATCCCCTCAGAAATGCAGTTTTACTGTGTGCACCCAAAACATTCGCCTTGGTGTTTTGTTCCCTCTCTCCAGCCCCACCAACCTGAGATACTTGGAAAAAGTGCTTTCACCTGGATTTCTCAAAAGCTTCTTGACTGAATAATGCTGGATGTGTGTTTGAACTGATCCTTTGGCTTCTGTTATCTTCCTAAATGAGTGTTATTTTTGGTAGGTTATGCACAAGTGGGTTTCTTCAGTTAAAAAATGATTAGCCCTTTGTCAGTTCCTTCAAGGATTTGAAAACTTCAGAATTTTCTGTTTGCCCCATAGAGAAAATTTTAGGTTCCGTATCCTGGATAGGCAAGTCTGCTTGTACGTCTTGACTTGGATATGAGGGGTTTCTGAAGACTAAGGCCTCTGTCGGATTAGCTTTTCCTGTTAGCTGCTTTCTATCTGATACGCAGGTAAAGCGCATGAGAAAATTGTCTTGTGGGGGACAATAGCTCTGGTTTTGGGAGAACCTGGAAAATAACTTGTAGGCCATTGAACAAATTTCTGCATTGCTTTTAAAATTATCTGAATGGTGTTTCTCAGAGAATTGTTTCAAGCAAATATATTTTCAGCTTGTTACTTAAGTGCTATATAGTAACGTGATGTTTTCTTGTTAAATTTGTGTAAACTATTATGTTTTGTCTAAGTATGTTAGGAAAAGAGCTTCAGATTCCACAGAATAGCGTTAACTTCGTAGCTAGAAAGGAGCAGCAGGAAAAGAAATGTTTGTTAAAATTCTGCAAATTCAATCTAATTAGATCAGAATTAACATTGGGACAGCAAGCAGTTTTAGAAGAAGAACTGCAAAGTTTGTAGGAGGGTCATGAAAAAAGCCAGTGCTGAATGAAATGGTCTCTAGCAGCTTGCTTAATGGACCTGAAGTCTAGCTGCATTCATCAAGGACAGGAAAAGATGCTTATCTTTGCAGCACGGTTGAGTTGATGTTGCTGTAAAACCCTTAACTCTTGAAATGCTGACCTTTAAAGGATAGACCTAACATCAAACTTTTAAGCAGTCAGCCTCTTTCTAGCCCTTTAATTTGAAAATGCCTACAGGATTAACTGTTAAGAGATACTAAACTTAGCTGAGAAACAGCCCAAGTTATTTTCAAATCAAATGAAGAGGGGTTTTTTGAGTAAGCAATTATACCACCTCAATGCATTTATTTCCCAAATTCATACAGTAGAGGCACAATACCAGTTCAGTTCATTCAGAGATTTTATTGATACTGAATGCCAAAACTGTCAACTTGATAGGAAATGGTAACTGCATCCCACTCCTATTAAATCTTGAAATGCCTCTAGCTTGGAAGGGTTGCTTTTATCAGTCAGTGTGTGCTGCATTCTCTCGAGATACTGTCTCCCTAGGTTACATCTTGTTCAAACAACCCCTAAGTTCCTCCTGGGTATGGATTGCAAAATGTTATCAGTGAAGAAGTGTCACAAAATAAATCCTACCTGGGAATGTTTTTCTTGTTATGTTTCTCATTGCTGAAATGTAGGAAGTACATTTCTGAAGCGCTGCTTTAATTGAAACATCCTTTTACTTCAAGTAACTTTTTCTTAAGGAACGCTAATTTGGTGAGTGACCTGCATGTGCTCTTCGAATGTTGTCATACCATCTTTCTGCAAGTTATTCTCTGCATCCACTTGAAAAATCAGACTGCTGAGGTCATAGGATATAATATTAATATGTCTATGCATTTTTGTTGTCTTTCTCAGAAAATGAGGTATTTGGAAAAGAGGGGGAGTGGGAAGATTTATCTTTAACCTCTGAGTAATTGGAATTTAGGAAGATGCTTGTTTTTAAACCTTACTGAGACTTGATATGCCAAGGTGTGTTTAAACTGCATGGGATATGTAACATTACTCTGGCTAAGTTTGCAAAAATTACCATTGCCATGTTTATATTTTTTCAAAACTATTGGAGCTGTAATCTCAAAGTAATCTTTACTGTCATATCTCTAACATAATTTACAACTTTAGAGGATCTACTCACTTTCTAGAAACCGCAAGATACGAATATATAATGTTCACAAAGACATCAATAAGTCTTTCTGTTGAAAGGTATTATTTTGCCCTGGATTCCTCCTCAAATGATGTTTTTTACGGTCTGGAAGATGTGGAAGGGGGCACGGTGCCCACTGTACGCTTATAGCGGGGGAAAAAAACCTGTTATCTGCAAAAAAGGCACATACATGTATATTCATACTGGAAGCAGACTTTCCCCTTGGAATTTCTTGCACCTTCCTCAAGCATTTTAGTTTTGAAACCTGAATAGTAGTATAAAGAGACCACTAGTCAGTCTGAACTGTTACGGTAATTTTGGTGCTTATACACCATTTAAGTTAATAAAAATATGATCTCATTGTAGTGCTGCACAGGTCTTAACTGCAGTTGTTACTATTTGCACTGCTTTAGCGATAGCTATCGAAGTGGTCTAGTCTGATTACAGCATTTGACAGGGCTTTTTAAAAGCCCTTTTGTTGTCCATTTGTGCCGTGGCCTGCTGGGTGATCTCGGGGAGGTTATGTTGTCCCATATATGTCTTTCCCCAGTTACATCGTTGTCTCTCTTCCCTTTTTGCTAGGTACTTCATAAAGCCCTCCTGAAGTACTGAGAAAAATGCTATTCAATAGCCTAAGTACTGGAGTACCTTTGTAAATCTGTGGTGTTTAATGAGAATTATTGGAAGTTCCTCCTCTTTGATGTAGGTTTAGAAAAGAATCTAAAACTGAATGTGGTTTTAAGTTACCACATCAAATGATTTAACTTTAGAGTATATTCATTGTGATGGATGATGACTCATTTCTTTATCATCACAGGCTAAAATCTCCAACAACTGTTTTCTAAGAAACACTTCTACCTGTTTATCTTGCACTAGATACTCTTCCCCCCCCCCCCTCTTCACAGGCTGGAATGCTTCAATTTAGCTCATAATTATCTTTTCTCTACTTCTGTTAGCTGCCTCTGAAGTGACTGTCCCTCTAGATCCACGGACTTCCTTCCTTGCTGGAGGCATAAAAACGCTGGAAAGGAGTTCTGTAGGAAGAACCCCAATGGAGTTAGGGAGAACTGGGTCTGCTCAACGTGAGCTGGTAGTTGCAAAACACACTTGATTTTTCTCAATGCAATCATAATTAAGAATTAAACAGTAGAAAAAGAATCATGAGATTATTTAACATAAGTATCTTCTGCTGGGCTAGGTGGGGTTTTTTGTGATGCTGCCTTGCTTTTACTGATGTTAGTGAAGATGATCGGCTTTCCCCACACCTACTGAAGGTAGAACAGTTACAGTAAATACTTAATGCATCATGGACATCGGCCAAACAATTCTGACTGTAAATTGCCTGCAAATTTGGTGTATCCTGAAGATTGCTAGCATGCTAGAATACTTAACAAATTATTTGTAAGCAAACAAACAATAGCTTTTAATTTTGGATTTGGTGCCACTTTTAAAACATTTTAGGTGAAGTATCTTAAAATGCAGTTCAGGGGTTTTTATGTAACCAGTATTTGGAACTATAGTGCACTAACTGTAAATTACTGCAAGTCATTTGTATTTCTGTAACTTGATACCAGGCTCTCAAAGCAACATGTTTAATATCAACAAGTAACCACCTGATCGTGGGACCCGACATAGAGCCTGCCAGTCGGTTCTCCCATGAAGAATGGCAGGCAGCAACTGAAACTATCATAGGAGAGGGAATCCTCAGCTCTGGCACAGCAGGGAGGAGGACCCCTGCTTTTAAGAATTCCTTTCACAGTAAAACTGCATGGAATTAGATTTATGTACTTTGGAAGGCGGAAGGACTGAGTCAGCCCTGTTGGAATTTGAACTTTTGTGCTAGGGCACTTAGATATTTCAAGTCTGAGCTTACACCGCATCCCTTTTAACAGTATATAAGAGCTTTGTTAGTATGTTGTAGCATTAAGTCTGCAACCTGTTGTTGCCATGTGAAAGTCAGATTTTGTTTTTAAACTGACTTAAATTCCCAACTTAATGTTCCATTTTTTTTTTTAAAGCTGCTTCCACGTGAGCATTTGAGAATCCACTATTTGACACCCTGTGTGTAGTCAGTATTTAATGCAATTGATACATAAAAGATAAAATATGTCGTACCTTTTCACATGCAGCCAGGGCTTTGTGTTTCATCTTGTGGTTGTTACTTCAGATAAGCAAGCTTGAGCTCAGGTTGCCTGCCTTTGTTCCTGTAGGGAGGCTAGCTTAGAATTTCACTTTGAAATGCAGCTGCTCTCCACCTCTTGCAGCTGCTTTTCCTGTACCAAATAAAACATCAAACTCCTCATACCATATTTAGCTTATTTGGTAAGCATGTAGTTTGAAACTTGGTATTTTTTACACTCTACATAACTTCTTTCAAAAAAAAAAAGCTGTGCAGTGTTTTTCAGATGCTAAAATAAAGGTTGTTCCTGAACATTTGACCTCTTATGTTCAGGATGGCCAAAGCAATATCTTATTAATGCATTTAATATTAATGTAATACCAACTTTGCCTCGAAGCGGTCTCTGGTGGTTCCATACCGAAGTGTGTGCCTTCAGGCACAACTGTGATTATGAATGGTACAGAATGCAGTCGTATTAAAGAAGTGCAGCAGATCTTTTGGGCAAGCGAAGTGGAAGAAATCAAGGCATCGCTAAAGCTCGAGCTGCTGGGGCACAAACGTTGCCAGCCAGCCTTGTGACATGGAAAGCTTTTCTGAAAGCTTGGTCGTGTCCTTGTTTGCTCTCTGCCAAGAAGCAATGCTCATCCTCTGTAGTGTGTGGTTTTTCTCCTTAGCATCATCTCCGAGGGACAAAATGCAAGTACATCAGGCGTCCCACTTTCTCTCCAAGGAGAGGGTTATTCCTTTGAGCTTGCTGTTACTTAATTGGCACCCTTCTTTAAATAGTGTGGGGAAGAGTATGACAGCTGTTGAGGCTTCAGATATTTGGTAAACTCTGCCATGAGAGGTGGTGTACGTTCAGCTTTTCAACACTGAGCTCTCTCTTACCTTTTAATAGAGATCACACGTTATGCAGGTAATAGGGATGACAGGCTCGATATTGACAGCCTTTGTCAGGTCTGCACTGCTCTTGCTGCTTGTCAGTTTTAGCAGAGCCGGTGACTGATGCACTTGATTCATTGGTATCCTGTATCTTCTGCTGTTATCAGCTAAAAAGCAAGGGGCGGGGATTCCATTTCTGATTTAAATCCTTTTTATGATGTTTGCCAGCTAAGGGGCCAGTGCTAATAAGCTACTTTACTCTTAAGCTTTATCAGTTTGCTACTACTGTTGTTAAATCTAAGTAGAGTACAAATCAGCCTTGTCAGATCATTACGATTTAAAAGAATGAGGGAATTGGCACGGATGCTATAAAAAGGACATTTCTGCTGTTACTCAGGTCTAGCTTGTTTAGAATTTACTGTACTCAGACATTCTTTTCAGAAAAATAAAAATTATTTTCTGAAAACCTATCCGTGCCCAGTTTCTCACGTACTTGTGACCAACTTTTTTGTTTTCCAGCAAACTATAAAACAATTACAACCTCTAGTCCTCTTCTCCCACCCCTCTTATTCCCCCGCCACTTAGGCTGAATGAACTTGCTTTAAAAAAGGACTCTGTCGAGTTGCCTTCTGGCTTGCAGTACTGGAGACTGTAAAAGATCCATTTCTTTTGCTAGGTGTCCACAATATTTTGCCATTTTGTTGCATAGACGTTTTTCATCAGCGGAAAGTTGTTTCTTTGAGCTGTTTTCTGAGTTGTTTTTTTGGCTTTCTTGCTAAATATATAAACTTAATTGTGAACTTGAATGATGTATTGTTCTGAAACAATGCATGAATCATACTCTCATTAAACTTTAAAACTTTCACATTTGGATCCAATTTTTTCACCTTGCAAAAGGGAAGTGCAATTCATTACTCTGCTCAGTTAAAAAAAAAAACAAAACAAAACAACAAAAAAACAACAAAAACCCACCCTAGGGTTGGGCATTTTTGCTAGTATTCTTGAATATCTTGGGCCCTATCTGCATGTTAATAACACCCAGACCCAAAGGGATGATGAAGCAAAGGCCATTTAGTTTTCCAGGCGTTTTCTGTCACTGAAAAGAACGTGACGCTCTGAGACTGGTGCTGGCAGAAGCAATGAAGATCCTCCATCCAGCTCCTATTAGAACTTCACACCGCACACAACGCTCATCTTTGCATCGCAATGTGCTGTTTCTGGGCTGACAAGAGACCAGGCGACTTGAACTATCCTGTACCTCTTGCAGAGTCAAGGTGCAGATATTTCAACTTGTCTATGTTTGGATGAAGAAAAGGCATCGCTTTCCAGTACAATCAGTCAAAACTGAAGTAAATGCATTCAAGTCAGTGAGTGAGTTTGGATCAGAAGGTCACTTGAAGCAGAACTCTCCATCATCCCCACTTACCCAGCTTTAGTTTATATTGCAGAGCTCTCTGAACACTTCACTGAATTCCTTTTGGATGAAACTAAACTAGAAGACATACTTCAGGAGCGCTCCTGATATACTTCAACTGTGAATGCTTCGCTGTCCGTGGGACCAAATTAGAGCTAATTCAAAGGAAAACTTCCTTGAAATGTGTATAGTCTGGACAATGGTTTGCAGATCTGCTTTTACAGGGTCACAGAACTTAGGCATGGCCAAAATGGTCCCAAATCAGTGTTACCCTAGAGCTGTGCTGCTTTTGCTTGCATCAACTCTACCGAAGACTGAAATGAGGACACAGAATTTCTACTACCAAAGTAATTACCGAAAAAAGTGATTTGCAAACCATGATGATTACTGGCAGTTTTTCCTGCCCAAGTTCTTTAGTAGTGTGATGTTGCACCACCTGGGAGCTAGAGGAGTATTTCTCTTCCCACTGAAGAAGCAGTACCTGCAATCTTACACATTCTCATTTATTTTCTTTGTCTTGCTTCAGTATCCTGCTGTTGCTTAATTTTTTTGATGAAGCTGAAACCAACAAAACTTCTTTAAATTTTAAAATCTTTACACTGCTTTTTAGAACTGCTCTTCTGGTGCAGCATAGTGTCTTTACTGGAAGTAGTGACAGTAACTAAGGCGGGGGAAAAGTGACTGTGCTGATAGCAGGATTAGTTCTCTGTAAGTTGTGGATGTGATTATTGTGACCTTTTTCTAACATGGTGGAGGGGAAAAACTGACAACCCCCTGTCATAGAGCTTTCCAGGTGCATTTCTATTCATGGGGTGTTGGGATGCTTCTGCTCTCATAGGGACTCCCAATATTCCTCTGAAAAACATTAGGGATAAAATTGTTTGCTTATGAATGCTCTGTTTGCTGAGCACCTTGCTGAAGAAGGCTGTCTAGGCAATGGCTATCACCACAATGGAAATACTTAGCCATTTTCCATTGCTGTATGTTAAATACTTCTTGAAATTGCACTGACTGAACACGGGACCAAATCATGATACTTCCTTATGCCCTGCTATCGTAATTTTGGTAGAGAGCGCAGCTTTGGTTTTTCCTTCTGCCAGCGGTGCAGGCAGTGTTCAGGTGAGACATGCGTGCCCAAGGAGCTGTCTGGTGTGACTTGAGTGCCTGCTTTGCTCTTTATCACAGACCAGTTTGGGGAAGGTGGACAGAAACAATTGCAAAATCAATCGTAGGCACAGAGCTAAAGCTGACAAAGCTCAGCAGCTTTTTAGGCCCCTGCATTTGATTGAACCTGCCTAGAATACAAATTTTTTTTTTTTTTATTTTTTTAAATCTCTTGAAGAAAAGCCCAGTAACCCTTGGCTTTTATATCCTTTCCCTTGGAAAAAGTACCATTTCTCGAGCCAAGCTGTTTTCCTCCCTATTCTGGGAGTTGCAAGGTTGGGTCCTAGAAAGGATAACAAACTACTTAAGGTATTTTGGTAAATCATCACCTAACGCAAGGGAGTGCAATTATATACTGCGAAACTCAGACAGTAGAAGGTTTCTGAACATCTTTCTGTCACATTAAGTGCTTACAATAACATTGATTGTAATCTCTCTTCAGTCTGATTAAATCTTCATCACATTTGTAAAAGTTACGTTTTGACAGGCAATCATTAATGTTTATGAAGCATATTAAGAGTGAAAAATAAAGATGACTGGTAATGTGAGAAACTAAGCTATACTTGATTTTTCTTGCACCCAATTGCTTAAAATGCAATTGTGTGTGCTCATAACAAGGGTTAGCTTGGAAAACAGCCTTTTAATTATTCTAGTGTTTACGAAAATCACTAATCAATCTTTGATCATGCAAAGTGGGAAACTTCATCAACCAGGTTTTATAAACATATTTTAAGTGTGTGGCAACAAATTAGGCACCTTGCAGAGATCATATTGATAATACTGTGATAATGCAAAGCGGGTAGCAATCATACCTACCTTGCAGAGGGCAGAACACCTACCGCTGCAGGAAGGAAGCTGGTATCTTTTGTCAGGCCGAGGGAGTGAGTTCGGGTGGGAGGGGGAGGGGGAAAGGGACGGCTTTGGGGCGCAGGATTCAAACCAGACAAAGTTTGAGTTTGTTCCTACCTGCACAGTATCAGTGGGTGTAATTTAAAGATAACATCCCCCTACAGCTGTCTTTTTTTTCTTTTTAATAGCCTCTTGTGATATGTCACAAAGTGCTTCAGTCAGGGTACTGATGAGGTGTCTTTTTTTTTTTTTTTTCCTCAGCTGATGTGGCCCATCTGTGAGGTTTGACCAAAAGTGGCAAACAGATGCTGAATTAATTGTGGAAGTGTCTCTTACCCAACAGGATCACAAGTCTTTGCCCTCCAAAAGATGCTGGGCTAAGGTTGAACTTGGATTAAACACGGCAACCGATATTTTTGCTTCTTGGCAATGGACCAGATGCAAATCCAGGAGATGAATTTCAATCCCACGTTTGACTGGCGCAGTTGGTGAGGGTCCTGCTGGTGATAGGTTTTCAGTTCAGGGAAGAGTGGTCTGGGGTTTTTTAGGAACCCAGAACCTGTGTCATAGCCCCTGCACCCCAGCCTGCTCTAGCAAGGCATGCCCAGTTAAGCCTCGGTGGCTTAGTTTAGTTATGCACCTCTGGATGTGACAGAGGTGGTTTTTTATGCCTGCGTGGAAAAGCATTTTAGCTATCATCATCTTTTTGAACCTATAGAACCTAATCTGTGATTCCCATGTAAACGAGTGAAAGGTGGCTGTCACTGTAAAGCAGCGATAGCCAGGAGTAGCGCGTACAAAGAGACGTTCTGAAAACAAGCAACTTGATCTTGAGCTGTTTTGCTTCACAATGGAATTGTAACACTTAAACCCAAGTGTTTCTTCTAGTATTCCCATGGGATTTTGCAACAACTCAGTCCAAATTATATTGATTAGATATGCCTTGGCCGCTCATCCCTTCATTGTATGCCACACTTAGTTTTTCTGGTCATGTACAATCTTATACAGTTTTACTACTATTATCAGTTACTCTTGACAATTGGCAAATCTAAAGCAAACAATCGAAAGTAAATATTTAATTCTGGATTGTTCATTTCAACTTCTTAAAATGCTAGTTCTTTGATTTGAAGAAGCTTAATCAAATGTTTCCTGAAGTTTGACTTCAGTTTATAGGCACTCATTCTTCAAAGCACTTGAGTATAGGTTTTATCTTAAGTGTCTTTAAAAATCCAGGTCTTAATTTATGTAAATATCTGGGGGCCTGATCCAGTGATACTGATCACTGAGTATGCTAAGATACTGGCCAGTTCAAAAGAAACGTAGTGCATAGACTCAAATGCTGAACTCCTATTGAAATATTTACTACCTCAAGTCATCCTGCGTTTTGGGGATTGCTTGACAGTCTTAAGACTTTGCAAAGGCTTTAATACAATACAAAAAAAAATTCTAGTTGAAAAGATAGTTATAGGAATCAGTCAAAGGATGCAGTGAAAACCTTTGCTCTCCAAATGCTTTTGAAGTAGGCTGGCTGGTAGACCTCAGATTGAGCATCCTATTTCCAACTCATAAAAATCCATGAAAATTAATTCAGGAATTATGGTAAAGAGATTATATTACTTCATTTTTGAAAAAAGGGATGCTGTGTTCTTTTTTTCCTTTGATAGTCACTAGTTTTGTGTAGTTCTTGCTGGTATTCTCTTTGTGAAATGGCTTGAATGGAAATATCAACTACCTTCAGCCGTGTAACATCTTCCATTAATAACAGCTTTCCTGTCATTTGCATTTGTGTAAAATAATCAGTCATCCAGATAGCTGTTGCATAGATTTTAATCTGCATTCTTTAGATTGGCACAAAGAATTCTCATTATTTTTATTAAATTCTCAAATTTTTATTAAATTGCTATATTGAATAGCACTTTGGAAAATGAGAGGGAGGGGAAGAAAAACACACAGTGTTTGCAGTTAAATTGGAATGTGTCAAAGAATGTCAGAGCGCCTTCTTTTTAAGTCACTTTTAAGAGTGAATTTTAATTGAACAATTAGTTCTTCTTCAGAGAGAAATATCTTCCTGAAATTCCACTCTATTCCCTTTCAAGCATCTCCTCAGAACCCATGTGTTTTAGATCCTTGTCAAGAAGTGAAGCAGGCGCATTAGATTTGATGTGCAGGAATCTGCACGGACCCAGTTATATGTGTCGAAATGAAGTAGCAGCAAGACCCAATTCTTTGTTCTTCACCTTTTTTAATAAATGACCTTGGTGAAATGACGAAAAAGTCCATTTATCTTTAGTCTACTTTTCCACCAAATGCCAGTATTGATTTTAAAGCTACCTGTGCTGTTGAATCACACTATCATGGTCCTCTATTCAGTGTCATCTTGTACTCTCTGGTCCCTGAGCCGCTATTGCTTTCAGGGAAGTACGGTGTGTACCATGTTGCTCTTACGCTCGTATCTATGCAACTGCCTTTGGTTGCTGTTAGAGAGCGTGACACTGAGGAAGACCCATATCTTCAGTCTGAGCCAGTATGGCAGGCCTTACTCCTACAGCGCCAGGCATGATGTTGAACTTTTGTCTTGTGCTAGACTTGTTTTCAAATAGTTTCACCTCTGTACTTAATTATCTTACCTAATATACACATTCATATTAATAAAAAACGATCCTCTGGGAAACAAAATGCCTTTGTGATGGCCCCAGGTAAGTGCTGTCTGCAGAATGATGTTTAAATCCTTGATAGAGTTGGCAGACATTTTCACACAGTTTGATTTTCTGTCCCTAAAACCTTAGCGCAGCTGTCATTCTTTCCAAGTTTTAGCTGGACATTATTTATTTCTGACTGCTGCCACTAAGATGGAAACAAAGAATAAAAATTCCCTGTGTTTCTCCGAGTTGTGCCGTCAGGAGAGGCATCAAAGCTTCCTTCTGGAAAGAGGCCAGGCTTCTTAACAAACAATAAACTTAAGTAAAATGAACAAAGAGAAAGCATACAGGCAACTTTTTCAATTAAAGGGAAAAGATCCTAATTGCATGTGCTAGGAAGACTGAAATAGTCAATTTCATTAGAATTGGGGAATGTAGCTGCTAGTCTTAATTTACGATGATGTATATGAAACATTTGCAATCTCTACCCTTAACACAGGCATGCTTTTCCACCCAAAGGCATATGCAAGATTTATGTCAGCACCGGATTGCATCTCACCTTGATTGTCTATGTTCACCTCATCCATTTCACGCATCTGCTTTAGAACAACAAGAACTTAACCCAGGAGGTGCTTATGCTTTTTTAATGATTATAAAAGAAACCCCTTTCACATGAAGGGAGCTAGGGCTCAATCCAGCTGCCCAATTTCAGATGTTTCAGGGTATCTCACTTGGCCTTCAGCTGCTGGTCTGAAAGTGTGTGGGTGACTTATAGATCCTGCATGGTATCTGCCAGTCCCATATGGATGTTTTGAAGAACTGAAGTACTGAATTGATTCCATAGGATGGAGTTTGGTTTGATGCCAAGAAACCAATGCAGGTGTCTACATCTGAGGTATGTGTCCGTTAGAGTCAGTGGAGAGCTAGTCACTATGCTGACTGCATTGGAAGCTCAGCTCAGACGGAGACTAAAAAGCCGTTTAGCGGACAAGTTATTGAGAGTCTCTTTTAGGGTAAACAGAACCACTTTATAGACTCCATTGAGCCTATTTAGACAGGCAGATACCTGAATTTAGGTGTCTTGATCTGGGCTAAAGCTCGCCTTGTATTTGGTCAGATAACAATTTCACTTGATGCATCTATTGCTTTCTGAAAGTTCATGAGGTGAAACAGCAGAGGAGCTGAAAGCTAAAAGAGAGCCCTTGTGAAGACCCTCAGCAACGTCAGGTGTGCAACCTTGAGAAAGGCCTGGAAAAGGTTTGTTGCCAACTAAATGCTGGTATGTACAGTGATGCTCCCTCCTGTTCTCTCTTGAGGGAAACAGAATTTGTTAAGTATGCAGAGACGCATGAAAAAGCCAATTGACAGTTGTCTTCATCAATCCAGAGGACTCCAGGTTTTTGTTAGTTACTGGGGCCAAGTAAGACTTATCTTTTGTTCTTCATTTCACAAAACAATGTGGTATAGCAACTTTCACGTGTGTATGAGTCAGCCGTGGCAATCAGCGCCACAGAAAGTCAGGCAATGCTACGTCCGCCAAGGAAATCCTCAGATTGGAATCCAATTCTTTAGATCAGAATTTCTTTACAAGTGGCTGCTGCTTATGATTAGATTCTTAACACCGTAACGTGCGGAAAATATCAGAATATCTATTGTGGGAGAAGCTGTATTATTCACCTTTGATAGATTCATAGAGTATAATAATTAAAGGGAGTCATGAGTTAAGCAAAAGCTCAGCAAAACAAACTGGTGCTGACATACACAGATAATGTCAACTGATAGCTGGTTGGCATTATGAATTGTTTTATAATTAGGTAATTAAAGCAAGTCTGTACAAACTTTAACTTTCAGGAAACTATAAAAATGCATGTAGCTGTAAAATTATATTTAGCCATTAATTTCTTGTAAAATCTGTCATACCTGCTCATAAAATGCTGAATAAAGAAGCTTACACACGCACAGTCTCATGCATTTCTTCCAGAAAGTGCACTATGTAACAGCGTAGTCTTAGAATACTAAATTACAACTGTAAAAATATATATAATTTTTTGTTCTTCATTCCTTTTCAAGTTGAAGTTGTTATTACAGCTTCTGTCTTTTAAAGGCAGGAAGGCGTTCAAGGCCCACCAGAAGGCAGTCCCACTGACTTAGCCAAGACGGTGCAAAAATGACAGGTTTTTTTATGCAGGATCTCTAGACTGAGAACTAAAACTGTTGGTTACTGGGATTTGGATTTCTTCCTGAGTTTCATTTCTGTCCCATTGCCAGAAAACAAATCCTAGGACTTCACAGGGAATACAGATGTTAGTAGGTATTGAGCCCTGGACTATCACATGGTCTTTCTGTTGGATCGTGTAGATCCAAAGTAGATCCGAGCAGGTATTGTACACAATACACAGATATCATGACAGACACGGAGGAGCAGATGATGAATGAAGGCACACCGGCAGATTCACAGTAAGAGAAAAAAAATCAGAACACAAGCCTACAGCACAGACTTAATCCTAGGATATTTAGTTTAACTCTCTGTTGCGCTTGGAAGTCAACGAAATTTTGTACCTGTAGCCTGAGTATGGATTTTGGTTCTGTATATCTGAATTTCCAATTATCTGTCCAGAGGATCCAGGGTCTTTATGCAAACTAGCTTGCTAAAAACCCTTTGCATTTTTTTCAGGGATGAATGATGGAGAGTTCTTTGCACACTTCTTTTAGCTTCATTTGACTGATATTTTTGCGGAATCAGGCTCTGCAAGGTATATACAACAGACAATAGGCTACTACAAATATCTTTTGCGTTGGGTATTTCCTCCTAATGTTGAATAAACTAAATGGAGGAATTTATGTAAAACTAAAATGGATTAAAACCAATAGTCATATCACAGATGCAGAAATGGCTGAACTGGCTGATACGAAAAGTTCCTCAGTTTTGAGTTGGGTTTTTTTGGGGGGGGAACACTGTTGCTGAACAGTTCATACTGCAACAGTAACTCCTTTTCACAAAAATGTAGGTTACCCCAACTTCAAACTCAAGGTATCTTACGCAACATCTTTTTTTTTTAATTAGAAGTGCTTAGTTATCCAATACACCTTTGATCATAATGCATTTGACTCCCCACAATGATAAAAATTGTAGAATTTCTAAGGACATGTTCATTACTGACCTAACTTGAACTCATCCAGTACGCAGCTGCTAACATTATAAAAAATTGTGATACAGTAGAATAAAACAAAATGCATAAGAAACATCGGCAAACTGACTGCTGCCAGTATCAATTGCTTTGCATCTTACTTTATACAAGCAATTTCCCTCCACTGGGAAAATCCTTCTGACAATTAAATGAACCTGTGGGCTGGCACAATTTTACTTCCTTTGTTTTTCTCATGCTTTAGTTATGACCTGCCAAGAGCTTGTAAAAGAAAAGCAAGGGCTCTCTCTCGGCATTTCACAATGCTTTAATTATTGGAACAAGGCTTGAAACTTACTAGCGTGCTTTTCTAAGTTTTAGCTACAGTACCATAAAAAGCAATATAAACAGAAACATTGGTATCTGAAATGCTGGTGTTCTCTCTTCCTAATCGTGTTGTTATAAAGATGTATCAACAGTGACAAAGGGCTGTGGCTGTCTCCAAATCTGTATGAAGGGCTCCATTTTCCTAGTACACACGTTAACCATGCGCATAAAAGTACACATATTTATTGGAGCTTCCTATGTATAATTTTTTAAAAAGGGTTGGTCATATTAGTTCCGCCATAAACTCCATCAGAGCTTCAGTTTCAATTTTATAATTTATTTTCTAAATTAGACAATACAACAGTGAGTTTAAAATAGTCTGCCACTTGTGTGCACCGCTATTGTCTGCTAATGGTCTTGTCCCCATCTCAAAGGACAGCCTATAATGTTGTGGTGGTGGACACAGCTAAGGCCAGCGGAGAGCTCATATTGCCCAAGCAAGCAGAGAGAACATCAGGCTGCAACAGATTCATGGCTGTGCCGCAGCCACCTCCTCATGAGTAGCATCAACTCACCCTTCTCAATAGGTTAAGCTCATGTAAAGAGCCGGGAATGGGAGCAGCTCGGACAGGAATATATAGTTCATTCTGCTCTGCTTGTTCTGGGGAGAGGCAGCCAATAACTTTTGCAGTCATGAGGGTAAAGCAACCTCTTCTACTGTACGCTTCTAAGATACTACAGAACCAGTTTGCTGGTGCCTTAAGTCTCCGCCGGAGTGTATGCTTAACTTTCAAGGAAAGGAGTGCTCAGCAGCATCAGTGGGCATGCCTGTGCTAAGTAAAACTTGTGGAATCAGGCTCTGCAAGATATATACAACAGACAATAGGCTACTACAAACATCTTTTGCGTTGGGTATTTCCTTCCCATGTACAGACTTCAGTAACTGTGGCTCATATCCTGGCTTCTTTGGTGAACACGCATGTGTCGAAGTCGTCGCTTCCAATAGTCACTGCTGCCGTTACCAATGCAGTAGGCAAAATGCATTGCAACGAGACTTGCTCAGTTCAACCACTGGGCAGAGGTTAATACAATTTATTCACAAATATCATAGCAGTTTTAAGAAGATTAATCAGGGGATGCTAAGTTACATTCAGTGATGCTTTAGTTTCACCCGATTTTATTGCAACGGCTTAGAGGCAGGCACAGCTATCATGGCTCAGCTAACAAGACGGTAACTTCTTAAACGTGCAGTCACTGTAAACATGTCACCGTACATGTCTGTGTGTATGTGCCTGCACAGGTAAACCCTTTTAGCACTAGAAAGAGGAGGCTAAAAGGCAGGAGGCAGATTTGCATGCAGCAGCTTTTTCTGATTTCCCCCTTGTATTATCACAGAGATCTAGATTTATTGCTTCTGTTTCTAAAGAAATAAAAACCCTATGATTTTTGGATCTAGTCCTTATTACATTTACAGACATTTAAGTTACTTAATGTGCTGTGTTGCTTGTATTTTAGAATATTAATAATTTCTCTTTTCTCTTTTTTCACTCATCTGCAAAATCTTCTATTTATTCAGACATGTTATATATTTTCAGTACTTCAGCATCGCAATGTGCTAGAAGTTTTTTTTTTTACCTCTTAAACCATTTAAATGACTGATATTTTCCTGGAGGATATCTAAATCTCCATGGATTTTCGAAATACTCTGTCTGAAAGTGCTCACAAATATGATATACAATGTTAAAACTGGCAGCTCCTCTTTAATGAAACAGCTCTACCTGACCACTTGGGGTTAATGTGCCCTAGTTCATGTTCTTTAGGAAAGATACGGAAGAAGCCAAAGCTTTACCCTGAAAAAGAAAAAAGCTAACAGAGGAAAAAGTCTTTGGTAACACATGTTTTATCGGTTTTAATCCATTCAACTCAGAGGTAATTGAAACATTTCCTGCGTACGGGCCAACACGTGCTGTAGCTCAGGCCTACGCAGCATCAAGGCTATTGACACCCTGCGGGAAGGAGTGAATCAGCCACGCCGGTTTTAGCTAACACTGCAGAATCGCCCTGAGACCCAACTACACCGCCAGCCTGGCTCCTCCTGCAATGAATTTACGGGACTCCTGAGCATGATCGCTTCCTCCCGGTGAGCCATTTCTAGCACATTCTTTGCCCCGGTTGCAAAGTTAAATACGGTACGTTGCTTGTGGCTATTGATTCATATGAAGATTAGTATTAGTATTGTGGCTGGGAGGCTCAAGAAGGTTGGCCAAATCCAGGCTAGTTATAAGTATTTTTGTAGTCAATGCTCAGTATTTTATTTCTGGTTTTTATGTTTCTGCATGCTGACACAGACACAATTTACTTTCCTCAAGCACGGGGAATGACAGTCCCTCTTTAAATGCCAAGAAGCATATGGGCTCGTATGCCTAATGCCACGGCTCTACGGCACAAGCATGTTAAGTCCAGATCAGTCCATACAGGGTTTTTTTTTAATATGGCTTTATATTGGAGGAGGACAAACAATATCTGAAGTTATATGGAATTAAATCAATGTAGCAAATGGAAAACAATAACTGGTTTAGCAATGACAGTTTGTCCTGGTTTCAGCTGGGACAGAGTTAACTTTCTTTTTAGTAGGTGGTACAGTGCTGGGTTTTGGATTTAGTGCGAGAATAATGTTGATAACACGCTGATGTTTTAGTTGTTGCTAAGTAGCGCTTATCTTAAGCCAAGGACTTTTCAGTTTCCCATGCTCTGCCAGCAAGCAGGTGTGCAAGAAGCTGGGAGGGAGCAGAGCCGGGGCAGCTGACCTGAACTAGCCAAAGGGGTATTCCATACCATGGAACGTCATGCCCAGTATATAAACTGGGGGGAGTTGGCTGGGAGGCGTGGATCGCGGCATGGGAACTAACTGGGCATCGGTCAGCGGGTGGTGAGCAATTGCATTGTGCATCACTGGTTTTTTTTCCTTCCCCCCCCCCTTCCTTTTTTTGTTGTATTCCTTTTCATTACTATTATTATAATATTTCATTATTACTATTGTTAGTATTATATTTTACTTTAGTTATTAAACTGTTCTTATCTCAACCCACGAGTTTTACTTTTTTTTTCTTTCCTTTCTTCCTCCTCACCCCACTGGGAGGGGGAGGGGGAAGCGGCTGCGTGGTGCTGAGTTGCTGACTGGGGTTAAACCACAACACAGTTACATCTCCAAACTTTCTCTTCTAATGGGTTTGTAACAGTTTAATGCTTTGGGTCCTGTGCCTGCAAAAGTTTCATCTGTATCGGGTGCCTTAAAACACGTCTAGTGGAGCTGTAGTCCAAGAGTTGCATGGCACAGAGCTTTCTGTAATTTTTTTTCTGCCTCAGTTGTGCAGGTGGCAAATATAGTGTAGGCTTCACTCCTTTCACTTGGTTTTGAGCTCCACCTTCTTTTTCAGGCTCTCAGTGTCTGACCCCAAATAAAAATTGGGTCAATATATGATACTGTCAGTATCACAAAATGGAGTTGGGAGATACAAAGCTCTATTCGGGACCATGGCAGAGCATTCTAAGCATTGAAACTGCTATGAGCACACAAGAGATTATTTAAAATAGAAAATAAACGTAATTGGGATCAGGCTGAGGGAAAATCTCTATCTGCTCCAGCAATTTGCCTGAATGCGATAGATTGCAATACATTTTTCCCATTTGCACCTCAAGAAAAGGGAGGGAATGAATTCTACTAGGCTATTTCATCTGAGGGAGTGGAAATTCACTGTGTATACTTGGATGAAAGTTTTTACTCTCAAATTCTTTACAGAATAATAGCTTTGTAGCCAGAACTGTAAGAGCAGTAACTGTAAGAGTTCCTAAATAAATGAGGCCAGTCAGGTTGGAGGGACTGGAGGTGATTGTACTGCCTTGTCGAACTGGTCGGGGAGGAGGGTGCAGTGTAGCAGAGGGCAGCCACCAGGGAACGTATATCTCAAGGGGAGCAAGGCCACATCTCAGTGAGCTGTGGAGTCACACTTCAGAGATTTAATACAGGTGGGAGCTGTAAGTATTTAGAATTAGAAAACTACCTTGATCTTCTGCAAGACTTGTTCTGCGTGAGTGGTGGTTTTTGGTTGGATGCTGGTAGCCTTTTTGGCCTGCTCTCATTAGGAATTACTGTTCAGGAATTGTTGGCTTGGTCATAGAGCAGTATGGGCTTGTTTTTTCCAAAGATCATGTGATAACTGGAGTCACGTACTAGCTGCATTTTTCTGCTGGCTAGAACATAATATTTTGATACAACAATTAATACCTACTGTTCTCTTCTTGCAACAAACAGACCACCGCATACCGCTTCTGAACTCTCCATCTTGTTTAAGTAATGCACAACGGGGACGTGTCAGCTTCTGTGGGTTTTGTTGAAGCTCATTTTGTAATAGATTTTCCTTCTCAAGATTTGAGTTGCAGGAATAGAGCAATTGTAATAGAACAGAATTTTTCTAAAGAAAAAATAAAGTAAGCCCTATAGCTTGCACAGCGCTTGGAAAGTGTGAGTCAGGTCCACCCTCAAGCTCAGAAACCAGAAAGCAAATAAAAGAACCTAACAATGTTGCCCAAAATAAATAACCACAGTGTGGGGGCACCTGACTGGGGGGCATGTGCGGGAGAAGTTCTTCATTTTTTGTAATCCTCAAGCTTGGCACATCTGCCACAAACTAAATAAACAAATCATTATTCGAGTCAGCAAAAGACAAGCTAATGTAAAACAGGCTGAGATATAAATGAGTAGTCATAGTAATCTGTCACAGGTGAGTGCTTCTCAGAGAAGTGACTTGAAATGCCAAACAAACCTACTGAAATCCTGGGAATGTGTTTATCCAACCACTTTATTTTAATCTAAAAATTAGTGACAGCTACTATGAAAAATGCATATAGAGAAATATAAACACTGTGAACTCTTGTAAAATATACTATAAACTTCCTTCCGTGGCTTCTCTGCCATCATAGGGCCTGTGTAGCCATTGCAGTACTGAGCAGTCGCAGTAAGTCAAGCCTCTCCAAATCGGAAGCTATGAAACCTTTAAGCATTGCTTTTTCTTTTTAAATTCCAATGTTTTATGGAATACAATTTCTTCTTTTTCTTTGCAACCATTAGAATTATCAATGGCAAAGAAAATAAAAGGTGGAATTCCTGCATAATCTTAACTCCAATGATGGAGTTTATGGATTTATGGGGAAAAAAACACCCATAGTGCAAGACTAAAGATAAAACAATGACAGCTGGTAACAAGTAAATGTGCTCATCTCCTAAATGCTTTCATACTCACAGCAACTGTTAAAGCCAACTTTGCCAAAAATTGTCAGGAAATGTCATATTATTTCTTTATATTTGTTCCTTGGGTTAGCGCTGACTTGTAACATTTCAATCTCAAGATGGTACATTAGGCTAAAGACGATCATACGAGCACTGAGGAAATGGTTAAGCAGATGTCAGAATTGATGGCCCAAATTGACAAATAATTAACACTCCTACCTTTGACCAAATGAGTAGACCTAATAAAGCACACACACAAATATGTGCTCTGAAAATAACTGAATGGGGGCTATTTCTGGAGTGCTTGAGGAGCATTATGACAGTATGTTTGTTCTTACAGCTCAGCCAGCCTTAATCGTCATCTCACATTTCTCACTTCAGATTACAACTGTCTAAAAAATTACTTCTGTCTGAAGTGCTGTTAAATTTGGGAAAAAATGTGGTGGGTTGACCCTGGCTGGATGCCAGGTGCCCACCAAAGTTGCTCTATTACTCCCCTCCTCAACCGGACAAGGGAGAGAAAATATAATGAAAGGCTCGTGGGTCGAGATAAGGACAGGGAGATCACTCACCGATGACTGTCATGGGCAAAACAGACTCGACTTGGGGAAATTAGTTTAATTTATTGCCAATCAAATCAGAGTAGGATAATGAGAAATAAAAACTTAAATCTTAAAACACCTTCCCCCCACCTCTCCCTTCTTCCCAGGCTTAACTTTACTCCCAATTTCTCTACCTCCTCCCCCCGAGCCATGCAGGGGGACGGGGAATGGGGGTTTGGGTCAGTTCATCACATGTTGTTTCTGCCGCCCTTCCTCCTCAGGGGGAGGACTCCTCACACTCTTCCCCTGCTCCAGTGTGGGGTCCCTCCCACGGGAGACAGTCCTCCACAAACTTCTCCAGTGTGAGTCCTTCCCACAGGCTGCAGTTCTTCATGAACAGGCTGCTCCAGCGTGGGTCCCCCGTGGGGTCACAAGTCCTGCCAGCAAACCTGCTCCAGCATGGGCTCCTCTATCCACGGGTCCACAGGTCCTGCCAGGAGCCTGCTCCAGCGCAGGCTTCCCACGGGGCCACAGCCTCCTTCAGGCATCCACCTGCTCCAGCATGGGGTCCTCCATGGGCTGCAGGTGGATATCTGCTCCACCATGGACCTCCATGGGCTGCAGGGGGACAGCCTGCCTCACCATGGTCTTCACCACGGGCTGCAGGGGAATCTCCACTCCAGCGCCTGGAGCACCTCCTCCCCCTCCTTCTTCCCTGACCTTGGTGTCTGCAGAGTTGTTTCTCTCACATATTCTCACTCTTCTCTCCGGCTGCCATTGCTGCTGTGCAGTAACTTTTTCCCCTTCTTAAATATGTTATCCCACAGGTGCTACCACCATCGCTGATGGGCTCGGCCTTGGCCAGCTGCGGGTCCGTCTTGGAGCCAGCTGGCATTGGTTCTATCGGACATAGGGGAAGCTTCTAGCAGCTTCTCGCAGAAGCCACCCCTGTAGCCCCCCTGCTACCAAAACCTCGCCATGCAAACCCAATACAGCCCTTATTTCGTGAGAAGTGTACTGTCTGCTGAGGCTCGCGTTGATTTCATCAGAACTTGATGAATAGTGCCAGTTTAGATTTCTTTTTTAGATCTAACGCTGAAACAATGGTCCTAGAGGCTTTATTGAATCTTCGCGATATGGGCTGTTTGGGTATAACAACAAAGCAGGTTTGTTTGATGGCTGAACAGTCTTAACAGAGCTAAATAGCTTAGACAGCAAATCTTTATTTAGATTTAATTGCAGCAGCATCTAATTAACAGTTGTACATTAAAGACTTGAGAGTCTCTGATCTCTCCAAAAATTACCAATACTGCCAAAACTACAAACTCATAAAAACCATGAGACTGATTTACATTGTGAGATTTTTGCACTGAAGTCATGTATGCAATTTCTTTGGAAGGAAAATAATAGCTGTCATTAAAAACCAACAAAAACACAAAAGTGATTTAAAGGACCAAATCTGGGAGAAAGCGTGAAATATTGGAAGAACTAGTAATGAAGAGACTTGCTTAGTGTAAGCAGCAGACTACTTAAAGTATCAGATAGTGCAAAGTTTCAGAGATTTTCATGCTATCGTGAGGAGGAATCTAGGAAACATAATTATATTTTAACTACAGAGTTATAACGGCAAAACTGTGCCCCTAGCATGGGTGGGTACAGCCCTACTCTGCCTGGCTGCCAAATGATGGGGTGGGCCTGTGGCACAGGGCTCCAGGTAACGTGAGGCTGTAGCTTATTTCTCACGTTTCTCTGCAGCAGTACAGGCGCTCTTTGGTTTCCTTGGTCTGATGTGCAGACAGGAAAAAAAAGGAGTTGCAATACTCCACCGAAAAGGAGGGAAGCAAGAGCTAAGGTCACCTACAATAATGATTTTATGTCTCTCCTCCCTTCGAAATCCTTGGCTGCTGCATTACTTCCATCAGGAGAAAGTTCAGGTTCAGAAGGAAAGACAAAAAACTGCATGTGAATTTTTTTCTTTTGTTTATCATCTTTTCCTTCTTACTCCTCCACTGTAGATGACTAATTTCCCCTTCAGTCCTCGCGGGGACTGACGGTACAGCACGGCCCCCAGCTGTTTCAGGAATGGCTCTTCATTTTGCTAGGAGAAACTTGCCCGGATGCAGAACATGCAGCCCACGCGCTGCCTCCATACTGTGTCTTTCTTAGATGCAGCTACTGACTGCATGTAGAATGTGGAAAAAAGGCCTACAGCTTCCTTTTTGCAGGTAAAATGGTAGCAGAACAGGATGAAGACCTGTAACTTCTCTTTTTCTGTCCCATAAGCTCTTTAGGTCTGGAGAGGACATCTGACCATGACTGTTGTACTAGCAAGAGAAATCCTGCACTCGTCCACTTACCTGCATGACTTCCCTCGGCTCTTGCAACCGATAGCATCTGCCCAGGTTCCACCACCTGGCTCTTGGGCATGTAGGTCCCCTCCAAGGAATGCCACAGCCGCACAAGGAGAAAAGATAATGCTCAAAACGGTAACACGTGAATATTCAATGCAATTCAGGCCAAGTCAAACAGTTGTTTCGTATTTGACCCCAACAACTTTTTGGTGAGCAGTGAGATGCAGCTGTACTCTGATACTGCAGAAATGGAGAAGTCAGAAGTGCCTACAGGTTAATGAGACCATGAAAAATGCAAACTTAGTTTTTTTCCTTCCACATGGAGTTCTGCCATGTTTTCTATAGCTTTTCTCTGAATTTCTTTTTTTTTTTTTTCTTTTGACCCAGAGCAGCTGGGAATATTAGCCCTCCAGAAACAAGTTTTGCAGGAAAATCTAATTACATACACTATATTTCAACCCAGAGCACATTTTACAGCCTACTGTGAAAACAAAGCTACTAGTTATGGTGCTATAATGTTATTACTGATGTTATAATAGGGATTTTGTGTCTGACCTGACTGCTATCTCACCACTCTATCAGATTGGTTGGCTTTTGCAAAGTCTGATTAAGCATTAACTCAAAACATAAATCCTAAGGAACTTTCCCAGTCACTTTGACATTTTCTAGTTTGCTGCCATGCATAAAATCCCCATTCTACAAAAGCCTATGCTGTCACTTTAGTGAATGAATGTAAAACACTCCTGGAGCCATGGTAAACACAGACTTTTACGTGGAGACATTTAATTTATTCCAGGTGCATAGTTTCTCATCTATTGCTATGTCCTGTATTTTCCTAATCAAACCACCTGTTGTTTCAGATAAATGGCTAAAACTACTATCTGCCTGTTTCACATTTAGGATCCAAAGAGGACGTAACAACAAGATGGTCATTCAGTCTGTATTCTCCAAACAGATAACTAAATTCAATATCCAAATGAAAGACAAATGTTCAGTTGGACAGAGAAGCAGCTGAAGCAGCTTGGTAGACTGCATTCCTAGTGGGAAGAAAGTCCTCTGCCTTTAAAATCTAGGCTGTTCTCACAGTTAGGAACACACCCTTAGGAAACAGCAAACAGATTCTCCCAAATACGGGGAACTGCACACAGTTTCCAAATAAGGAATTCTCCATGGAGTCTTAAACAAAGGAAGTCATCCTCTTTTCCTACTGTAAGTCAAATGAATCATTTTTCCCCCAGAAGAGACTTAAGTATACTTTCCTAAATGAACACATTCACTTCAGCATTTTGAAGTTCCTATGCTTTCAGTTTTGTTTTTGCAAAAGGATATAGAAAAGATGTCGCAAGTTCCAGTAGGCAGACTTGTTTCTCTAGCTTCTTTATATTCTCTGCTCCAATGGATTTGGGAGAGCCTGTCTGTCTGCAGAGACAAAATGAAAAGCTTTTTTTTTTTTAAATACAAACTATCTTTCTGAAGTCTGTAGAGAATATGTTCATATGACAAATATTTGTTACTGCTCCCAGAACAAAGGGACCAAACCGAGATGTGTATAACTCATTTAGGAAAGGAAAAAAAAAAAGCCTTAACAACTGTCTAATCTGCTTTTGCTCTATTGGCCTTTTGCTGAGTAACAGGCTTTAGGAACCTCTTATAATCAAGGTCAAAGATCGCTATGCTCGCATGGATTTAAAAAAACACCTTTGAGCCCATAGCTGACATGCCCTTGCCTTCCAGTTCCAGCAAAGTCACCTCTACCTCTGTGTTGCACACCAGCTTGTGAGCTCCTAGACAGAACTGACAATGTCAGTTATGTGCAGAACTACAGTTCCTGTCTGGAATTCGGATTTTTCTCCTATACTAGTCAGTGCTTTGTATCAAGTTCTTACTTGCAACTTTCTAGGAGCTGTTTTAGCCCACAGGCAGACCTCTCAATTACTGTTGCAAGATCTCCCAATAAAATCAGGACCTAATTATTAGTGATTTTTTTCCCTCCAAAAACTTGGTAAGCAACCAGATTTAGTGGGGGCATGGCCTCTGACCAGCCTACACCTTAAATATCTTTCCTATACCCCTGTGGGCAGCAGTGGCTGCTAGCCGCTCCACCCAACTCGGTCCTTGGAAGTTGCCAGCAGGCCTCCTAGCCATGCTCCCCCAGAGCTGGCTTCAAGAACCACTACAGCATTACACCCTATAAAGAAGGCAACACAGCTCGAATTTCCATGCATATCATCTGACACTCACTTTCCATCTCTAAGCTGAGGGCTAGGTCTCAGTTCAGAACAATGTTTTTCTGCTCCAGCAGAGACTGGAGTTCCTCAGACTTTTTTGCTGGTAACAACGGCACAATCAATAAACACTGTGACAGGAATACTGGGAGGAGTGAAAAGGTTGTTTTGGCTTTAAGGAAATAATGCCCTCATTCCATAAAGTTTCCTCTTCTACTTAGAGAGAGAGGAAAGGTGAGGAGGAGTAAGAGAGGAGATTCACACATCTCCCATTTCACTTCTCTACAACACAATGGAGGGAGTTGCGTTGCACATCTGGCCTTAAATTGAGCACTGGACAAACCCCACCCCAGCCACTGCTGCTCAGTTTTACACTCTCTCTATCACTCTGTCCCTCAGCTGCATTCATCCCTGGGAAGGCTCTCTCTTGCCAGGCATGTTCTTGCCTCCTCCTCCCACCCACCCACCCAAGTTTCCCTGGCAGATGTGTCTTAGCCTTGCTCCAGCCCTGAGGATGTCTCCACCTACCACTTCCTGCTATGAAAACCCTTTAGATTTATACCACATCTGCTAACTTGGATAATGAGACACTAAATGCTGAGCTGTGTCACCTCTCAAAGGCGCAGATGGGGGAAGGCATGCAGAAGTGACTTAACGTACCTTGGCAGCTCTTTTTCTGCCTGGATTCTAGGGGATCCGCACACATCAAGAACTGAGTCTGTTTTAGCAGCCCTTGAATTCCTTTAATTCATTCCAGCAGCCCCTATAGCACGTAAGAGTCACGACAGTGAACACTCCCTGTACAGCAGCTACTGTGTGGGAGTATTTATGACTGTCCTACACAGCTCTCAAGATACGACAATTCTCCTACTACGGTTGTGCTCCTTCATGATTCTTCAGCTGCCATAACCTGGCCTTGACGTGATCCCTAGTAACTGTTAGGGCCCTTATGCCATTCCCTTGTGCATAATACGAGTACAAATACGCAGCTCTAGTCTAGCCAGGTGTGGAAGGGTGCAAAGGCTTTTAAGACAGAAAGAAGTTGCGAGAAAGGGCAGGAAGATGAGAGCTGTATAGCTCTGTGGGGACTGGGAAAGGAGCTGCAAAGGGCCGCAGGAACACCGAGGAGGTGTTCCACAGGAAGCTCAGCAAGAAAGAGGAGTGTGCTTCAGACTCTTTCTTGACATCTTTTTTGTGGAAAAGGGAGTGAATTAGTTCAATGCATCATTTTTCAGGAGGTGGCTTGTTCTGTTTGCTCCATTCCAAGTTATTAAAAATGGAAATACAAAAAAAGAAATAAATTTTCCAGAATCTCATTCCATCAGCGACTGAAAAGAAACAAACATTTTTACATTTTATTTCTAGCAGCTATGTCATTTAATGTTGCAAAACTGTAATGTTTGGGCTGTAAATGCTTCAGGGAACTTGAAAGAAAACTATTTCCACTGGATCTTAAATCACAGATACATTTCTATTACTATGAATTTCTCACACTGTACAAAAATAAGCTTTGATGCTTTTAAATTTAGCTCTTCTTTATTTACCTCATAACATTACAGCAGGAAAGGGTTCATAAATATTGAGTATTATACCCCAAATAATGTCAAAACAATCAATGTCAAGATTCCTAAAGAGAAAAAATTGTAGTTTTATGACAGTAGGCAGCAGGGACAGAAGAAAGAGAGACCGAGAGAGATAAAGAGAGAAGGTCATTTATTAAAAGCTGAACATTATACAGAAGCAAATATATGACTATATTTCTAATAATGTAACTCTCAGCAAATGTATGTTATGAATCCTTTTGAACCCCTCAAGACTTGTGTGTGGAATGCAATATGTGCCGGAGGCCCAAAACAAAGAATGCATACAAATATTTCAAGGAATTAATTTAAAATACTATAGGATTCCTACATGTAGTATAAATTGTTCTGACTGCAATTTCAAGGGTCTTTATGGCTGAGATAAATAAAAGCAAGTTTCCTGTATTTCCACAATATAGGAATATAGCTGTGAAATGAGTGCATGATAAATTAGGCCTTTTTCTCCTTACTTTCACTAGCTTTCTTATATTAGGAAAACCTCAGTGCTGACCAAAAGCAAGGGGTTTTTTTCCCCACAAGAAACCAATGATTATAACATTTCCTAGCCAACCCACATTTCTATCCCTTGTTTCCTGGAGACTGTTGGAGTCCCCACCATGCCAGCCTAACTGTCATGATAATAAAACTATGCCCTGTTCCGTTTCTGAAAGAAAAAACAGGATTCAAACCCAGGAAAGGGTTCATGGCTGTGAATCAGTTAAAGAGACTTCCTCCAGTTCAGAGTTAGTTAAGTAAGATCCTGAGCCTCAAAGATTTAGATGTCTAACTTGTATTTAAAGGCACCTAATTACCTTTAAGAATCTGAGCCTAAGTCCCTTGGGGTTAACTTGTGGCTCTCTCGTTAGTGTTTCCCACAGCTATTTCAGAGATCCCTGTTCAGTTTGCTGATGCTAGGCATTTCAGGAGGGAATAGGTCTCTTATTTCAAACCTGTGGATGCTATTAGGTATCAGAGCAGTTAAAAGCTAAGGTGCTTCAAAGGAACTGCTGGCACCTTTTAAATCCCCATTGTGAATTTAGCTTCTCGTTCCCACTGACTTGACTTTGCACACACCTGAAACCCACCTACTGTCCCTTCTTCTTATGCTTTCCACCTTCTATATGCTTAAATACAACAACTTCTTCCACGAGCCCTACATAACATGCTGCCTTCCTCTAAGAAGCAGCAGGCTTTTTCTTTCCTCTCCTGCTTTACAACATCCTTCCTTTGGAATCCATCCAGTAAGCTCCTTAAGCACATGGAGTCACAAGTACTTAGCACAGAAGGGTATTACATTAATAATAATGATAATGATAAATAATAATAATAATAAAAATTAATAGCCCATAAATGGAACCTTAAGGGGCGTCTAATCTTCACACGTGCTTGGAAAGCAACTTCACGAAACTGTTTAATTTGGGTGAGAGTTCTTAGCAGCAACATAATAGCAAAATATCAAACAAGTTTGTACAATTACATAGCCAAGTGGGCTCCAGCACAAGGCAATATGTGTATATAGTTCAGCTGTGGCAGAGCGTTGCTCATCCCCGGATTCCTGAAGTTGATTTTTAAACAAAGTTTGCAGGGAATGTGTAGGATGTGTTACTCTTCTGCACTACTCACTTGAAACTGGGTGCCAGGATGGAGGAGTGAATCATTTTGGAAGCAGTGAATTTCTTTAAGCTTCCTGAAATAAGAAATGACATAATATATGCAGTTACGCACACGCTAGCAATACACTGTTGATGCCTATATTTAATGGTCTTGATTTTTTTAAGTTAAATGATGTCATATATAATTTCAACAACGCTGGTGTTTGTAAAAACATTTTGTTCTCCATTTTCACGGAAGATTTCAGTACCAAAATTGCAAGCAAAATGAGCAGAGTTGAGTTGACACTGCCGCTGGAGTTTCTGGTCTTACTTGTGACTGAAATGTTGCTTATGTATAAAAAAAAATAGAGATGTCCTTGAATAACGATTTTTGCTTCAGACCAGTTTGACTACAACGTCATCCCCCTCACTCCTCAGCAGTGGGACCGTCGAAGAGATACTAATCACTGTGTTTTCCATGAAATACACATATTTAGTAAAAACTTGAATGGTTTAGAGTGCAGTATTGGTCTGCACTTGGGAAAATGCTGTCCTGGAAACCAGCATTCCCAAAAGTGGCTAAGACACAGGCAACAGCCCCTCTCCCTGATGCAGCACGCGCTTCTGTGTTGGTCGATACATTCCATTTCTGCTGCCTGACTCCACAGTAGGTCCTGGGAAGCCACCGGCATGTTTTCCACAGGGACGTGGAAATCTTCTGGAGAAAAACCAGCCTCCCCTTGGAAAAAGCAAGTTGTCATTGCCAGCCTGCCCGGGATGGGGAAAACTGCTCGCTTGGAAACTGGGGCACTGAGCCCTCAGGGCTGCGCCCCCTCACAGGCCGTCCCCAGAGCTTGCGTGTGGGATGACAGAGGATCCTCTGGGGTGAAAAACAAAGATTTGCCTGTATCAGCTCTCCCTTTCCCTCACGTTTTCCCTCCTGGCTCCTCGAAGAGACCTCCGGGGGGATGGCAGGGCCGGGCCGACCCGCCGCCGTTCCCGCCCTCTCCCGCCCAGCAGCGGGAAGGAGGGAGCCGCGCCGACTTAACGGCCGCTGCCGCCATGGAAACGCGATCCCCCTCAGCGGGACGGGACGAGGGGACGGCGGGCGCGGCGGGCCGGCCCGCCGCCTCCGGCCCCGCCGCGCCCGCCGTCCTCCCGTCCCGTCCCGCTGAGGGGCTGACAGAAACCCGAGCGAAGTCAGCCCAAAACGCAGCGTCATGGGGTTTCCTTCGCGCCACGCAGTGCTTTTTTTTTTTGGGGGGGGGGGGGGATCGTTGTCCAAATTTAGTCAGCGCACAACTTGTTATATTTATTTTTAATAACCTAGGAAAGCGGCAGCGGGCCGAGCTGGTGGGGAGTTTTTCCTGGCTGAAAGGGGAGGAATTGTACTTCAGCGGGGAGACGAGGCGCTGAGGGGAGGCAGCGCTGAGGGGAGGTGGCGGGGCGGGAAGGCGGGCGGGAGCTGACAGGGCTGGAGGCGGCGGCGGAATAGCGGGGGTTAGAAGGGGCAGCTGTGGCGGTCGGGAAAGAGAAGTCGGGCGGGATCTGGTGTGGGCAGATGGTGCTGCAAGTCTCCTCCTTCAGTAGCTGGAAGGACCTCCTTCAGTAGCTGGAAGGACCGGAGTGCGGGGTGTGCAGCCTGCGGGGAGGGAGCCGGTGTGGATGGGGAGGCAGACAGAGAAGTTGGAGCGTAAACGAGGGTTCCTGAGCAAGGCAAAGAGAAAGAAACACAGTGGGTTGAAGGGGAGGAATCTAAGGTTTGCCTGGGAAGAGTAAAGGCAGCAAGGCTACGCTTCATCAGCTGCCATTCCCCTCCCAAACGTGGAGGAGGGCCCATTGCCCATCAGGATGCCGACTGACCATACAGCCAAGGTGGCCCCAGGGCCAGCTGCTGCTGGAGTGCTGCTGTGCGGCCCTCCACCTCCGCCTCGCTCGGTCTCTCCTCATCCCTGGCGCTGCCCTCTGCTAATCCTGCCCAAGGCAAGGAAGCAGAATGGTGGAGGGGCTGGTCACTGCTGCAGAGTTGAGGGGAACGGGATGTCCCCCTGCTGATAGACCAGCTGGGCTGAAAACGTGGAGCTGCACCCACGGTTTGCTATTCCTCTGCTGTCAACAAATAACAGCGAGAAACAATCAAGTCCCTGCACCGCTCATCTGTATAAAAGATGGCAATTTGCCACTGACGGAGGTTAATCCTCCAGCTCAAATGGCAGAAGGGCATGTTGTGGAGTTACAGTGTTCATCAAGCCTGCTAATGATCATGCGGTGAAATACATGAATTCATATGATGGGATGAGTGTCCTCTCTTTGCTTTTAATACAACCTGCAAAATTATGCTGCAGGACTCATTCTTAGTTTATCCTCCTTCTGCCTATATTCATCATGTTGCAGGTTTCAATGGCATGATTGTGTGTTTTTTTCCGCAGGACGCCTCTCTTCGTCCGTGCGTGAAGTGGATGGTGCTCTGGGGATGAATTTTAGCTGAGCACTGAAGGAGGATGTTATCTGGCCAGCTCCTGTTTTAGTTTTGCAGAAACTGGAACACGTATAGTGAGCGACATGAGGGAGGTCCAAGGGAGATGGGATGGTCTCAGGAGCAAGGTAGTTAAATGCCACTTAGCAGAATTGCAGTCTCTCGTTGCCTGCGTGACAGAGCTGCTACACAATGCTGGGCAGCAACTTAAACTCCAGCATGCTGGCCACCGCAGGTATGTGCTCCATTGCTCGGATGTCCAACCTGCGCTGTCACAGCTCCAGCTGAGATCACCAGACTTCTAGTCCCAATAAAGACAGTACAAAAAAATGCTAAATACTCTGAAAAAGTAAGCGACACACAAGTTGAGGTGTCTCAGACTGAGAATCCAAAGTACTGTGTCCCTTGTTCATATTCTTTACCAGCCTTAATGTTTAGTTAAATGAACATTTTCTGTGATATCAAAGCTAGATTCTGTTTCCCCACGTCACACCTGCCCATGTGCTGTTCCCTGCCTTTGCGCAGTGGCTACCAGCTGCCCAAATGCACTAATGCAACCGCTTGTGGGTGTGCAGTGCAGATGATTTACAGGTCAATCTCATAAATGATTGCATCAGCGCTGCTATGGAGGCAGTGAACTGTGCTGCGAGAGTGGGACTGGGCAGCTGGAGATGGGGGCTGAGAGAGAGGGAACGTCTTCAACTGCTTTTGCCATGGGAGGAAACCTTCCTGTAACTACAGCCTGAGTCCCTCATCACTCGAGTAGTAATGATGGTGTGAAAACTTGCCCCTCACCTCCAAAAGGCATGTAACAACATCTACCTTAATGTTGGTGAGTAACTCTGCCATCTGAGTCCCTGAGCAACATTGATGAATAATTCTCTGTGCAGAGCAGCGTTGGGGCAACATTTGGCATATAAGGACACACAAGCACAGGCAGAACAGAGGAGAAATCAAATTGTTGACCAGATGCTCACCAAGTGGGCACTGGCTGTTCTGCTCACCAAATGATGCCAGAATCCCACAGGAGAAAAACCCACCCTAGAACATCACATGTAATTAAAGACTGCATCCTCGCACAATTGTGCAAGGGGCTAAGCGAAGGGCACAGCTCTTAACCCAGCATTTGACTAAAATACCCACTTCCTTTGAGATATTCTGTTTATCCAAAAATACCTCTCTTCCCATCTAGATGTGGTCAGGACGGCTGTTCCTCCATTTCAACCTGCCTGTGACACCTGGGAGGGTGCTGCAGACTGCGAGCAATATCCCAGTGCCCGAGGAGCGGCGATGAGCTGGTAGGGGGTCCTGCTTGCTGCTGGGGCAGCCCAGCCCAGCGTAGCCCTTGAGCCGGACAGGGGCTGCTGCATTCATTTCCTCCCCCTGAAAGCAGTGTGTGAGCTGAGAGCTGCGCGGGCAGAGAGAGGCAGCCTGCGTTCCCCAGGAAAAGGCAGGCTCCGGGATATGTTATTGATTTGCAGGGGGAGACTCTTGCCGGAGGGCAGAGAGAGAATAGGGCAGCTGGACCCTGTGAGAGGATGGCTTGCCCCACCAGAGATCAATACGCTTCAGCAGACCAGGGAGCAGGCAGTGGCGAAGTCATAAGTTAGAAAGGCAGAAGTTTCCTTTGTTCTGTTTGTCTTATGGAAAAAAGAGATGAGGAAATAGGTTTAAGGATTCTGGATATAGAGAAAGGAATAACCTCTTTATTTACTGAGTAGCACAGCCCATCCAGCAGTGACAGTTTTTTTAAAGGCTGTTTTAAGGTTGTCTGTAGCTGAGGAAATGGTGACTGGTAAGGGTGGGGAATTTAGAGAGTTTAGTGCATGTTTGTTGGGTTACTTTTGGTTTGAAGTAAGGGCAGCTTCAGGGACAAGTGGCCAAGTTCCCAAGCCAGTATTTTGTGGTTTTACAATCACACTTTCAAAAATGTTTTCTCCTTCCTGTTGCTGTGCGGAAGATCCACCAAAATAGCCCTGAAGATTGCCAGCACACCAGGCAAAAGAAAAAAATACTGCTAATAGCATCTGTTTTGCAGTTTGTGTGACATACAACACCAGAAGACAAATAGTTTTGAAATGCAAGTGTGTTTTCTATTGTTTTTAATTTGACAGTGACTCTTTAAGAACATAACATTGCCTCCAGAGTTTATTTTACAGTTCCCAGTAAATAAGTTAGGCTGCCAGGCGTGGTTACTTTGGGGTTTTTTTAGTTGTTCCTAAAATCATGGCCTAAAACCTCCTAAAATGCAGATTGAGTTGTTGCATGTTTTTAGAAGGACTTGTTCATTGCATCCCCACAGCACTCCGTGCTCTGCTTTACTGTTGCACATTTGCCTGTAAGTCTGTATTCGAAGAAATCGTATTTCATAACTTTGTTCTCTTTAATAAGAAAATATGAAAAGCACTTCCCTTTTTTTTTGAATAACTATGATGATACAAAAATAATGCGCTAAACAGGGCACAAGTGGTGACTGATACATGACTGTTCATGCTGATAGCATGCTGCTTGGGATGGCTTTGGTCCATGCAGCCGGTATTCCTCAGGCAATGGCCGGGCACAAGCCAGAAACCGTTCCCAGTAGGCAGCGTGGAGACTTGTTTTAGGAGAGAAGGAGAATGCTGCCACATAGACACAAGCTGGGCAGTGTCACTGGCCCTTAGAGTCAGAGGACAGGCACTGAACCTGTTCAGGTTGCTAATACAGACATAACTGAAATGATTTATAAAGGAGGTAATTCCCCATTTTCAAGTGGAAGGCTGAAGAGCAAACGGTGAGGTGAAGCAGTCAGGGCAAGCAATAGGAGATCTTGGGATACAACACAAATCTTCTTTTTATTAGATTTCAGGGCCATAGATTCACAATGTTCATGTTTCAGGTTTTGATAATCACGTAACTAGTATGAAGCGCTGCCACAAATCTCAGCTTCATTAAGTACTTAGCTGTCCTACAACTTTCCTGTGTAATGGTCCTGGTCCTCTGCAGAATCTGTTAGGAACGTCTCAAGCTGGTGGAGCATGGAGGGTGCATGGAGCTGCTTGCCTGGTTTCTTTATAGAGTGGATAGTGATTTAAGTAACAAAATGCAGATTTCAGCTGCACCAGGTATATCTGACTAATCTTCTTTTCATCAGAAGAATGTGTGTTTCGTCTAGGATGTGAAATATGAGCTACAAGGTAAAGGGAGAAAGAAGCTGGATAAAAGTTGTATTTTATTCTCCTAGTAGAAGCCTGTAACCCCTGGCAGTGAGTGTCGTGTCAGCTGGGTGTGTTCACACCTCAGGCATTACCACTAAGCCTGGCAGCGTTTGTCTGTGAGAGACCAACATCAGTTTGAAGGAGAAGGGAGGTGTCAGGAACCTGTCTCCTTCAGCATGCTGCTTCACCTATTAAACCACTAAACTTAGGGATACAGCAGCTGTAAAACAACAAAATAAATTCCAGCTTCCCTTCCCCTCCCTCCCCAAACCCCAAACACCCTGGGTTCTCCCTAAATAATGTCTGTGGTCACCTATTTAGGTTACTTGCAAAGTTTCCACTTACCACAGTCATTTCGTAGGAATGAGTGTGTTCCTTCAGTGCTAGAGAATATGGCTTTGTGATAATAAGAGCAGAAATAGGGAATGGAAAAAAGACCAGAGGAAAGGAGAAGCCTCACCTAGTACTGCCCTTTCACCAAATAGTCTGAGAATCAGGGAAAAGACAGGCAGTACTTCCTCCTGAGCTATCGCATCAGTTAAGACTGAAAGCAATTACTGGCAGTTTCATAGGGTTAAGACCATGTTTAGGGTTGGATGATGTTTGTTCAGGCAAGAAAGCTGTCTATGCAGTTAACTCCAAGCACTTTTAATTTGTCTGAATCACAGGTTGCCACATCTGAAAACAGTGAAGTCCAGTTAAGCTTGGAAATGGAACAAGGGGACCCGTGTGCACCTTAAAACTGCCTTCCTTAAAAACAAGACAGTGAATGCAAGTCCTCACTTTAAAGCAGAGCTGCTTTAAAATCCCTGAGGTTTTGCTCCTCCCTCCTCCTGTTACACTATATGAATATCTGGGGAGTTTAAATCGCAGAGACTTTCGCTGGAGTGTGTCTTGCTGACTTGAAGCTTTATTAGAGCAGTAGCCTTATACCCTGAAACAGCTGGCTGTAGAAACGCAGGTGGGCTATGCAGTTGATTGATAAGCCTTTAAAATCAAGTAACAAGCTCACCTGCTACATACTTAAGACAGGTCTTTTTTAACATAGGAAAGACACATGTTAAGGAAAAGATTATACGCGTGCATACAATAGAGAAGGAGAGCTATTTCCAGCACAGTTGGATGTGTGTGGAATCAGGATGTGTTAATCCAGACTTGCGCAGATAATGCACTGAATTCATGTACTCCTTTGTTTTACGAGTTTGAAATTTCCAAAGGTGCCTCTGGGATTTAGGTATGCAATTTTCAGTGGTACCAGGGTGCTTAAATGCAGTAATTAGAAGTACAGACTTACTGTGAGGGCACAAAGAGACAAGCTAAGTGACTTTGAGTAATCATTTTTTCACCCAAAGTGATGCCAGTGTGTGCTCCCAGCTCCCATGAAACGGCCATAGCTGTGCACCGTTTCAGTGAGAGTGGCGTCCTTGAACAACTCCAGCCATTGTGCTTTCGTAAATTGGCTTTCAAAGGTTCTAGGTTTTCCTCATCAGTATGGAGGAGGACAAGCCTCTTTTGAAATGCTTGTTGATCCTACTCTTTATCTTACAGGAGGGGCATCCTGGCTTGGCCCAAGGAAATCTGCAGTGCTTCTGAAATGAGCTGTCACTGCTTTTGCATTGCTCTTAAGTGGAAGGCTTTCTGTGCTTGACGTTGGAAGTGTCAAAAGCCTCTGACCTACACAAGTCTACAGCCGCATAACTGTGTATTTCCCTTTCTATTTCAGCCTTTCCTCAGAACTGTGGAATACAGAAAAATGGTTACATTTCCCCAAACAATTCCAGTAATCAAATATGAGAACTGTAGAAAAATCTGTGTGTGAACTTAAATCTTACAGAAAATTCAAGTGGATATTTGTATAGCATATTTTTAAAGCTAGTAAGTAGCTAAAAACGTACTTCATCTTTGGAATTTCACATGGAAACCACTTCTAAAAGAAAACATCCCTGTTTCTCCTTTTCTCAGTTCCTGGGGTACTTGCCACAGCATGTGTTTTGTGTGGTGAAATTGGTGTATTAGGCACTGAATTGAAAGAAACAAAAAGTGATAGAACTTGTACTTTGTTTATCTTTTTTCATTTGCTTGCTTCTTGCCTTTCAGGCCTGAGTTGATACCTTCTATCCTTTACAGAAATAGCACTCCTTTACATTACATGCCCAAGCCACCAGCCCCTTGGAACAGCCCACATTTTAGACACTACTAACCTCTCCCATCCCACTTTTAAAAGGCTGGTGGGCTGAACTTGTCAAACTGTTTCTGTGGACTCTTATGATGTGTAAGGGGAGTGGCAAGAAGAGAAGACATGAACGTGGTAGAGGGGTGAACTACAGTGCACAGCAGCATAGCCGACAGGTATAGAAGGTGACTAAAGGAGTACTGTGCTGGTTTTGGCTGGGATAGAGTTAATTTTTTTCACAGTAGCTGGTATGGGGCTATGTTCTGGATTTGTGCTGAAAACAGTGTTGATAACACAGGGATGTTTTCATTATTGCTGAGCAGTGCTTATACACAGTCAAGGCCTTTTCTGCTTCTCACCCCACCCCACCAGCGAGGAGGTGGGGGTGCACAAGAAGTTGGGAGGGGACACAGCTGGGACAGCTGACCCCAACTGACCAAAGGGATCTTCCACACCATATGACATCACGCTCAGCATATAAAGCTGGGGGAAGAAGAAGGAAGTGGGGGACATTCAGAGTGATGGTGTTTTGTCTTCCCAAGTAACGGTTATGCATGATGGAGCCCTGCTTTCCCGGAGATGGCTGAACACCTGCCTGCTGACGGGAAGCAGTGAATTAATTCCTTGTTCTGCTTTGCTTGCGTGCACGGCTTTTGCTTTACCTGTTAAACTGTCTTTATCTCAACCCACGAGTTTTCTCACTTTTACCCTTCCGATTCTCTCCCCCATCCCACCAGAGGGGAGTGAGCAAGCGGCTGTGTGGGGCTTAGTTGCTGGCTGGGGTTAAACCACAAGTACAGAAAGGTTGAAGAAAGGAAAAGACAGAAGAACATTTTAAGACACTTTCAGCAAAGCACTTGTGTGTCTATTTTATGGTGCTGTGCTTTGTGGCAGTGCTTTACAGAGTTTATCAGGAAGACTATTAAAAAGTCTTGGCCTCCGCCCACTCATTTATGTTACCATCTAAGCCAAACATTTCACTGGCTTCCCCTCCCCCCCCCCCTTTTTTTTTTAAATCCATTGGGAAGTTTCTCCTCTCCCTCCCTTTTTCTCCACACAAGATGCTTATTAGCTGTCCACGACTTTACAGTCCTTTTCCCTCCCATATCAGGAACTGTCTGATCATGTCTCTCAGATAACTTCAAGGTACTTTAGAAAATACTACGTTAAAATTCCTCCAATTTTGAAGCCTCTCTTGTTACAGTTCCCTCAACTGTACGTTGGTAGATCAAAGAAGCAGAAATCATTGCCAGCTTAAGATAAAACATCTCCACTGCATCTAAGCACAGCTCTATGATGAGCACGGACTATTTTATCTTTCGCCTGTTCTTTTCCTGTGGCTGCTGTCCCTACAAGCCCATTCTTCAATTTCCTACCTCAGCTTGTGCCAAAAGTAGGATCCAGCTATTGAGGTATAATGAAGTGCACTAGAAGGGCTCAGAAGTTTATCTTTACAGCAGGCCAACAAGCATCAGCCTTTCAAAAAGTAGAATCAACAAAGGTTTTACCTCCCTAGAACAAACAGAGAATTGCACAAAGATGTGAATTATACTCATATGGATAGCGCAAATAATGGAATAGAAGTGTTCTCAGAGTAATGATTGTCATTACCTCAACAAACAAGATAGGTACCTTGGACATCTAACCCAAGTCCTGTTAATCTGGATTGTCACTTGCCCTCTAACAGCATACTTTGCTTTCCATGTGGATTTAATTCATCAAATAGAATTGTGTTTTAACAGGGAAAGATCAAAGAAGTTGCCACCAGACATCTTTGTCAGATTTTAAAAAGTCTGTTTTTTTTAAATCAGAAACTAGGTGACATAAAACATCTGGTGGCCTGTCCTCAGAAATATTCATTTGCTCAGCTTAGAATGCAGAATTCTCTGCCGGCTATAACCTGCCAGGGAAAGATTATAACAGCCTCAGAAATGGTTTACATGCATGCTGGCCTTCACTGTGCTGGAACCAAGCTGGTTTAAGCAAGCCACATTCTTGTCTGGTTCAAGACACAGCCTTTCCACACCTGGGAGGTTTCTTACGAAGGAAGAGTTTTGATCTGCACTTGTTGCAGTCTGAGCAGTGCCGGTTAGAAGCGGCCCTACTGTGATGAACACAACCTGCCAGCCCTTTGGGCTAGCCACAGCACCCTGTTTTCTCAGTAGAGAACACCCTTTAACCCCACACATGTTCCAGCTCCCAGGCAACAAGCCCTCGGTCTGCACAGTAGGTTGCATAAGCGGGGACCACACCTGGCTTGCTTACCTGTGAACGCACTGTAAGACAAGGCCAGCTCAAATACAGTGTGGTAGGTTGCCCTTTTACATACTCTGTCAGCGTTCAAAAGAAAGGATATGCGCAATCCTAGATCTGTAGGAGGGAAGCGTGCTTCCCAGCAGGGCACGTTATAGGAGAGAAGACATCTTCCACCCTACTGCTTGGCTGCACAGTCCAGCATTGGGGTAGAGCTTTGCTGCTGTTGTAGTTCTCAGTCTTTTTAGAAACTTCAACTTGAGCTGACCTCAGTGAAAGTTGCAGGTGTTTTGCTGAACAAGAAAGAAATCAGAACACTTAAGTTCTAATATTTCAACACTATATTTTTGTCTCAAGTTCAGGATAAAGACTGAAAAACATGACCACCACCCACCCCCCCCCAATGAAATATTTAGAAATGTTCTCATGAGGAAAGTTTCATTTTGACATTTTCCAATTCAAAACAGTTCATTTCAGCTTTGTTTCATATGGAGATGTATACTCACAGGTAGTTTTAGTGCCTCTGCTTTATAGGCCTCAGGATCTATATCCCATTCGACACAGTCATGGTTCTCCTAGTGCAATGTTCCATTCCAGCCAGAGAACAGAGTGCGTCAAGGGAAAAAACATCTTGACAAGAAGAACCATCCCACAGAGGAAAAAGGATTAAGTATCTCAGATTACATCTCCCAGAAATGTCTTGTGAGGCTTAGGCACAAACAGGTTACTACCAAACTGATTCAGTTTGTTTCCAGTAAGCCATGTTTGAATTAAGATGATTGATTCACTGATCAAACACTTCATTTTTCTAGGAAAAAAAACTATTAACTTCTTCATAGTTGCATTTTCCTATAAAAAGTGTTTTGGTGCAAGTTTTAAAGCAACTGTAAAGCTTAATATACTTGACAATCATCCTCTTATTTACGGACCTCAATACAGATTGAGGACACACAGACTCAACTCTTGAAAGTTTTGGTCAGGAAAGGAAGTGTTCAAATGTTTACTGAACAGGACTACTATAAACTGGATTAATCTCTACCATAGTTTTCCTAGACAGAAATGTCACTTCCAACTTGATTCTCCCCTGATGTTGATCTTCCCTTCCAGTAACCAAGTTCTTGCTATCTGCAGCACAAGCAGAAGAACGGTTCTGTTGTGAAAGAAGGAAATCGGCACAGCCGCAAGTTCTGCGTTAGCTCAGAATAAAACTGAAGTCTCAGAAGAAGGGCTGAGGTTGATGGACGCCATTCAGAAGTTCCAAGAAGCCAATTTAGTTTGAAATAGACCAAACAGCAGGGAAGTGTTACTGTGAAATTGAAGCAGAACTCCTCAATACTGCAGCTTTCACAATATAAAGAACTATATTTTCATCTTCTGTCACAAGCCATTAGGAATATCAGTTCCTGTTCAGATAACCTCACTGCTGACTGTACCTCAGTCGGAGGTACCACTTTTCTAATTTTACTGTCTTTGCCTACGCCTTAAGACAGCTGCACTGAATTTCCCGGTGACACCTGCAGTTATGACCCCTACAATGAGAATTCAATAATTCTTCCCGTCTGTCTGGATGATGAGCTATGGTAACCAAGTGTTTCCTCTGAAGCCCATGTGCATCCTTCTCCCCCACAGCCTTCATATCTGTGCTCTGACACAGTGTTTGAAGTCAGCAGGTGAACAATACATGCTGCAGAGTCTCCTTTCTGAATTGTGGGATTGCAGTTGCCGGCACACTCTCCCCTTCTCCGAGAAGTAACCTGGAGTAACAGGGAGGAGTCACGGCCCTACGCTCTGGCCGGCTTCCACTTTGGACAATTACACCCTGCTTGTCTATATCCCCTTTGCAGATTTAAGTAGACACAGTGCGCGATTCACTTCCCACCAGCGCTTGCCATGTAGTTTGCTGAGTGGTTAAGATACAGTTCAGCAAGAAGATGGTGGATACACAGCCTTTGTGTATCTATATCTGAAATGTTTTGAAGTCATTCTAGATGAAATATAGGCTGTGGGCATCTGAGAGAAAACAGCATCTGAACGACCGAGCACAGCCTTGAGTCTTTAGGCTATGAAAAAAGAAAAGCCCTTACATATGCTGCTGAAACCTGATTCCTGATGAAACATGCACCACACAGACTCAAGATCACACCTTAAGATCAGAAGTGAAAACATCAAAACCTGAGACAGACCTCAGTATCTAGTGGTTCACTTCTCTCCCCTTATGATGGGGGACACCACACCCAGGGAATTGGAGTCGAGCTTACCCTAGGAGAGCAGGCCACTAAGGGATTTCCCTGCACACTGCAACTCAGGGCTCCTGGCAGCGGGAGGCTGCCTATGAAGTTCTGACACCCCAGGAAATCTGAGCGGCCAGAGTAGCCTGTGAGAGCCCTTCAGCTTTGTACTGCTAACAGAGGAAAGGCTGAACAGAGAACCCCAGAGCCCACATCTCATGGGAGCAACATCAGAAGTTACCCCTAGTGTATCTATCTCCCCTCTCTGAATGTCGGATGCATCACCACATCAGACAAAGAGTACATTCGCACACATATTTCATCAGCGCTCTATATATTCTAGCTCCAGCCCCACAACCCATCCACAACTTGTATTCATGCTGTGAACTAGCAGACTGACCACGCATCATACCTCTTACCAGCCTACTAAGATAACTGCTACCACTGTTACTTCAGTAGTGATGCACGCAAAACATTGTTTCTCTCCTAAAGCCTAGGAAATCAGAACGCCACTACCCAGCAAAAATAAACCAACAGAGTCCATTACTTTCTTTCTTTCTTTCTTTCTTCAAGTCAATCATAAGAAACTTGAATCACCAAGACAAACAACCTAGCCCCCTCCCAAACTGGAAGCCTTTGAAGTCTCTGAGCTGGGCATCCAGCCCTGTGAGTCAATTCATGTCAGCTGTGCCCATCCACACTCCCCAGGAGGGCAGCTGCCCTTTGGAGGTCTTAAAGGGCCTCTACGGTCTATTATATATCCCCTGTATGTAATGCTCTCCAACACTTGGTAGCCATTTGTTGGCTTGCCGATGTCAATGTTCTGTGAACTCTTATCAGATATATTTATTACCACGGTTGTTAATGTTTTGGGAAGGCACAGGCTGGCTTGAGTTCAAAGGAGGACCACAAGAATGGAAAATAAGCCCTGAAGGTGCTTATTTCAGGAGCCTGACTAATGCACCTTGCTAAAGAGAAGGTTGAAAAAGGCAACGTGATGAGTGGGTGTTGATACTCACAGCTGCAAAAGGTGTTTTAGCGCAAGGCTTTTCAGTTCTGCATAGCAAGATCCAGTTTCTTGCTCTTGATGTTAGAACCTCCAACAATATATCAAGTGGAGTATATTTCTGAGAGGGGAATGTAATTAATCACCAGGGCAGAGCACAGAGGGGCATCAATAAACTCACCATTGTTTGAGATTTTAAAAAGAGAAAAAGAAAGCTGCATCATCTGAGACATGCCAGTGTGCTGAGTAGGGCATGTGAAGGATGTGAGGTAGCAAGACCTTGAGGTCTCTCTTTTAACTCAATAACATATGCAAATCCTTCGTGTTTCTGCAGCGTAGTCTGTGAAGGTGGCAGTGGAAAGATGTTCAAGGTCATGTAGTGATCTAAGAATGCTAGAAAATGAGGTGCTGCATCTTGCGTTATTACTAGTGGCTTTGTTTGAATGCCGAGCAGCATAAGAAACAACTGTGGTCCCATTTAATTCCAGAGAGACAATGCTGCATGTGCAAGAGCTTAAAGCATAAAATCTAAATACATTTTGTCATTGTCATATCTGCGGATCCTTTGTTCAGTGCTTATTAGTACAAAGCTCATGTGAAGGAAAACAAAATGAAATCCCTTGTTGCTCTTTTAAAATCTCAAATAGCTCTCATCTTCACAAGGAAGGTGATCGTGAAGACAGCATGGTGTTGGTGACGGATAGGAGTTTGTAACTGTGGATGTGGAAGTGAAGGAATGATGGAGAAAGAATCTGGAGGGGGAAGTGATACTCTGGAGGACGTGAAGAGCAGATGCTCTTTATAGCCAAGGAGAATAAAAGCTTGATTTTTCTGAAAGATGTGTTGCTTTGTGGAAGATTTGTGTAGGCCAGGATGAGAGTTACAGTTTAGGTGCTCTCCTAGCTCCTTTCCATGGCTCCTTTCAGTGGCTCTTTTTTTCCTGAGCTATCGGAGTGCTTATTGTAGCTATTTGACAGGAATTCAGCCTGTGTGAACAAGGTAAAGAAGAAATTCTCCATCATGTTCTATGATTCTATGTTCCTTTTAAAATCAAAAGGTTTAATTAATAATATTTATGCTACAAACTGCTTAAATATTACGTGGGCTTTGGTATTTTTTGACACTCCTTGTAGCATTCAGAAATACAGTTGACTACTTCAGACCATCCAGACTGTTCCTTCAGTGTTCCCTTTGAAGAAGAAGAATGGAGATGAGACTTTCTTGCCAACCAGGGTCAGCGTGTTTCATCATACACTTAAAAGGGTGGAGCACAGCAAAAAAAAAAAAGACCTAAACCCAGTGAGAAGGAGCGGAAGCAGAGAATAGGGCTTCACCTGGTCTTGCCTGGTGTCAGCCCTGTGAGAGAGTGGCTGCCCCGAGGGGGGACCTGCCCTCCGCAGAGGGATGGGGCCAGGCTGGGCTGGGCTGGGCAGCTCTGCTTTGCCTCCTGTTTCCCACCAGAGAAGGAAGCACCGGCTTGTCCTTTGGAGAAGGAGCGTCTTCCCTGTTGACTTTCCGACTGACTCTGCCCTGTTCCCTGTCATCTCAGGGCTCTTCTCCTGGCCCTCAGGTCCCAGCCTTCTTCAGTAGTATCTCAGCCCTGCCAGCCCTGACGTCAAGCCCGGTTTGCAGGGACAGGGGACAGGGCAAGCTGCGGTCCCAGTAGAGGCTGGTAGGAGGGAGGGAGCAGCAGGAGGTGGTGGTGGGTTTTTTTAGTAAGTTGAAGAGAAGATAAAGAATCAAGGGTCTGCCAGTAACACATTTGTCTCTTCTCATTGAACTCAGCTTAGCCTTGCAATGAAGGGCATAATTAGGTGTCCCTCTCTGTAGCTTGTGTTCTTTTATTGTATAAAATTATAACTGTAACTTACGTGCAAAAATAAAACAAAGATGTTAGAAGGAGCTTTCCATTTGTAACATTTTTATTGGGAGCTGAATCCACCCTAACTGAGGTAAGAAGAAAGGATTTTGTGAAGGACACACAACTTTGCCTAGACTTTATAGACTTAAACTGGAGACACAATGAGGAAATTAGGTCCAAAAAATATAGGTTTTTACATATATATGCAGCAGTCACACAATCAGTCATATGGCAAGAAGGCGTGTACTGCACTGGATCAAAGGGGAAGAGCCTAGCATGAGATTAAAGGGGGGATAATTGCAAGCAACCAGAAAGTTTTATAATAGAGGTGATAATAATATACAGCAGAGGAAGGAAACTGCAAGGAACAGAAATGAGGATAAAATGCAAATAAAAGAGATCCTTTGATCCTTCTGGCTTTCTCCCTATATAACAGAATTATTTTATCACCCACTTACTTCATTTCCCTTCCACTTTCATCTTGCTTTCCTCTGATAGCTTTCTAGTTCCCCTGCCCTGACGCTACACCAGGTCTGCCTCCCTCCACATGTCTTGTAGCAGTGCAGTGCAGGATACATCTTTATCAAGTGCTGATTCTAAATATGAAACAGCTTCAGTGAGAGACTGGACTTCTCGTTTTGCTGCTGACTTTGGGAAGCAACAGAGCTGGCAGAGGGAGGAGCTCTGAAAATCACCCCAGGTAGTGAGCCACATGGTATAAGAACTTCAGCCTGAAATGCCAAAACTCCTGACCACCATTCTGGGAGAAAACGTAAACATTTAAAGAAAAGAGAACCCAAGAAAGAAGCAGCCTGGGAGTGGGATTTTGCAGATATTTTTGGAAATTTCTGGTTTTTACCAAAGCTGCAGAAGTGTTTTCCTTCCTCCTTCCATCCCTTATTCTGTATCCTGTTTGGTTTCACAGGTCAAGAGGTCCATGACCAGAAGGAAGGAACCAGCTCTTTCTAAAGAGCACGTCCTTTGGATCTCCTAGCAGAAACCTCCACACTACAGCACTTCAGAAAGCCCGGTCAGTCCTAGCTAAAAGCTCAGGCTAAACTTGGTTGTGTGAGTCACCACTTTACAAACGTCATACCTCAGGAATGACGGGAAATAACGGCGGTGATACTAATATACACGAGAGCAAGGAACCTGCAAGGAACAGAAAAGAGGGGAAAAATAAAGAGGAGCAAAAATAAAGAGCCAGTTTCTGCTCTAAGATGGCTAGAAGGTGTGTTGATGAACTAAAAAGAACTAAAGAGCATGTTTGGCAGTGATTTCTGGGGGTGGCTTGCTCTCTGCTCACTGGGGGGGGAGACTTTAAAGCACAGGAGCTTCAGCTAGAAGGACTTTTGTGTTTGTGTTTCAGTAGCAGTTCCAGCTGTGTGGGAAGATGAAGGCATCCTCAGCACGCCCCCATTTCTGAGGGTGCACTGGGAAGGCCTGCTTTGTACATAGTGCTTTTTCTGACGACGCTAAAAGAGCAAGGCTGCAGAAATGAATTTGTTCCCTCTTTTGAGGTAGGACTCAGCGCACCCTTTTATTGAACGCTTGTATGGGTACTGCTAGTGAGAGCCTTGCTGCTTCAAAGGTAGGAGATGCCCTGCATCGGCTGGAGAATGGGTGAGGTGTATCCCGGGGAGTGGGAAGCAGGTCTAGTGGGACAGGTATATGTGTAACAAAATGAAAGGGTGCCTAGCGCAGCTGGACTTGGGAATGAGACAAGAATGTGATTAATCCTGTCCTCCTTGTCACAGCCCTCAGGCTTTGATGGCTCACTCCTGGCAGAGCTAGTAGCGTCTGCTTCCTGTGACCTTAAATGGGCTCACCATTGAGGGACGTTATTAAAAATATTTGAGTTTCCACTTACTTTTACTGACTCATTTTCTGATCCTCTGGAGCCTAAATAGAACGGGTGAAGTGATTTGAGTGATATGGATGAGTGCTTAGAGGAGTGAATAATGGAGATGTAGAGCATATATGCCTCACTGTGCCAGTTGTTGTGTTCTAGCAAGCTGGTGGGCAACGAGGCAACAAGGAGGATATCAGAAGTGAGACAGGAGACTTGGACTTCCACAGATTAATTAGTCAAATGCACTCAACCGCAAGTAATGAGAGAGGAATGCTCCATGCCTTGTACACAACGAGATAATTCAGTATTGGTGATAAAATGATACAAACACAACTCTGATCTGCAAGGACGAGATTTGTGGTACTCTAGCACTTGCCAGCTAAAGCTGTTCCTAAAGCTTTGCAAAGAATTTAGATAAATCCTTCTCAAATTTAAGAACTGTTTTTACCTGATAGATTCGCCATGTTTCAGTGTTGTGTAAGATGTAGGATTTTTGTGTGCTCAAGAGTTAAAAATGAAAATTTAAAAAGGGGGGGGTGTGTGCCCTCTGGGATGTGCTCTTCGTATTCTTCGAGTTCCCAGCTCCAGCCTCGCCGTGGTGGTGACTTTTGCCAACGATTTTTGGCGACTGCAGATTTATTGTGTACCACAAGAGGTCAGCACTGGATAAGTTTGCACCTCCAGTGAATGGGCTTAAAACAATTTTCAGCTATCGAGAATGTGCAGTTCCCACTTGTTTCAATAAAACTGGTGAGCACTGAGTTGCTTTCAGTAACAGTTGTATGTAATACAGTTTTAGCTTGCACATATTTTTAATCTCATCTCTCCTAAAAAGGATTGTTTTCTAGTTGTTTTCCCTTTTTCTGCATGTTCTCATTTTGAAAACTAATTTTGTGAAAAGGCTCTCTGAGCCATACATACACACACACACACAATATAGACACACACACAAATATATATATTATTATACATATATTATATATATTATTATAAATATATTAAAAATGCTGCTTATAGTATTATGAAGGAAAGCTAAAAAGGCTGCAAAACTAAGTTAAAAAGTCTGGGAAGGAAGGGTAAGTCTGATTCTAGCCAAAAGGGAATGTTCACATATTACTGCAAAATACTGAAGTTAAAGTTTGGTGGACCAGTGATCTGCAGAGTCAGATCGAGACACTTGGAGCTATGCCATAAGGCTGGTTAAAAACAAGCTTGGTCATTTAACCCAGTCCTTGGTAGTGGTTCCTCCCTGTCTCCCCGTCCGTAAGTTTTGTTTTTACAACCTGGCAAAAAATCAATGAAGTCCTGTTTCAGAGCAAGACGCTGTACTATAGTAACCACAAAGCAAAGCTGAGACAGAGAGTAATGAGAAATTTGCTTGTCGTTTGCCTTGCATTGAAACAAATACGTTTGAAAACGCTTCTCCTTCCCCAAAAATTGTAAAAGAAAAAGAAAGCTGCATTTGTTCATGGTGGTATCATCTGGGGATAAAGCAGGAAAATATAATTCAGGAAGGTCCTCTCCAAAGCTAAATTTAGAACATAAATCTTAGCATAATGTTTGCTTTTTATTTTGTTACCAAAAAGAGAAATGTATCTTAGTCTTCAATCCAATATGGCAATTTTTATAACCTATTTTTCTTGGCATCATAAAAAATAGTGGGTGGGAGAGGGAGAAAAAAGTTGGCAGTTTAAGCAAATAAACTAGAAAATAATGTGTTCAATTAAGGGCACCAAAATAATGTTATTATTCTCTAAGTGGTATTTTCATTGCTAAAAAGTTGCTTTTGGTGCAGCAGGTTTCCACTAGGACCTTCACAGAAGAAGTAAGATTATAACAGTGATTCTGTAATGCCACATTTGGAGAACAGGTCCCAAAGGTAGTGGCATAAAATAAGATGGCAGCATTTGAAGTACAAAATGCACAGGACATTTCAACAAAAATTGTTTTCTTGCAGCTAAGAGTATTTGAAGCTCAAATTTGAATTTAGTGTATTATTTTAGCTAAAAGAAGTGAAGTTAGAGGAAGTTATTGATGCAGGCAGAGAAAGAATCATTCTGTCTCAAAATTTTCTAAAGGAAGTACATGAAGGTGTGTAATATTTCTAAACCAAATGCACCTAAGGCAGTCACTTCTTAAAACTGTTCAGAACTGGCTCAAAAAGAGACAAAGCCTGTGCAGGAGTGGAGGGGGGGGAGTATAGGTCTTGAATTTTGGGCTAAAATGACATCTCTTTTCTTTAATGTACAAAAGTAGAAAACATGTTGTTTACATAAAGAGAACTGTAACGGTCCGTCTGCCTGTCTTCAGAAACATCAATTACAATAGAGATTATAATCTCTTAAAGTGGCATTTAATTAGTGAAATTTAATCTGAAATACCACTAAAACGCTTCCTTGCTAATTATATGACTTCAAATGCCTGCCTTTTTATATCTAGAGGAATCAGCTGTAGTATTACCTACTCTGATGATACAAGTCAGCCAGCTTTGGGTACCTGCCTGGCAGGAGCGGGGCTATGAAGACAACAGACTCCTCCAACAGCAGCTACAAGGAGCGCCTGGTATCTGCTGGATTACATGCACGTTCAGGAAGGGACCGTTTGGACAAGCCTGGCTGTTAGTGAGGATACATGTTGTTGGGCAGCAGGGCAGGGTCTCTTTGCCCAAGCTGTTTTGCCTCTGGCTTAGAGAACAGATTAGTTTAGAGATCTTCTTTACTGGAGATGGATGACCGAGTATGCATGTGTGTGGTGAGGACGTGTTGCTTGAAGGGAGGAAAATGCGAACAGGAGGAGTGATTAAACCACTCATTAAATTTAATAGCCTTGCTATTTATATTGGAGTTGGCTTTGCAGCAGTGGGTAGGACTGCATTAGTCAAAGGAAAATCTAGGTATGACCTAACAAAGCTAGAAGGGGAGTTGAGAATTTGGACAGAAATGGTACTAGTTCATACTTTTTTTTTAAGAAACTACTCCCTGTTTCAGGAATGTGTCTCCAACTTGCAAGTTTAAAGCAGTAGCTTCATTAGCTTTACCATGAGAAAGGCACATCCTGTTCAAACGAAGCTTTGCCTATCATCAGGAGTGTTCCTTGTTGTGCACAGGGAGACTACTCATCCGCTGCCAGGCACGAGCAGGACAGGAAAAGTGTTGCTAGCTTCATGCATCAGGAAGACCAGTTCTATAGCATGGGCCTGGAAGTGGGAAACCACAGTCACTAGCTAAAGGCTGCACTTAAAATTCACAGGGCCAAAAGTTAAAATTCAAGGGCCACATTCCTGTCCTGTGTGTCTTAGCTCATGTTATGGTGTCTAAATATCCGCCTTCTGATCGAAGGGAAGGAATCAGTCCTGTTTGTAATTAAGTCGATGCAAAGGCTATCACGGACTTGAGCTGGTCCTTGGTTGATGCGCTGACATTCATGGCTGTAAGAGAACTAAAGTTCACATAAAAAAGTAGCAAAAGTTATGCACCAAGGGTTTATTACATGAATAATTTGACATACTCCGTGGCAGTCAGATACAAGTGCATTTAATTAATGTTTTGTGGACATCATAACAGTCGGAATATTTCAGCTGAACAGTCAGTATTTGGCTGAATTCAAGCCAGTGCAATTCATGACATAACCATAAACAGGAAGTTACAGGTCTACAATGAGGTTAGACTAGATAGCAACAGCATATTTATTGTCACATCAAAGCATTACAAAGTATGAAAGCCCAATATTTCAACTATCTCTAAAATGGTATTTGTACAAACCTGTCATAGATACCTAAACGTAAGGATTCCTCGTATCAGTAATGGATCATGAGTTTCTCTATTTTTGGGAGTTATTTCAATATTCAAAACTATTTGGGGCAACAAGAAGAAATGTAAACATCTGATGGTCCTTTGAAAGTCCCTTCTGAGAAAATACATTGTGTGCCACAGGAAAAGTGCATTCTAACTGGTGTGTCTGCTATGGCCAGTTTGACTCAAATTCACATAGCACCAGGTATTTATCCATTTATGCAGTAAAAAGTTAGAAAATCTTTGTATTAACTCAGAAAAGAGAAAACAAAGTCAAAAGTTTTTTTTTCTTCTTTCTTTAGAGGAACAACAATTAAATAAAAAAAACCCCACCCAACATTTAAACAGTTACCTCTTATGTACAAAGGAACCAACAGCTAGCAAAGCGCATAGCCAGTGAACAGTCTTTATTTTTTTTCTTCAGGTTCATGTACCTGAATATATGAGTTTATTTACAGGTGGACAGGTATCCACAGAAGTAATAATCAGAATACTTCTATTTGGCTAAAAGTTGTATAAAAAAAGACAAAACACTTTTTTCAAATACTTTCCAAATATATATATATATATATTAAAAGTATTCAGTATTTCCATTAGTGCCAGAGTTGGAAGCTCTTTCTCATTTTAAAAAGTTAACTTTGTGATACTAAGTGACAGCGAAGGACTGACGGTTGCGCTCAGAGCTTTGATTTGAGGGACTGCAGCTGGAGCTACACCAGGCCCATGGGACAGTTGCAGATTGCAGAGAAATGCAGTAGTGTCTTTCTGTTGCTGTTATAGGCCACATCCTGGTAACGGAGATCTGCCAGCTCCAGCGAGCCTCCCGTACCACGCTGAGCATCCCTACAGCTACCTCTGCGTCACCCTCCTGGGGCCAGGTCCTCCGCTGATATAAATGGTCACAGCTATGGGAGATATGGCAGCTGATAACCGCTGAAGACCTGCCCTCAAGCATTTTTTTCAAGTCATTGGGTTCTGTGGATCACGTTGTAGGGGCTCTGGTAAGGACTATGTTTTTCTATTGAGCAACATACAAAAAGCACCGCATTTTTTTAAAAGGACAGTGTTTAAAAAAAACAACCACCCAAAAACCTCTGAAGTAGTGGAAATATTCTTTATGCAAATGGACAACTAGCATGGGCAGGTAGCTCAATAAATGGGAAAACATAATTTTCAAACTGATTCTTGTAAAGAATATAAAATTAAAGGCCTTAGCCCATCAAATACATACTGCAAAAATATTTTTCAATTAAACATAACCTAGATGAGTGCACATCTCTGGATAGGTAAGAATACTACTGCCTTCATACTGGTATCAAATATTTAAATAGTTTGCATATAAACAAACTCTTTCTTTGTTGTTGAGTCCAGACTTGCTTTACTCTAAAGCAAGGATATTCTTAATACTTCTATTTTTTTTGTCTTTCTTCCTGTAGGATAAACTCTAAGAAACACACTTCATTCATTGACCCGACTGGGCTGATGTATATTACAGCAACAACCCCAAATTTAAGTAAGAATGTTGCATGCAATACCTTTTTCCTTCATTTAATTACACCAGCTACAAGAACAAGACATCCATTTTTCATCTTTCCTACTCCCTTCCAAGAGACAGTACACTAAAAACAAGATCTGATCCTCCGTCTCTTACACATCCCAGCCCTGAAGTCCAGTCAATGATTAGGATGAAGGACTGAGTGTTTTGAGCAATATATCAGCTGGGGCAGCAGGTCTCAGCCGTGAGACCACAACCCCGAAGGAGCCGTACATGCCTCCTAAGTGGTGTGCTGCAGAGCACCGTGGAGAAGTGGTGGTAAGAACGAAACTGGGCTGGTGGGGTGGCTGAAAAGGCTCTCCCAAGGGGGAAGATCGTGGCTGCAAGCCCAATTCGCAGCGGCCTCCTCCTTGGCATAGCTTGTTGTAGTGTTGCTGCAAACTCCTACTGACCCCATGTGAGAAAGCAGCTGCTGGTCCCGCTCTGCTGCCCGAGCGTGCAAGACGCTGAGCAAAAGTGCAAGAGGTGCCGGGCCGGAGCAGCACAGGTACCACATCCCTCTGCTTGGCCATGCTGGGCCCAGGTGTCCAAACTGGTCCCCCAGAGTGTGCCAGGTCCCTGCCTTGGCCACAGCCCCCTGGCCTCTCTGCTTCGGGGGCCCTGCAGCTCAGCACTCCTCCGTCCTGCGTCTCGGGTTTTTGGAGAGCAGAAACAAGACAGGAGACAAATATATGCTAAAGGAGATGGGAGTACCTTCAGCTCCTGAAGTTTGGGTGTTGCTAACCTAAGGGAAAAGGTTGAATTGATTCAAGATACAGTATGCAGTTGTATGAAAATGCATAGTTTGTACGTATACATTCATTTACAAAGATCAAAGGAAGGTTCTTTGCTATGTAGTTTAATCACCATCTGCTTTCAGCAAAAATGCGACCTGACAAAGCTACAGGAGACCAGTTAAACACACAGCTTGGGAGTTAATGGTAGCTGAATGGCATTTCCCAAATAAAGAATTAGCTTCTTTTTCTTCTTGCTTTTTTGAGATATTTTTAAGTAGTTTTTCATTCAAAGACTGTTGTTTCTGTAATAACGTAAAATAGATTTGGGGATTTCGAGAGATTCCAATTCAACCGCGGTCATCTGAGTATTGGCGTACCCTGCTCTGAGGTTTATTAACAAGTATAAGCCCTGTAAGACAAACAAGCAAACCAACAGAAATCTGGTTTTAACTATGGTGTGTGAGCTAGATTAAAACGCGATTCCTTTCAAATGCTGAAATTCTAGTTCAGTAGCGAGTAGTGCTTTTTTGCTTTTTTGGCAATAGCTGAGCTAGTATTTAGAAAATTCTATGAGTTTGCTCACTTTTTTGCTTTTATTATTTCAGTTAACACTTTGGAACCTAGCTGCTTCCCATGAGGAATGTCTATTGTCCTGAGCATCCCTGAACGTACAACAGTAATGTACCAGGCAGGATGGCCTTAAAGACAAGGAGAGAACCTTGGTTTAAATGATCTAATTTAATCTTGTTTTCCATTTGTGCTTTTTCTGAAGAAAAACTGCTTTCTCACTTGTGATACTTACCGAAACACAGTGGTTTGCTACTAAACATAACTTTAACAAAGATCACTGCTTTTTACTAATCAAGATGTTCTATATTTAATTCAGCAATGAACTGACTTTGTTCATGATACTTGATGTTTCTTCATGTTCTTAATTTTTACTTGAGAAAAAGAGTGGTTAATGCACTTACTAGATGACTTAGATTCTTCCTTGCAATTTTTATTCAACCATATCTATGAAAATTGCACAAGAGCATTTTTGAAGCTAGAAAAAATACAATAATCAGATAATCAGGATTCACATGGAGGAGAGTAAATTTATCAAAGCATATTTTGCAATCTAAGTGAAGAAACATTGCCTGTAGCTAGTGAACTGATCATTCACTGGGAAATGAAAAAGCAGAAAAGATTTTTTTCCATACAAACAATGAATATTATAAGTGCAAGAGGATGAGATTTGCTCATTCTAAAACCCAGTGACCAGAAACAAACTATTTATTACCTGAATTACTTGAGTGACTTGAGAAAAAAATATTCCTTCTCGATTTTTAGAAAAAGTTACTGTGTCCAAAGCTGGTTTAGTGCATTAATAAAACTCAGGAACTAGTTCTAAGCAAATCAGTAACTCAGTAGTCTTTCTTTAAAGTTTCAAGTGCAAGCACATACTTCTTAATATTTTAACTCAATTATTTTCATAGACTTTTAGGCTACTAAGAAGAAAATAAACTCTATCCCAGCCGAAACCAGAACAGGCATTAATATACACATTGCTAATTTTGCAAATGTTTTTAATTTAAGAAAAATATTTGAAATGTTTGGAGCGTCGTGACTTGTACTGAGAATGACTGCCTACATATCTGAAGTCTATTGGAAGTGCTCTTGGTTCAGCAGGCAGAATCAACTCAGATGCAGACACAAAGATTTTAACACTTTTTTCATATAAAGCAACAGCAAAATTCTTAGGGGAGTTTTGGAGAGCCCAAGTCTGTACGTTTTTGATCTAGCACTACAACATTTTCAGTGGCAATAGATTGCAGAGGCTTTTGATGAGTTATGGCCAAGGTCCTCTGAATTCTGGAGTTCTCCCCAGCTGCCGGCGCTACAGGGAGACAGTGAGAGTTTAACAAAAGTCTGCACAGTGGCATTTTGTTGTTCTGTGGTTTTTTATCTTAAGAAAAGAAAAAGCACCTGCTTCTAATAAGAAACAGTTTTTTGCTATACGCAAGTCACTGGCAGTGGAAGTACCTTATCTAAATCTGCTGTGCTGGCCCACAGACTGCCCCCAGAGGGCAGAATCAAATCAGATTGCGAAGGAGTATCATCTACATGCAAAAGTCTTCTCTTCTAAGCCTTCCTTCAAACATACATGAAAATACAGAAACCAGTCGGGCAACAGAACTGTTATTTGTGCTGCCTGATGGACCGCCACCTTGGAGTAGGCCTGTCACTGCTCTTGCTCCTCAGCCAAACACTAACCGAGTTCTCAGAGACACCCTTAGTGTCTTGCTTAGTGCAAAGGTTTTAGGCTTAATTTTTCCACAGTTGCAAGACGTGAGCAGTGCTGTGCAGCACTCATCTCTGTGGCAGGATGTATAGGTAACAGTAATCTACGCTTTCTCTTCAGCACAGGTATCATGGTGCTCACCAATGTTAAGCACGAAGCTTGCACACCACTGGTGGTGTGCCTGCCACAGTCCAGGGACTCCCGTTAGTCCCTGAAAGGACACAACACCTTTACAGCATGCAGAAATACCAGGATCTTGCACATCTTTTCTAGGCGGAACTGAAGCTTGATTAAAAATGGCAAAATGGTATGTTTGCAGCTCAAGGTGAGACTGTACTCATGCTATTGTAGCAGCCGTTAGCTTTTACCTATGGATATAGAAACGAAAAAGCAGAATGTCTGAAAGTCTCTTAAAAGGAACTGGGGACTCTGGGAGGTGGCTGACAAAGCGCTTTTGCAGGAATTTCACATCATGGTGTCAAGGACTTCAGAGCCGTGTGTGGTCTGTGCACACACGTGCTCATCAGCCTGGGAGAGGGGAGCCCAGTAAGGACTCGCTCCAGGAGGAAAATGAGAGCATCGCCATCTCTCTCTCTCCCCTCTTTACTGCCGTGCACTTTGTTTTCCAGTCACTGCAGACTTCCACTTTTCTAGGTGTGATTTGGAATAACGAGTTTGGACAAAGTAAAAGTAATAAAGGTCTTTATTTTTCAATATAGTCCACAAGATTTGAAGGGATTCTGTGCTGGGGTAGAGTAGCTGTTCTTTGTTTAAAGCGCTGAAACTGGCATCTAAAAATTCTTAACCTAGACTACATGCAATAGTATTAGGGCTGTAAGTTTAACACCAAAGCCAGAGGGAAGACGAGTTCTTCACTAGCTCATTTAGGAACAAGAAGATTGTCTTTAGGACGCTAGTTCCCAAAATTAGAGGGGATGAAGGCAGGAAAAACCAAATGGAAATACCATTGTCAACCTGGAAGTGGGCCTGTAAGCAAAAGAGTTTGGAGAGCTACTGTTTAAAGCAGGAAAATACATACTCGCTCACGGCTTCTGGTGGTGTCTTGTACTTGCATGAGTTCAGCCCCTCCACAGACCAGGGGCTTCTCAGACTGCCCACTATACAGCACTGCATTAGCATAGTGAAAAACTTATCTCTGGTAATGAAGTTAAACTGATTTCAACTTTTCTGTGAGCTCTTTTCATTTTAACCTGGCTTCTTAAATAGTTTTATACTTCTTTAAACTAGATTAGGCTAATTTTTTAAGACCCCTATCAATTAAACTAATGCAGGGTTTGCATCTAAGCAAATCCAATGTCTAGAACTTTGTCTCCTGCTTATTCATATCCCATTTTAAACCATGCTATCCATTAATGAATTGAATTTACCAAATGGTAAATCATTTCAGAAGCGATAATATTTCTCAACGTATCATTAAAAACGTCTCTGACCTAAACAGTTTATTTGCTGTATTTTATGGAACTTGCATTTTTATAAAAACATCTTAGTTTCATGGTTAATTTCTACTTAAAACTAGATTAACAAAACCTTTATTGTTTTGTACATCAAAAATACATGGCCCAACAAGTGAAAAAAAATGTAAAGTGCAATGCAGAGCAAATTAAAGCTCAGTAATTTTACACTGAGAGAGGAAATGCTCTGGTTCTAAAAATAATAATTCAGAAAAAATGTTTTTAAAAAAGAACTTAAATTTACTTTATATTCTCCAAAACAGTATTTGATAGGAAACAAAGGAAGAACAATATATGTGGGCAGATATTTCCCTTTTGTGACTGAAGTGAGACAAAAGGATGCATGGATCTAAATACTGCAGTCTTATGCAAGCAGAGTGTATTATAAATCCCATATTCATAAAAATTGGGCAATTTGGCTTTTGTTTTCCTACAGCTGCTTAACTTGTGCTAAATTCACTCCCTTCTATGATGGAAATACTTTTCTTATATGAAATAATGTATGAGTAGCAGATGACAAGAAACATAATTGCTTTTTTCACGGAGTTTAAAAAAACATGGTGCAATTGATGCTGACAGTTATCCTCCTTCAGTTACCTTATGAACCTTTTCCTTTCCCCAGCATTCCCATCGCTATTACACTGATGCTATAATAAAAAAGGCTGAAAAACTGCACCAGCAAAGCAGCTGAGGATCTTTCCTATTTGCTACCATGGCTGGATAAGAAGTATACCCTGGTTTTCTGTGGCAGAGATCTCATACAGAGATCACATCTCCCCACCCCGCAATAAACCCTGCATGGCCTGAGATTACCCTGAATAACATCAGATTGGCTCCAGGACGCCCCTGGGGTCAGGGGAGGAGCAAGCTCCAGTAAGGTTGCTTTTCATGTCCCTTAACTCCTCCAATACCTGCTTAGCAAAAACCATGGCACAGTTAAGCTGTAGTCTTAAGACTCATTGCATGTAGGATTATTGATCTAACTCCTCTTTTTTTCCCCTGTAGACTCCATTTCATATCAAAATCAATGCTGTTTTAACGGTATTCTAGTAGTGCTAAGCAACCAGCTATGAGTGGAGCTCTCTTGAGCTAGCTGCTCTAGGAGTATGTGCAAGTCCAGGCCCTCAATGAGACTCCAGCCAAGACAGGGTGGGACAAAGGCAGTATTATCATGCCTGCCACATGAAGAGCAGAGGTACAAACCCAGCAAGCCATATAGCGATCTAGCCTTTAGGCATTTTATATAGACCTACACTTTTAGGAGTGGTTCAAGCCAGCATAACCCGGGATATTTCTCTCTAGAAATTTCTCTGCCAGGGGGTAGGAACAGCTCTTTCCAAAGTAGCACAAGCTTATGCCAACTTAACCTGCTGTAGAACTACAGCGTTAGGTGAAATGTAGAGATCTAAATCTAAAATAATATTCCCCAAACCCCATGACTAACAAAGATAATGTCTGGGTCCTTGCAAATGCAGGGGTGGCTGGTGCTGTGGTAGAAATGCCACTGGAAAGTGATGGGGCAATGCCCCCTTTATAAAAGTCTACTAATAAAACACTCGCTTAGGAAGTGGAAGAGTTGGGAAAGAGTTGGAAAGAGCCTCCTTTACCTGGGGGTCAAACTCACACTGGCCTGGTTTTAGGGCTCTGTGCTGGGTTCCAGCAGGTCTTGGGAAAAGGACTTAGTTAAGGTGACAGGGCTCTGTGAGAGCCCAGACGGGAGCATGCTCCCACCGGCTAGTCGGGGAGCTGCAGCACGGCTCTGGAAGGAGGGAAACCACCACTGCTGATTTCAGCTCTGACAATACTGTAATTTATTCAGTGACCTTCTGTAACATATAACTTCTCCAACAGTTTTATTTTAATCTCTGAAAGAAAGAATATTCTTCAAAAGAGCGTTCTGTCCTGTGGGTCATAAATGAATGCAGATAACCACCTCCCTCAAGCTGGACACAACAAATGGAGCACTGGCTCCAGCTGACAGCACACAAACTATGGTGGTGAGTCCCTTCACAACAGGTTGGCTATCCTGGATCCCATTCTAAGAAACCTCCTTCTCCCTGGGCCTGGTATCAGTAGGATGGATTACAGGCTGAATATCATGTGCTTAACAGCTCTTAAATCTGTCACTAAGTGACACATCCAAAGTATTGCCACTTTGGTATTACTAGAAACCGAGCCAACATCTTCCAACAGCCATGCAAATGTGCCTAGGTACCTATCCATCCCTCTCACAAAGCCTAACAGCAGAACTCTCTTCTCAAGCACTCAGAAAGGGAGATTCACAGTCTCGCACTCCCAATTACACTGGAAATAGTCACACAGAGGAAAAATGCCTTCGTTCTACAACCGTTACCCGTGTGAGCAGTCCTAGTCAATGCACTTATTCACAGGAATAATTGCAACTCTCCTGAGAAAATATGTAACGCTTCGAGGGCTCAGCTAGTTACAACGCTATCTGCATTTTGCTCTTAATTGTGTAACAAGACTTTTTATCAGGCTTGTAATTTAAAAAAAAACCAACAAACCAAAACAACTTCTGTAATTGACTGCTTAAGACTAGTTTCCTCCTACTGGGATCCAATTCTGAGCAATTTTGTTTCAGGTCTTACCTGACTGGCTCAAGCCTCTTTCAACTAATATCTCTAAATTTGAGTTTGTCCTTTGGCCCTTTGCTAGAAGTCAGTCAAACAGGGAAACAACCAAACAGCCTTCTGTTCAACAGATCTGATTATTTCTGTCTTTCAGTTAATTCTGGACTCTGAGCATACGACAAAAGCAGTAAGAGAGATGGGAAAATGATGTCTATGTCATTATTTAACAGCAAAAAAAAAGGTGTAAGATAGCAAGATACACCATACTTGGCAACCTGTATTCTGTTGACCCCATGGTGCTGGTGCAGATGGAGAGAGAAATACGTGAGCAGAGCTTTTAGTTTGATTGTTCCTTTTCATAACTAAAGAACAAACCCTCAACGTAATCTTTTCCTACATAACCTCCTGCTTGCATGAACTCGCCACGTAAGTTGGAGCAGATCATGCTGTATGATCTCATTCAGACGGTACAGTATGATGAAGAAATCTCTCCATTTTAAAAGTTATTTTCAAAAGAATACAATTTCAAGCCAAGTATTGGTAATTTAGGAATGTCTTCACAATCAGAATACAAACAAACAAAACCCAGTGATAAAATGCAAGAGACAAAGCAAACACTGAACACCAAAACAGGCATCTTCATGACATCACAGGAAATTTCAGACTAAACTATCTCTGTAACGAAGGGCAATATATTTTTTTCTTTCAGTAATCCAGAATTTGTATAGCTTTGTAAAGCTGTTTTAAGTTATTTCTGCCATGTAAAACAATATACCACTATTCTATGTGATTTACAATTCCCCCTCTCCTTTTGGTTCTTAGGAAATCCCAAATCCTGTTTCATAATGTATAATAAGTGGTTATAAAATTATACCAACATTATCATTTCAGAGAGGTAATAAGATCCCAGTGCTATGAGAGTCAGTTTTAAAAGAGTGCACATTTTGCAGTGATGTACAAACACGCACCACTTGTTTCCATAATTTAGCCCTTTGTAAGTATTGCACCTTGTTAATAAGGCTACTGTCTATTTTCTTTTAACACTAAAAATTACACATAGACAACATCATTTGTGGCTTAAAAGCACAGTATTCCTAAAGTTTTTAGGTAAACTTATTTATTTCCTTGCATACTCAAGAGCTCCTATGCCTCCAGTTGCCTGGAGGAGTGTTGAGTGTACAGAGAATAGAGATGGAACTATATAAATTTATATAATGTGACCTGCTTGTCATGCATTTTTTTTCTGATGTGCTCAAATAAGTTCCTTTGAGCTTGATGGCAAATAGACACCTTTTACAAACCTAACCAATGCTTCCACATGCAGAAATGTACAGTTAAACTTGTCTTCTTTCTCACTTTCCCTTTGCAATGCAAAAAATAATTAAAAAAATTCTCTAAATTTGTCTGGTCTTCTAAATACAAGATAAATTGCATAAAATCAGAAAAAGATAGATTGTCTTACAAAGTGCGTATTTCAAACAAAGCTATAAGAGTATCTGCTCTTGCCAAGGCCTGATTTCAGAAGAGCATAAAAATGTGTGCCTAACTTGAGAAACACAGACAGTCTCATCAACAAACTCCGCAAGTGAAGTCAAAACACATACTTGAGTGCTCTGATGAATCCGAGCCTACGTTTCGTTATTGGACTACCAGTAGTTCTACCTCTGCGCAGCCATACCTGCTCATTTATAGATTATGTGCACCCCTACCGTGAAAGATTTGTTGGCATCACTGTAAGAATTAATTACTACAGTTAAATACTGATACTAAAAATTCTGATGCCAGGTGCTATTTACATTTTTAGGTCCTAATACTGAAGATTCTGATTTTTATTCACTTCAGTATAAATATTTGGGAATTCGCAGAATGGCGTCCCTGGACACAGGAAAAAGAGTTGATAGGAAAAATTATTACAGACCAAAAATAATTTCTTTGCATACAAATAAAGAAAAAATTGAGAATTTGCATATGTACTCCTTCAAAATACTAGTTAACATGGTTCAATAAAACCTCGGGTTTACTGAAGCTGATACCTTTGCAGATATGAAAAAGAAAAATGTGGTGGCATGTTTTCTTCTAATTTCATGTAGAATTAGCACTTTGCAAAGTGGAGTACTCAACACCTCCAGGGTATCACGCTAACGTATTTTTTTGCTTGCTGAAGTAATTCAGTAAGAAGTAATTAAATTATAGACAGAGAATGCTTTGACCAAGCAACTATATAAACAAGAAGCCTTTATATTTACAGTAGATCCTGAAAAGATTTATACAAATGTATAGATTTATATTATAATTAGGTTATGGTTCAAGCTCATTTTCTATATTTTTATATCTCATCTAACACGTTGGGTTTTTTCTATTTGGAACTTCATAAGCTATAGCATTAAGTAAGACCATGTTCAGTAATCAGTGCTTCTTTCTAATTTTAATAATTCAAGTAGTGACATATTGCTCTTTAAATTTTGCCTAGAATAGAAAAAAAAGCAATTTCTTAGCCATCTTCCATTCAAATAAACCTACCTCCTGCCTTTACAGCCCTCTTGTGTTCCCTGAGGAAATCTGTATTAACTTCTTTTTCTTCCTGTCTTCCCAAGGCAGTTTTTTACAAACATTTTAGTAACTTTTGTTTATTTGACCATTACACATCATATACTAATTGCTGCAGGGTATAACATACTAAAATAAGGACTCCAAAGTCAAACCTGAATTTTTTAAGAGGACTGGCAAATGGTAAACACTAACACTCAAACATTTTAAAATGTTCGAGTCCATCTTTAGGATTGAATTACATCAAGAATTCAGATTTAATCTTGAAAACCTACCTCGGTTAGTATAATATTGTGTATATGCCCAAGTAATAGGAAAGCTGAAACAGCATTTCTATTGCTAAATTAATTTCCCTCAAGGGTATATTAGAAATCTCACATTCAGATTCAAACACGGAAGGAAAAAAATTCTTGGCGTTAAGATGTGTTAAAAAAAAGCAGAACACTGGCTTGTTACTAAATGATCCATTCCCTTACATTTCATCAGCTGACTGGCCAAATGAATTCTTGCTGTATGAGCAAGCACAGGAGCAAACCATATTTTATTTTGCTTGGTGCCATCAGAAACAGACTGATCTCTGTTTTCAGGGTCTTTCTGGATCGCTATTAAAAATGGTCTGTGTGAAGCACAAAGAACACAATTAGTGCTTTTCATTTTGAGGAACAAACTCAAAAAGTTGCAAGTAGAAGATACACATCTTCTGTAATCTTGCATTTGGATAGAAGTGAGAGCATGGTCAACGCAAAAGCACTCTAGTCTAAGATGGAAAAAACAGTTCAAGTGGGCGCTATCAACTATAGGTGTACATTAGCTTTTTTGCAGTCTTGAAGCTTTTCAAGCTCCACGTAGATGCAGACAAGGGCTGCTTACGTCTAGCAGATACAGAATGTATTTAAACCCTCAGCTTGATTGATTTCTACTCATGACTTACGTACTTTCCAACTATTTTGCTAAAGGTGCCATAAAACTCTCCTGAACTTATACTAGAACAAAATCTACGCTATGACGCTTTGCAACAGCCCACAGTTATCTACCAGAAAAATCCTGACAAATGCAAATTAAATCCCATACTCCATACAGGTCTCAGTTCCAGTGCTACCTCCTTACAGGAAGATTGAATGAAGTGTAAATATAAGACCAAGATGAGACCTTACAAACGTTTCCTTATCGAAATGTTTCTAAGAAAAGGCGCAGCACAACTTTCTCCAACAGATGACTGAAGTTTGAACCAACAGAAACAAGCCTCACTGGCAACCTCTTACGTCTCTGCACATGGCTAGCAAGCTTCTAATTTCACGTCCTGTTTCTGAGAAGGTGTTTCAACATATTTACAGGCAGAGGAGGAAAGAAATCACTTTGTATTGCCACACTTACAGCGATTGTCCTGAATTCTCAGCAGGTCCACTCTAGCTGGTCCCAGACCACAGCAAGAAACAGAAAACCATCCCGACTCACTGGATCAGAATGCATGAAAAAATAAAAAGTCAGTGACAAGGACATCTGGGATATTCCATGGAGCTGGAATCCGTTCTTACATGCAGGTTCTACAAGAACTTCTGGCTAAAGCTTTGCCTCCTGTTGTGTTGCCTACCTAGTCATTATCTTGAAAAAATGAAGGGGAGAAGGAATAAAGAACATAACGCTGGTGATAGTGAACGGGTGCAAGGAATCTGTAGATCATTAGATAGCTAATGTTCATACCAGGCTAATGATTTGGAAAAAGTAATTCAACAGATAGGCATTCTGCTCAGCTTATTCACACAAGCAGGGCTTACAGGTCTGGCTTACATGACAACAGATACCTGCTAGGTGATGACTGGTATTGGTTAAAATTAAGTGTAAACCTGCAAATTGGAATGGAAGAGTTTTTGCTCACTTTGCATCTTGTGTATCCTGTTACGTTTGTGCAAGGCACTAGAGAATCAGGCACATTGTTTTGGGTGGAAACCATTTAATGACAAAGATGATCTGAGTCTGTAACGTCCAATAGTGGGAAATAACTTTGTTACAGCAAGAAAACTCCTGAAGAAAAATATTTGGGATCTATACAGTTGATCTCCACTCTGATACTGATGTTGGCAATTTCTGTTACCAGCATCAATACCAGTAAGTGGTTAAACTCAATAAAATAGATCCTTCCATTTTTATATCTTGGGGGGGAAGTTCTGGCTCTTGACATAAATGAACCCAGGTCCAAATCCCTGTAGCACACAGAGACTGCGTGATGTGTTCAGGCCGTCTTCTCCAGGAGGTCAGAGACAATGACCTACCTCCCACAGAGAAACCGGAAAAAGGGGAAATGGCACGTACCGATGACGATAAATGACCACAGCATTCAGGCTAGCTCTTCCTTGAGAAAACAAAGAAATCTGACTCTTTCGCAGAGGCTGGTGCAGAAGTGTGAGATGAATCAGATCTTAGGAGGACAGCGACGCAGCTTAAAGCAACAAAGAAGCAAGAGACTGAAAAATGGAAGAGGTTATTACAGATTATGCTCGGTACTGCCAGCACAGGAAAGGCTTTGCTGACATTTCTGTTCTTGCTGGGTGTGTCAGGAGGGCAAAGGGGATCTTGGCGGGCACTGAAGTGCTCGTGCGACATGAAGCAATCTGAGTTCAAAGCACGAAGTGACTGGGGAACGCTTCATGCAGGTCCAGACAGCCGTGCCGTCTCGCTATCGCTGGCCATGGTTGAGACACGGTAACTTGAGGAGTGCCTACTTGTGAATCAAAATGCCACAGCCATAAGATGCAAAACTGATTTAATATAAACTGCTGATTAAAGGTTGTATAAAAATACTGGTAATTTAGCTTTGTCCTGGCAGGATTTATCAAGTATCTTCTGTCCTCTGTTTTGTTAACACCAACTTTCTATCCTGTTTTGATGATTTGTGGCTTTTGTACCTATATGTAATCCACATCAAATTTGTACCAGAGGGCAATCTGGTCTGGCGACAAAACCATTTTTCCGTGCAGAAATTCGTAAAGAATAATATTACAGTAATTTGTAAAGTGCCCTTGGGAAAGGTGCTCACAATGCCATGACATTATAGAAACAATATACAATCTGATACATAATTTAAAAAAAAAATCCTCCAAAGCAAAAAGGGAAAATATAAAAGGAGGGGAACAACAAATATATAGGCAAATACTGTCAGTCTAACAATAGTCAAATTAATCATGGAACGTTTTATGATTAGTCTTGGAGTGCTTGTAAAAATGGGGGGGGCAAATTGGCAGGAGTATCTTGGAAAAGTCTCAAATTTTCTAAGTTCTACCAAAGTAAATACACCATCAGCAAGCTCAGTGTTTGAAGATGAAATTACTATGAATTACTATGAGGTATTTTACTACGGAAACTGAAAAAATACAACATCCAAAGAAAACCCATGACCCACATTTTACTAAGAGGAAAGAAGATAATACAGTGGCTATGTATATACACTGACCTTTAGTGTCTTGGGTTTTGAGTTTATAAAGAAAACAATCTTTCTCCTCCCTGTTGATCCCAGATTTTATATATATATAAAAAACCATATAATGTATAGTTTTATATATATATGAATACTCATATGGACACATATGTGTATATATTTCAGGGCCTTACTAGATTTCAGAGTTTATTTTTCTTTTTTTTAAATGACCTAGAAAACACAATTGGGTAAAAAAAATCAAGTAATTGCATGCATGCAAGCATATCTTGCCACTTGTGCATGTAAATTACACAATTTGTAAACAACTGCAGAAATAGCATGCTCAAATTAGGCATCTGATTGCCCAATTAACTTGTTCAAAGAAAATCAGATGACAACCTTCAGTAGCTCCTACTATAAATTTTACTCCTCAGTACTACTTTACTGAATTCATAGTGTGTATTCTAAACAACTGCATTGTTATTTTGTGCTTTTACGTTGGCATAAGCAGCGATGCACGCTTAATAAAGCTATTAAGTGAACTTTGGACCAGATTTTAGAAAGCTGTTTAGATACTTAAGAGTCCCCTTATTTCAGTGAGAATGAGCCAGCTTAGACAATAAAAAAAAACGAAGAAAAAGATCTGGTCTAATTTCAAATGGTATGGAAAAAAAAAAATCCAGGAATTTGTGGGCCTCCATGCCTCTATTAACAGGCAAAATTTTGCTTCTGTGTCTTTGATTTTTTTAAGGTATCTTGTTTTCTTTAACAGGCAAGTATTGTTTAACTGCATACATTCATATCCTAGTAAATCCTTACTTTATTCTTGCATTGACATAATCGTTAATTAATGGTAAGTTGACAGAAGTTGAGACAGAACACCAGCTTGCCGCATTCCGGTGTATACTTTCTAATGGACAGAGGAACGAAAGTACCCAAATCTATCCAAGTACTGCAGGTAGAGAAACTTATTGATTCATGTATCAAAATGAGTTAAGAAATGGACTTTTACCATAAAGACGTTGCTCCTTTGCTGTTGTACTTCTTTTTCTGAGATGATGTTGTAGAAAGGGGGTATTTTCTTTTCTCTACCAATTTTTTGCGTCCAATAAATCTTAGCAACTTTAATGGGGGGGGGGAAAAAAGCCGAGCAAACCATTATCTCAACAACAATTTCTCAAATAAGAGAAAAGGAAGCAAGAGCAGAACTGCTGGGCTGGATCATGTCCCTGAACAGGCATTACATATAATCCTAGCGACTGCATTTACCAGTTCTTTATAGGCCTCCTGCAGCAACAGACGTGCTCGTCCAACTGTTCACCCTCCCTCAGAAACGGGAGAGTGGTAAGAAAAGCTGCTGGACCCCCATTATATTCTTATGGGTTTCAATCAAGCATCACTGGATTTCTTCCCTCAACTTCTTGTTATGACAATATCTGCTGGTGACTTTCCATTGCTGCTTTTCTTCCTCTAGAGGATCAAAATCCAATTTGGTACTTAAATTACTTTGTTCCACTCCGCTGGTCTGTGCCTGGTTTAAAAATCTTCCAGGAGCACTGCTTGTCCTTCTTGCAAATTCAGACTTTGCTTTTCTCCTATAAACAAACAAAGGAAAATCCCAACTCCTCCCCACATCCCCTTTCCAAAAATATACTATAATCACGATCATTCATATCAGGAGAATTATTTAGCAGTCTCCAGTATTAGTACAGCTTTTGTTGAGAAAACTGTAGCTTATATGACTCTGAAGTGTTTATTAGAAAGCTTTCAAAAAGAGATCTTCGTTTCAGGAAAAGAAAAATTGTTCAGTTTAGCAAATACAGATGTTCACAGCACAGAGACTGAAATGGTTAAAAATGATCCTAAGGAGCAAGTAGCTCACAGAGTTAGCAAAAAAATTAACTTTTTCCTCTCTTTTACAGAAAAACACTAATAGCTGCTCTGGTTTCCATACTTAGTAAGACAGAATTTTGTTGTATGTTCTTGGTTTTGCTTTTTTTCTTTTTTTTTCTCTATTGCTCCACACAGGTTTTGATTAGTGCTTCTCCTTGGCTACAAGTGCTTCACTTTGAAATACAAAGCTCTTTTAAAAAAAAAAACCCACCCCAAAAAACCAAAACCCCCAACACCACATCACTGGAGGGAAAATGGGAAGTGATACAGTGCAGCTGCAGCAATCTGGTTCTGCTGTTGTCCTCCCCCATCCCCAAATCCTCTGCATAATTTCAATCTTTAGTCGATGAACCTTTGGCAGGCCTTCTTCCATCGGCAGGCAGTACACCACATATCTCTGTTCTCCATCCCATAGACCTTCCGACACTTTTTCCCCTCCCCTCTAGGCTTCCTGTCAGAGAGAAAGGGAAGCTTGTTAACGAGATGCTTTCATAGCTTTGCTTTATCACCCTAAGATCAGGACAACAATCGCAGTGGAGTGCAGCAGGCAGAGAACCCCCCCGGCCTTTCAAAGGGCTCTGGGTTGTTTTCGAGTCAACTGGGAGCTGACGAAGCAGACAGACATACGGCCATGACTCCACAGCTCTGAGGGACCAGTCCTTCTCCTCGCCTGGCTTCTACAGCTTCTGCAGCAGCTGCTGAGCCTGCTCCTCTGCTCCAGGGATGACCCCAGGAACATACAGCCCTGACTACAGCCAGCGACTAAACCCGGTCAAGATAAATGGTACTTCAGCCACGTTAAGTGCCAAGCCGTAATGGACAGTCACAGCTACTCTACAATACAGTTCAGGTCACGTCAGGCAGAAGTCCTCTTTGCTGTAGAGCTGCGGTACAAATATTTTGCATAGCTCTCTCTCAGCAGCAGACCTTGACTACCAGCAGGTAGCAGCTATGCAAAGAGGGGAAAAGCTACCAGCTCCTAAGCTTGCCAGTCCTTCCTGCGTGGTTTGCGCTGAGCTCACTGACTGAAAAACAACAGTGATTGAAAACAAGTTTTAACCCTTGCCCTCATTTGCAGCACGTTCACGTGTGCTCCTTCTCTGTCGTCCCCAAAGTCAGCAAGGCAGGCAGTATCTGCTTTTAAAGCTGTAATGATTGTCATGTTTTCCATCTTATAACCACACTCAAAAGTTCACAAGTTTAGAAAATGATCAAAGTAACAGTTAAAATGGAACTTTTTTTATTCAACACATCGCAAGCCAGCAAACCTGAGGAGCAATGCTACAACAAGTAACCCAATGCTTGCTACAGCAGTGCCATCTGTCCTGGCACATCTTTAAATCAAATAACTGTACAGACAGAATTGTTTAATACCTGTATTACATGCTGCATGGCACACATGGGAATTGCCTGGTGATTCCTCTCTTGCATACCTATACATTTTTTGATTACTCAACATTCATTAATGGGCACAATCTGTGAATTGGGAAGATCCTAAGTTTGCTTTGTAGCTTATGCAATGATCTGAGAGTCATGAAGAAAATGAAAAGCATGAAATCTTCCTTCTGTCTCATTTTAGGGTACAGTCACCTTTAGGACCGTGAGAAATCAGGAGTTTCTTTACTGTAAGAAATTTAGCGTCACAGTTTTATTTTTTAACATAACTTTTTGAACGCTTTTAAAGCAGACTCCGGTCAAACATCAGTTAGCTTTAATGGAAGTGAATGTAGCTTATGTCTAGGAAGACACGGTATAAAAAGCTTTGCTTTGATCTGATTTATTGTAAGATATGGCTTCTTATAATTCAGCTGAAGCCAAATACCATGCTGACTGAATGGTGATGAACACACAAGACAACCCAGCCTTTCAGGGAAAAAAGCAAAGCCACGTAACGCAGTCCAGGATGCTTCAGCCGGAGCAGTGAATCTGGGCAGCGTTGCTTTACAGGGCAATTTAGATCTGCATCTGAACTCCAGACATGCCTGGCATAAGGCCTGCAGTTTTGCTTCACAGTCTGCCTTTTTCATTTCGCAACAACTCACTTTCCCCCCGAACTTTACCTTTGATGGTAATGAAAAGCAAAATAGGTTCAGAATGCTTGCTCTGAAGTTCTAGTAAGAAACTGCCTGACAACTGCAATCACGGTTGGTGGTGTGGTTTTTCTGTTTCTCTGGCCACTGACATCTTATTTACTAAATGCCCTCCAGGTTCTGAGGCTGCTGGTCTGTCAGCAGGAGCTAATGGTCCCATACCTCAAGCCAAATGCTACTCTAGGCGGTGATGAAAGAACTGTGTGGGACTGCTTCTGCTCTCCGCTGCCTGCAGGACGATTATGCGTTGGTGAGACCTGTCAATACAGACAAAAAAGCTGCTTATGAAGAACACACACATATGAATGCAGTATAAACACTTTTCCCAGAAAATGCAATTCAGGATGCATGGTGGCAAGGATACCCAGGAAAGGTTAGTATGTAACATACAAACGTAAGGAAGTTGCAGGTCTATTTAGAAAGACGTCCATTTAGCATTAGGTACATTATATTAGCTCCATTTTGTTTCCCTGTACTTGCAGTCATCCTAACAGAGCAAACCAGAATACAGATCAGCATCATTGCAGGTTTTGGCAAATACAGAAAATGCATTCATTCTTATTTAAGAACTCTGAATAGCTCTTATGAAAACTTTCTCCAATTTAAGCAGAGAAAATAACTGGAAAAATAAACTCCGGCCTGTGCCGAGATCAACACCAATAGCCCCCTATGGAATAAAGGGATCTCACATGTTGCTCCTGTCTGTGACTTGGCACTCTTTGTGGAGAGACAGCCTTGGAGAAGGGGGTTTGCTGCAGGGCAGTTACGATGCAGCCCTCAAGGTTTTAATGGGAGCGCAAGGCAGCCCTTCCGATCAAGGCTGCTAACAAGATGTACTGGATTATTTCCTTTATTCTGCACTGTAAACCGTCTCAGCAGGTGTCCTCCTTTGTGAATGTTCCCGAGTGAAGGGTGTAGTTTGGTCTTCTGAGACTTTCCAAATAAGCCTCCTACATGCGCCTGGGGGTTGGCAACAGTATTCGAGTAATCACATGGCATAAAGCTTAGCCTTAAATAATTCCTAAATTATTTACTGCTAGGGTCTTATTTTGCTCCTGGGTGAAGGCCACAACCACTTTACATCTAAAACACCAGAAAAAATTTATGAACACTCATTTTTTGTTATGTACGGAACATAGCAAGCTTCACTTGGGCATCTGGTGCACGGAGTCACTGCTTCCTGCAGCCAGGAACTGCAGATTGTCATAGTTCCTGGCATTGCTATGACTTTTCACTCCTGCCCTTTTGAAGTCTCATAATATCTGGAAGAATGGGAACTGACCTGACTTGAAGAGAGTTACTGAATGTGCTTTGATTTTTGATATAAAGTCTATTTTATAGCTACTCCACAGTAGCAAAAAACCAGCTAATACTTGTAATGGAGTGCAGACACTCTTTCAACTTTTACTCTTGGCTGGTAACTACAGAAATTTCTGATTTAACTGCATGGGCAGCTCACACTGAAAAAGTTTAGACCATTACTGATATATGAAATGTATCTCCAAAACTTGAAAGAAATTTCCTCTCTCTCTGCCTGCTTACCGTAAGTCATGTTTTATACATCCAGAGACCACACTAGCTTTTTCTGTCCTATCACTCCAGAATATTGAGGGTAGCTTGTTGTCTACTACTTTTTTTTCTATCGTCTATCAACCACTTCTCTTGTTTTACCTAAGAATGATTGAAACACTGAAGATAAAATGCAAAGCAATAACACTTTTCTAGTCATTGGCATTTACCACACACTGCACGGTTTTCCAGTCATTACCAGCAACCAGAGATCTCCAGTCAATTCTCCTAGGGTTCTTAAACATTTTAAAAACCAGAAAATTTTTATATCTACCACTACTAAGTGATACTCAACATATTCCTTGATTATCATTGAACAAAGAAGTACTTTGATGGCCTCCTGTGTTATAAGCAATTATCCTGATTGCTTCCAAACACAGAACAGGCTTGAGCAGTAATTGCAGCGTGCAGACTGTGTCTCTGCTCACATTCTCCAGAGAGGGTCTCTGCACGATGGTTTCCACGGACTGGCATACCAAGGCAACTAAACTGCACTGAAGTTGAGCTTTAGTGTATTTTGATACGCTTTGTAGCAGGCCTAAACAATACTAGTTAGCTGTACTCCTTTGTAGGTGACACTAAGAGCAGATTAAGAGGAGGGCGTGAGAAGGCAATCCTTGCCCTCGGAGGCTTTTCACATTTGAAGTGTTGTCGAGCACATTGAATTAATGTGAAACGATAGTGTTTGTCTGAAGCAAGGACCTGGAGTTTCCAGTTACATCTCCTGAGGGAAACTGTGGTTACAGAGAAGATTTGTGATCTGTAAACAACAGATTATCAAACTTAAAGATCTTCTCTCCTGTTCAACCTTTTTGGGTCTTATGAGCAGGCAGGTAAAAATCAGTATCACACAGTGTAGATCACACTGGCATTCAAGACGACTTTTATCCTACGTTACATAAAAGTGGAACATATGGTCATTATGTCAACTCCTCCAGTACCAAGAGATACAGACTCCACCGCTGCTCATCCCACTTGCATCATTTAATTCGTCCTCCTCGTACATCCCCATGCTGTGCCTTATTTTTTCTCCTAGTTCAGTCTCAAGTGGTAGAGCAAACATGAACTTGTCCTTTCTGCTTCATGCAGAGAATTGCACCTAGCAACGACTCATAGCTGTGCCAACACTCAACCTTCTCTTGCACCTGCAAAGCTATCTTGGGAAAATGGTAAGAAAAAGTGTGTTTCCCATCTGCCTTGGGAATCTAACTTATGCATGATTCAGAGCACAAAGCAGAAGGACTTTGGAGGTTCCGCTAATTCTCCTCCTTTATGACTACAAGACTTCTAGATAAATATCTACGGTTAGATGCTGTGAATACCCCTGAGCCTAAAGCAGCCGCATACTGAACCCTGACTGATCCAGCTGTACGTAGGGCTTGTTTTGAGGTGCTCAGGAACTTGCTGATAAGCACACTCACGCTCACAAAGGCCTTTCGGTGCTGCTCTGCTAAAGACTGCACGAAAGTGAGGACTTAATGGAAGTCACGATGTCTGTCTGAACACCCCAGTTCTCAGGACAGCAAGCAGGGAGTGCTCAGTGTCATCGAAATTCAATGCCCACAGGAATGAATGAGGGAACATCTAAGGTAGGTGTCAAAAAAACCACAAAACAAGACTATTTTGAAATTTCGCCTCTCTTGTGGACTTAACTGCTGACATACAGGTCTCAAAAGAAGCCTGTTCAAAACCAGGGTTCAACAGCACTCTAATGGGTCAAGGACAGAATGGCCCCATTCCAACATCACTAGTAACGTGAAGAAATGTGTAGACCTATGCACTTTTGCAAATCTGTACCTAATCCTTTACTGCTCAGTGGTTTGTCCAGGCCAAAAAAATTATCCCAAAGCCATTTTAGAAAACTGCTTGAATAAATATTAAGGGTCAGGCAAAACGTAATGGTTTGGATTTGCTCTCTGAAGTTCCCTTGGGTGCTACAGACGTGCATCTAATCTTAGGGACCATGTATGTATACAACTGCATGAGTTTATAGTATGCTGGCTCTGTCACATAGTCTGGGCTTAAATAAACCTCATAAGAGAAGGAGAAAGTCCCCTATACTATAGCTTTCCTAAAGCAGTTACACTCAGTGTCAGGGTGTGAATTGACAGAGCCCTGTTTTTATAAGGCAATATCTAATTCACTTTGAAACAGGAGAAATGAAACTTTCATTGAATATACAGTTATTTAACATCACTGTGCATTTGCACCCTCACTTACTGTACATAATTTTCCACTGCAGGTAAGCCTTTGTAATTCGTAAATGATCTCACTGATGACAGAACAGTCAAATGTGTGCAAACCTAGAAGGTTTTTTTTCTTTTTTTTGCTAAACAGCTTTATAAATGTTGTTAGACAGAGGTATAAAGGCAGTTCATATGGTTCCTTGAGTGGTTCACAATTCTGCCATCATCAGTGCTTCCCTAGGTTTTTGTATTGGGATTATCTTTAAATTGTACTTAAATCATCGGCATCTCCATACAATTCTCAGAAAGTGATTTGGCATTTCTTAAATTCTTTTGAGAACTCTCAACTCCACAGCCACAGATCAATGTTGCTGCTCAAACAAGTAAACTCAATGCATACACGTCTAATCCTGTCCTCTTAAGTGTCTGATTTACAATGTGGCTAATTGCATTTTTAGATTCCCAACACTCCTGGCACCAATTTCTGCTACTCCACAAAAGGAGCCAGTTTCATAATTACTCCGTATCAAACGCATTGTTGCGAAATCAAATTCTCGAGGAACTTTATGGATAGCATGCTCTGTCAAGGCACTGTTGTTGAAATTGTTGCCAGCATGATGTCTTTCACTGTTAGTTGTTCCTTGATGGAATTTAATAAATATTCATTGGCAGAGTGCAGTGTAATTGATTCAGCCACTTTCACTTTTTATCAGCCCTGCAGGATGCCACAGCCTCTGCAGAAAATGTCCGAGATTTGCCAAAGGTTGACAGTAAGCAGCTTTGGAGATTCACTCGGTGAACAGAAGGGAGGGAAATAGTATCTCTTATCGCCATGTCTCATATTCACTGTCAGGGGAAAAAAGCTGTATGGTTCTTTGCATGAGCAATGTGCCTTATGTAACAGGCTTTAAAAATTCATAAATTCATAAAGTGTAATATTAAATGAGATGTTATGATATCAAAAGGGTTTATGATTAGAGAATACCAATTTATACTGAAAAATGCTTTCCAGTAAAAATTAGGATACATTAATATTTATTTCTATTTGTTTTACAGAAGATTTTCCACCACTCATAAATAGTGATTTACATTTACTTTTAGTATTCACCATGCTAGGCTCTAGAAGCCTAATCCCTTTGAACTCTTCATAAAGGTTTTTAACTCCCCCTACAGTATGCACACCTATATTGCATTATGTTTAGGACTACTGGAAGTCTATGCGTAAGCAAACGTTGCATTTCTGCAGTCCTGTTCATGAAATCAGGCCTTGTACACTAGGTGTTTTGAAGTAAGGTCAGAGTTGACTTTACATCTAATACATACATCTAATACATCTTCATTAAAAAGCTCTCAAACTGCAACATGTATTAATATCAAAATGCGACATGTATTGAACATATTTTCTGTATAAAACAACCATTTTCTGCTATCAATAGGGATGACATATATGTAGCCTCCTAGAATCAGACTTTGCATTTCATATTATTGTTTCTTTCAGTTGCCTTTCAAATAAGCTTCATCTTCAGAGTTCATTTAGGTAACAGCCCTACTGCTTGAATCCAATTAGCCTGTTAGCATAACCATTATCTCGCTGATTTTCCATCTAGTTTTGTAAGAAATCTCTTAGTGGCAGAAAAAGGAGCATATAGTGCCAGGCTCTGCACCTACCAGAATGTTCTTTTGTAAATATATAATTTAAAAAATATACACTATAGATCCAATTCTCTGCTTGTAGACACTGATGCAAAAAAAAGTAACTGTACTGAATTAAAGAGACTGGCAAAAGTGTTAAAATCAGCCATGCTGGCAAACTGAGGCATATATTTAATTTGTTTCTTTTCGGTACCTGTTATGTCAAATTTACTTCTATCGTGAGACACTGTGAAACAAAACAAAAAGTTCTGAAAACTTATTATTTGTTCTTTCTTTCTTTTTTTGTCATTCACTTACTGGAATGCCGGTGAAGGTAACTGGAGGCGACTGCCAAGAGATGCTAAAGCTACTGCCATTGGGAGTGAATTTTGCTGACCCTGGAATGTTCACCGGAGGAGTGGCCTGTGTGAAGAGAAAATATTATTCCAGTAAGAAGAACCATTCCTCTTCCAAAGCATTTCAAGGGATCTTTCACTCCTTGAAACTGTAAATCTACGAGACACTTTCCGAGGTGGAAAAAACTGCATGGTGACAAGCATTTTACCCTTATGAGAGGGATAATCATGGATAAGCCAGTAAGGAAGGGACATATTTATATATCACTGTTCTTAAAACCTTGTTTAGAGAAAGACGATAGCTCTCACAAGAATCCACGCAAAACCCTTAAAAGCTAGATCTGATGAAAAACCACACAAAATCAAACATCATATACAAATAACTTTTAAAATAATGCCAGCTAGCAGCAAAAGATATTACAAATGATCACATGTTCCACAGTGATAAACAAGGCAGTATTTAAACTGACAGCAGCTGGTTTAAACAACTGAAGACTGGATAGTGAGGCTTCTTGGACAATAGGGTTAACGATCAACAGCAAAGGCTGGCCATTTCTCGTTTATCAGATAAATGTCCTTAAGAATCATCCCAATTAAAACAGTCTTTCCTATTAAACACAAGGAGCTGAAAATCATCCTTGGGATTCAAAAAACAGCTCTTAAAAGACTAAGCTAAAGCAAATATTTGAAGGACTCCTGGGTCCCTTGAACTCTTATGTTCTTCCCATCTGGGCTGTAACATCTAGTGCTGCCCTGGGGTGCAATACCCAATAATCTGAGCTCAGACCCTGGCGCATCTTTCATCTTGTGCCTTCCCTCTGGTTTTCTCACTGGGCTATGAGCCCTCAGGAATTCTTCCCTGCCCCTTTCTGAATCCCATTTAATTTACAGAGTCAGGAAATTCATACCTTTGCAGCTACCCTGCCTAGCAGGAGTGCCAGCAGCCACCTTGAACACAGGCTTCCTTTGACTCTTGAATTTCAAGCTTTCACCACAAAAAAAGGCTCCTTCGTTTAAACTTATAAAGAACTTGCTATTAAAAATGAGTTTTTACTTCTGCCTTTCAGTTGCCTGCGCCTGACAATAACGCAATACACTTATTTAAGTAGTGTTTGTGTTTGAGGCTGCTGAAGTTGTCTCACCACTTCAGGGAAGAGAGTGCTTCCCTGAGCCGCCAGGCAGAGAGGAGTGATGACAAACTACAACCTGACAGTCCCCATTAAAGATAATCTTCAGAATAAACAAGTGCTGAAGCAATCCCCTGGAGTCTCTTCAAGGAAAAGAAACCGAGACCACCAGATGCCTCCGTCTACGGCAGCGATGCTCTGCAGGCTGCTGAGCCTGCTGACAGCTCCAAGAGAATCCACACAGACGTGCGGAGCAAATGTCCACTGAGCTCCATAAAATATTAAACCCCCGCTGAAAGGCATCAAGAAAAATTTGGCAACTCCAGATGGTACCAGTAGTACTTCATCACAACCCTGTTCAAACGGGAAGGAGTGAATGACCACAGCACTCCTGCCAGAAAGAACTGGAGGCAGCTGGGTGGGCAGCGAGGCGGCACTGCCACTGCTCAGCATCCCATCGGGATATCAGCTCAAAGCCAGGGTCAGCACGGCAACTTCCTCAGGTATTCGAGTAAGACTCGCAAGGGAAATCCTAGATGCTGGAAAAGCCCGCCTGTAGTTCCTCTGTAGCTAAATTTAACAGGTACAGGCACTAGTTTCATAATGAAACATGAAGTATGAGAAGTTTAAAATTGCTGTAATTTGCAGTTGCCTAAAATACCATGGTGCTCAATTCTTTTTTCTCAGTGCCTAAATATCTACCTCAGACACGATCAGATTTAGACAGTTAATCACCTTGTTCATTTGTTTCCCAGACGTGCACCTTTGCTCATGAAGCACAGTCACCTTTTTCAGGCTAACATTTTAGACGATCTCTTCCATAAGGTAAGCAACCATAATGCTACAACGAACTGAAGAGTTTCTATACCCTGATCTCACTTTGGTTAGAGACCTTCATCTAATTTCCAATCAAAATATATTCATGGTTAACTTATAATTATTTATTTGTGCCAACATTGCCCTTGTATCTGAAATAGCACATGCTTGTCCTCTTCCCCTCTCATGTTTGTCCTCTCACTTTCTTCCCAGGCAGCAATCCCACTGTCTCCTCACCTCTGCTTTGCCCGAGCTGTCAGTCCCTGGGCTGCAGAGGCCCTCTGTGTCCTCCCTGCCCTCCGTCTTCACTCTGATCACCTTCTTTCTACCTCTTCTAACTGGAGCCCATCACCCTTGAACTTGGCTGACTAGAACTCTACTCAGGATCTCAGCTGAAGTTATCTGGGGGTCTTGTACAATGGTATTAAAAATCCCTGTCTCTCCTAGATATTTCTTACCCAAGAAAGCTGAAAACTTTTTTTTTCCCTTCACAGCTCTATTGTTGTTGGCTCACGGTCATTCTGTGCTTGATTAATGAACACAGGTTTCCTCCTCACATAATTTTCTAACTACCCCAGTTTATAGCAGAAAAATCTCATTAGTTCCTAAGGTGCAGGACTTTGCATGTTCTGCCATTAAATTGCATCCAAAACCTATTATTCTTAAGATCACCCAGTCATGTAAGCATAATATATAAATCCCTGTACTGCTGACGTCTCCCGAGTTCGTTATCAGCAAAGTTTATTATAGTATTTGTGTAGTACCAAAATGATTTAATGAAAATGAGATCATGCCCCAAAACAGCTTTTCATTCAACTCCGCTAATAACATTCAGTAGCCCTTTCAAAATAACTCACTGCCGTTCTCCCTGACTCCCCAGCTCACTCTCCTACACTGAATTTAATCTCTAGCCTAACAAATACTGCCTGCATGTTTTAAGATCAAATGCTCTCCTCAAATGCAGAGGGATTTGTTCTTCTGTACTGCTTCTTTGTTGTTTACATAGCTACCTTGTCCAAGGAAGATGTTAGACTGTTCTACCATAATCTTTCTTTGGGGTTCCTCCGTTGCAGTTCACCTCATTTGCTGTACTTTCCACAATTTCTTCAATTATTCTTCTAAATCTTTCCTCATCCATAGGACTGGGTCAGAGAAGAGAGTCAGGACTTGCCTGCTCACTTCCCCTTTTAACCTTTCTTACTACAGGTATTATATTTGCCATTTTCCAGTCATATGGGAAATGGCAATTCATAGATCTGTTTAGGATTCTTGCAACCCAGCTTTGGGTTCCGTATTTTTTTCCTTTTTTTAGCAGGAATCCTGAGATGAACATTATTCAGCCTCCCTTATCCAAGTTCCTTGAGTTGTGAATTTTGCCTCTTCACTCCCAATGACATAATTTCCACTTTCATGCTCTCATTCATATGAGAGATTGTCTTCATCACTACATTCCCATCCAATACTTTGTTTCAGTTTTGATACAGATAATACCAGAAGTAAAAAAAGTTTCGAAATTCTGTTCATGGCTCACTTCAGCAAGCACACTGCAGGAAATATGGTAGTATTAAAGATGCTGTTGTCACCTTCTCTTCTGTTCCCTTTTACACAACACATTAGTCACAAGAACGCTATTGAGTGAAAGCTGGGCTCAATTCTTCCTCTTGCTGGTGAGAGTTGAATCTCCACCTTGCCTTCTGGAGAGTGCTCTTCTTGCTGGGCTAGAGGGACCCTAGCACAGGATGCCACTGACCTGCTCTGCAGAAGCTGCCTCCTCTGCAAGGACAACCTGAATGCTTGAGCAGGAACCTCGCCTCCTGCTTCCAACTAGAAAGCCTTGAACAGCGTGGACTGTGTCACTCCTCGCTGATGCAATGAAGTATTGAAACCAGAGCAACTTGAAAAGGAGACAGGGCTCAGACACTTGTAGTCTCGTGTCGTGGAATACATCAGTTCAAATGCAATTCAAGCGGCTTAAACATTTGAACTAGCATTTCCTTAGGCAAGTGCTTTACTCAAAGGCTGCTTATAAAAAAGGATCGAGTGAGTCTCCAAATTGCAGGGAAGACTGTCATGACTGCAAATCCCAAATGAAGTGAGACTCTTCTCAGCAGCCTAGACTTGGTGCCTCACTCTGTGAGAGGAAGGGCTTAAGCTAGACTGAGAAGGAAGTCTTTCTTGTAGCTCGCTTGATCAGTCCCCAGGTTGGTGTGCTACCTGATGCAGCTCCCACCTGAGATGCCGAGCTTCCACCCATGCCTTCCGCCGTGCACGAGAGTCTAAAACAAGCCTGTGAATTCTGTGTGGTTCCCTGTGCCCTTTCAGTGGGTCTGCTCCAGACACACAACAAAAAGGTTTCATCTGCACAATGCTGTATACGAAAGTTATTGCATCTGATAAATTTAACAGACTTCAGTTCTCCGGTGCATACGCAGGTCATGGACCACACTACTTCAAAGCCTCTATTCTTCTTTTCTCATGTGGTATCCAGACCAAAACATGTCAAATTTTAGTGCACTTTTAAAACTAATGCTTTCTGTCTGAACTTAGTTGGAAGGTTTTGGAACAGCAGCTTTTGGATCTGATTGGATTTTTGCCATTTGCAAAGCATTACCTCTAAGAGTAGGAGGATACCATATATGCCTTTTCGTTCTTCCTGCTCTACTTCACATATGCAAACTGACATCTCACACTGTACAAATAAAGGAAATAAATTGTTCCTGGCATCCCTTGGGTACTTGCCTACAGACACATCCAGTACAAGCAGAGCTGAAATGAAGACTCTGGGAGGGATTCGGCTGACTGAGAATTTTTACAATGCAGGAGACCACATCAGAGCATGCCACCTTCAGCCCTCCTTACGGTCAGTGGAGAATTAACTGATGCAGGCAGTGGGATACACAGAGCAAATCTTCTCAACCTGAAGTATGCAACTGTGTGTGGCTGGATAAATAGCACCCCAAAATCTATGGGGAGCACAAACAAACAAACAAAAAACTCTCTCAGAAGTGGATATCTAAATTTAAATGAGACGAACCCTTTGGGCTGCCCTGAAAACTTTTCAACCCATTAAAACTAGACTTGGCTTTTTAAAACCCAAACATTGTGATCCGACATTTCTTTATACGTTAATGACATTAGTGTAAGCAATGGAGTTCACTCTCACTAGCGTTACCTGGTAAGCATGGTCCGTGTGTACGAGGTAGAGGTTGGTAGGAGCTGAGCGGCTCAGAGGTGTCATCAATTTAGTCTCGGTTTTGGCACAGGAAGTTTCAGGACGGATTGCATCTTGGATGGGAAAGGAAGGAGGAGATGCTAAAGATGGAGAGACTGGGGAAAGACTGCTTAAGCCATCAGCTACTGAGTCCGTGTTGAGCCTGATTTCTGTATAGTAAAAATCCTCCTCTCCATCACTGTAGTCAGACTCTCCTACACGTCTGTATCAAGACAAAGAATGAAGGACTGATTAAATGAAAGCAAGAACCCCAAGGTAAATTTTAAGTTCTAGATGCATGAGCAAATATATTCATACTGTCAATAAATTAATATTCCCAGCTTCAACCTACCTACTTTATCAGCATTCTGGCTGCAGGGAAGGGGGAGAGGAAAAGAAAATCATCTAGTCTGAAGGGACAAGAAGTAGGAATTAGACATTTTTTCTCTCTGTGTTATTCTTGACTAATTCTTTGACCTTGCAGTAGATGTTTAACTTCTATGCTTCAGCTTAAGTATCAGCTTCTCATTCCTAACTATTGAAGTTAACAAGACTCTCAACGCACTTTGACTTCAGAAACGACAGAGCAGGCACAGAAGGACGGGTAAAGATAACAAACACGGGCAAGATACACTTCACTAATGTTACGGCCAACTATATGTAATCTTATCACAGGTTACTTAATTAAACCAAATATAGTTATGGTCGTGGTTCACCGTAACTTTCCTTGGCATAACAGAAGAAGCTGCTAGAAAACAGTCTCACCATGCAACTCACTCAGAAACAGGTAGAGAAAGGACATATATGGGCTGGCTTGCCAGTGCAGGACTTTCTGGTCCTACTCTCCAGAAGCAGACTTACTGGAGGAGGAGATGTAAAAGGTTTAATTGCCTCTGCATCCCTGGCACTATCTGCTGTGTGTTTGAGCACAAGTGCTAGGAGTGAAGCAGCCCAGTCAAAGCAGTAGTTCCCAGTAGGCTACACGTTATCCTGAAGTCCAAAACAAACCACTATTTTAGCACATTCATAATCCACATGCTATACAGAGGCAACTCACAGCTCATACATGCATATTTTCTGCTGAATTTTCCATATGGGAAATCTGAGAGCCCTAAGTGTCCTCCTGCCTGCATGTCCACATCAGGGCTGAATGCTGGGCCTCTCCTTTTCCAGGCATGCACCCCAAAACCAGCCCCACACCAGTTCTTCAGTCTGCTTGCCCATATACCTCTACCTGTGGTCCTCTCACCGCCTTACTCAATAGAACTCGTTGAGAGAGCATGGGTTCAGCAGGTTCGAAAGGCTCTAGCAGAAGTACCATCCATCAGACCGCAGCCAGTCACTCACCAAAACTCCTCTCTCCGGCAAAGTTACAAACTCCAAATTCCAGGGAAGTTCTGCCGTTTACTTCTCCCTCTCCCATGCCACGAAAAGGACGTCCCCATAATATACAGGACAAAGCAACACTCGTAACTGCATTTTGAGAGAGATTTTCTCTCTTTCTGATAGCCTTACTCTTCAGAGCCTAAGCCCAACAGCAATTACTATGACCTTTGCAAGACTCTCCTGAGCTCCACACCAGACTACTTCTTTGCGGTCACTTTAATTTTTAAGCACTGGGTAACACAGACTTACAGAACAGAGATGTATTTCCACATACCTAACAGGTGAAGACCATGAGTCCCCCCTGTAACTATATATGAGACAGCTAGGTCAGTCAGTGAATTGAACAGGAGATTTCAGTTGCAAACTAAAGCTCTGAAACAAGCCTGTGTCGTACAAGATTCATTCGCTTTTGCTTCTAGTCCAAGTAACATACACATGGAATTGCAGCTCAGTTTCTTTGTCTTAGGTTTCTGAGGTGGGTTGGGGTTTTTTTTGTGTTAATTTGACTCAGAACTAGCAGAAGCACCTGATCTGATGTGAAACAAGGCTGGAAAGTATTCATGCAAGACCCTGAAACCTGCTGTCTTTCGCACAGCGTCAGCCTGAACACGATGGGCAGATAGCACATACGACGTAAATGCCACTGGGCTGTGCAGCCGTTAGGGAAGTGCAGTGTGACCTAGAGCTGTATTTGACCTTCTAGCAAAGTTCACGAAAGTTCAGGAAGGAAAGTGCCTCGCTGTTGGAATAAGTTCTCGTTCACCTTGACACACTACTCCGCAGTTTCCTCAGAAATTTAGGGATCTGAGACAGAAAAGCCAAGGACAATCCAGTTCATCTCCCCAGCCAAGTGTGACTGCTCCCCTTCTATACCAAATCGTTTAGACTTCCGAAGAGACTGCTCTCTCACCCAAGGTGAATGGTCCGTATGTGTTTCTGAATCCCTGCAGCTGTGCTCAGTACCTTCCCGCAGTTTTTCCACAGGCATTTGAACATCACCTTCATGGAGTTCTGAAAATTATGAGTAAAGCAACATTAGTTGTAGGGAAGACAGAAAGAAAACTACACCACCCAAAACAGATACACAGTTACAAAATACTGTGAAGGTTCAGAGCCTCCAACTCCAAATTTGTAATGATGTAATAGTCTCTGTCAACAGCATCATCCTACTGAACCCAACAGAATCCCAGGGAAAAGCTGCAGGAGCAGTTTGTGACAAAACTTTACCTCCCTCTGCTCTCTGGCATGGCTTTTTCATTTGCAAGTTCCAGTTTCTGTCTCCCCACTAAAGGAGACAGACGATATAAAAACTTCCTACACTTCTTTGGAGCCTTTCAAAGAACAACTGATGAGGACTTCTCACTTAATGCAAGGCATCTTCTTAAATTAAGATCTTCCTAATGTAAGCTCTTATGAATACTTCCGCTCTTGAATTTTGCAACACATAAATAATATTGTGCCAGAAAACTGTAGCTTTTGCTATGACAATATTCACCCATGAGCTGGCAAAACCTGCTTTTATTTCATTCAGAAGCTGCTCTGACCCTTACTTGGACAAGAGAATGAGAAGCCATCTGGCCATCTTCAACATTTTTAAACGGATGTATGTATAATCTCATTTTAATATTCTTGTTATATTCTTTAATGTAACTTCATTGGCCTAAACTGAGTTATCATTGATTTAGAGCACAGCCAACAAGGCTACAACCAGCCCAATCTTCACTATTTTGAAGACTCTGGAGAAAACTAGTCTTAATTTAAAGCACAGTATGTGGTAACAAACAACACAGATGTTGCAGAACTGTATAGATTTTTTAAAAAGCTAATTTTACCCCAAAATGAAACCTACTTTATAAATTTTAAATTAAAAAAAAATAGTATCTAAATAATTTGTACTTCTCAAAAATCATTTTCTCTATTATTACTGAACACATTATTAAAGAAAACATGAGGAAGAGCTTCAAAATACTGTGTTATTATCCTATAATTTTAGTTACATGTAAGATTAAATGAATATATTCATATAAAGCTCAAATGAAAAAAAAAGGGAACAAGCACATCATTAGAGTCAAGTACACGCTTCACTGTGTCTTGAACAAAAGTTGACTTGGTGCTTTCTTCAATTTGGACCCTTTGGAACTGCATGCCCGTAGATGGTAAGTTTCAGCATTTGCTAGAAAGATGATGATTAGAATATAATTTAAAAAAAATCTCAGCTAATGGGCTTTTTAAAATACAAGTTGATTGTAGTAGCATGTTCTCATAGTTACTTGGCAGTCTAACATCTCCTGTTTGAATGTATGGGCACTAAGGGCTTTAAGATTTGAGGTACCTAATCATACTGTTTGTATGAAAACCTTCTACTTTGGAATAAATTGCACATAAATTCCCTCTATAATTTTTTGATTTGATAATACAACTACCATTCAAATAGATACAGAACTCTTTTTTCCTAAAATTAAATATAATCTATCTATCAATTCTGATAGATACATTTCTTACTTTTATAATATAATACTAAATACTATCATCAGCTCCAAAACCCACAACCAACCACGGTGACAAGATGAAGACCATGCTTATCATTTACATATTAGGAATTCCGATATGACATCATGAACACCATATGCATCTTTATGAACACAGAATGGTTTAACATCAATCTCTAGTTTGATGGTAAAACCAATCTCCTAGCTCCACTGTGGTTTTGGCTTTATTGTCAGTGCTAGGAGTCTGCAAAAACCCCTGCATTTTAATGTAACCAAATGAAATCTCACTCAGTAGAAATACAGAACATAAACCATGCTTCCATTTCTGACTAGTCCAAAAATTGCCTGATCAGGCTTAATGTTTTATTTAAGAAAATAATGGAACATAAATGGTTTGGTGAGGAATAACTACATTAGTGGAAACTCTTAAGCAAACAAATTTCTTCACGGGAAGTGGTTGCTAACATGACATTTTCCAAACATGAAATGGAAGAAACTTTAATGAGTAAAAGTAAGGTTACCGATCACTCTATTTCCAGGTTTATTCCTTCTGATTTTTGCAGCCCTGAAGAAGAAACAACCTGAATATTTTTATTTCAGCTCCTAAAGGTGCAAAGCTGTACTCAGATAAAGTACCATGCTGGGGCCAGAATAAAAAAACCTGCAGGAAATGCAGTTCATTTATAAAACAAAGTTTGTCAGGTAATGTTATTATTTATCTAAATTAAACATTTGCCATACAGAGCAAAATCCCTACAAACCAGAACAGATAGTGTAATAAATCTGTGGTGGATACGTAAACAGAAATATTCGAAGACAACTTAGAAAACAATAAAGATGGCAGCTGCAAACCCATCTGTCTCATCACAGCTGAGCAATCATAGAATGGTTTGGGTTGGAAGGGACCTTAAAGATCATCCTACTTCCAACCCCCCTGCCATGGGCAGCGACACCTTCCACTAGACCAGGCTGCTCAAAGCCCCATCCAGCCTGGCCTTCAACACTTCCAGGGATGGGGCATCCACAACCTCCCTGGGTAGCCTGTTCCAGTGCCTCACCAACATCTAAGCTAAATCAGCCCTCTTTCAGTTTAAAGCCATTACCCCTTATCATATAAGAGTGATGCTAATAAGCTGAACTTTAACTGAGAAGTAAAAGGCAAACCAGCACACTCCTGCATTCCTACTCCTCCTGTCCCACACCCCCAAAAATCATCTCTGTCTTTAGTTTAACAGTCAGCTCCAACTTCTAATTTATTATAACAAAGGTGTCCTCCAAAATATTTTTTTCCTTTTTAGCAAGAAGCACAAACATTTTACACTTCTCTCCCACAAACAAGGGCAGAACAGTGTGTGTCAGCAAATAAGCAACTTCTGGAGCAAACGGATAAATCTGAACAGGTTTAAACAATCATTAAAACTTCTTCCTGCTGGTGATGAAGCAATTAACTGCCTCAGACTGAGCCAGAAACAAAGTCACTAAGGAGAATAAATTCTCTGTTTTTTCTCGTTACAAAAAGCCCTTTTTCATCTTGCTATGTAAAATCTGTCCTGTTGCGTTGGGAGGGAAGGAAACTTGGCCTAGTGCCATCTCTTTGTTTTCTTTTTCTTCGAGAGGAGCTTGCTTGCTAGCATAACTGTGGTTTTTGGGGGTTAGTTTTGGACTTTTTTTTTTTTTACACTGTGTTTTATTTAGCCTGCTTTTGCACTCCTACCAAGGATAAATTTGGCCACTGCTAATACTGTATCAAAAGCCATCAGGTTTGATCTCTCTCTCCTTTTTTCACTCCATATGTTTGCTCAGAGAAAGCTTCACAGTATTAAGGTATCTGACATGCTGTCAGACAAACAGCACTTTCAGGGAACAAGAAGTATTAAGGCCATATCCAGTTTTTGTGATGACATGTAAAGGCTGCCTGTTGCATCCTGCATACAAAGAATTTGCCAAAGTAGGACAGAAATCCCTTGAATGGCCAGAGGCAACACCTTCTGGAAATCACTCTAGTGTTTTCTGAGCAGGAGGCTCTGTAGAACCTCACCATCTGCCAGCAAATATGTAGTGCTGATGGCAGCATGTGTGTGCAGTAGGTGACTAGGTTGAACAAGACATAGTGACTAGGCTAAGTACCTACGTTAACTGGATGCCAAGGAGGGATACATATACAGAGACGTCTGGGTGACCTGTTCCTTTCTCACAGCAAAATAAGTCTACCAACATCCTATCTGCCCACGGGTACGGAATTTAACATGAGGCTAACCTTTCTCTTCCTAGGAATGGGTTCATCAAAGAGAAGGTTGCTTGTTTCAGCTTCATCAATACCATCATCTGGCTGGGAAGGTGTCCGAAAAGCTTTGAAGCTATCAGCTGAGAGAGGTGGAGATGGGGTGGATGGGTTGGACTGGTCACTGGGAGCATTCCAGCTCCAGTATCCACTGCTGCTGGTACTAGAAGGCACAAATCCTCCTTCTTTCCAAGATCCATTTAGGGATTCTGTCAAGAACAACAACAGCCATCATCACAACATATCATGTGTTAGGGCTAAGGAGATCTTTTATCTAAGGCTTAGATGCCACGTTGGTAATTAACTGTACGTTCAATAAAGGAAAGCGAAAGCGTTGGATGTAGAGAGGACAACCACATCTATCCCACTGCACACAAATAATATATTCCACACTTGACTTTTCCGGTTTTTTTAAAAAACAAAGTATTTTTCTAAAAAGATATGCTGGGTTTGGAAAAATAACCTGTACTGGAGCATAAACAGTATAGAACAATAAGCAGTCAGATATTGCATGCATCATTAAGGGAAAACATTCAAATATATCCTCAGCTTTCAACAGGAACACACGACTGTGGTGGGGCATCAGAGCACGCTCCAAGCCACCGCACGGCCAACAGGAGATCCTCTGGGAAGGGGACATACACTCTGAGCCCCAGGACACTAAGTAGATCTGCAAAAAACATGATCGTCATTCCAGTACTAAAATACTAAAGAAAACCATAATTACACTCTGTCTTCTCATAACCTCCCAGTGCGCATGCCTCTGCCTAATTTGAATCTCTAAATGAGGTGGTACGTATCCTTCGAAGGGTATCCCTTTTTCTTCATGCAGGTGTATCGTTAGGCATCTGGTTTCAGAAGTGGGATGCACAGATGCTGGATCGCCTCCACACCTACCCGCTGGAGGAAGCCCCTCCTCACTGCAGCAGCCCCCCTGACATTAGGTCACTCAAGTGGCTCAAGCAGACACTCAAAGTAACACGTTACTCTACAACACGGTGGGAGTAACAGCACTGCTTTCGCAGTCTGAGGCATGGCTTGAGCCATGCTTCACATGCTGAGGTCCTAGGGTGCTAGACATTGGCATGCACTCTTCCCAATCCCTAAAGGGCTTTTGGCAGCAGAGGGGTATGTAGGTCATCAGCTCAGCAAAGGTATGGCCCGAGGGTGTCCAGTGGTGCAACCACGGGCGGCTCTGCCTGAAGCTTCAGGTTCTCACAGGGCTCGGGCACATGTGCAGGCGCGGTTCAGGTGCAGTTTCTTCCTAACTCAGGCATTGGCAGCTTTTCCCAATGACACTGTAGGTGCCTGAGTATTGTGCAATACCCGACTTTGGAGTTGGCAAGCAAATAACATCTTATCTGTTTGTGAAACGTTATTTAAGTGTGAGACAGAAGTCTTTTCAAGCCAGTGCCTGCCTTTAAAAGTTCTGCAGAAGTCACTCCTTCATTCCTTCTCAATTTCTTACAGATAAATTTAACTAATGACATCAGGAAGAAAATAATGTCTACCACCTGCTACCAAAAGCTTAACCCAAAACCAATGGATTTTTATTTTTTTTCTCCTAATTCAGTTGGTTTTGGATGAAACCCTTAATCATTAACATCAGCTGCTCACAAAACAGAATGCAGTGCTCCATCATGTAAGCACATGCATAAAAATACCCCCTTGCATAGGCAGCAGCCAAGCCCCCACGCTTACTGATCAGGGCCACAGAGCAATAAATAGGATCAACCCTCCCTCCCCCCAAATTCCTCTTTGGAAAAGGACATGTACATTTCCGGTAGCTAATAAGTTAACATATGAAAATGTCGTGGTTTTGTTCATGATTACAGCCTTCATATGACTATAATGGAGGTGGTTTTTATTTCTTTTAAGTATTTGTACTTGAGTCTTGTGCCAAAGCCAAGAAGTACATCTGGTATCAACTTGTGACCTTAGTATAGCTTAAAATTTCCATTTCTTCAGAAAAACAAAGGAAACGGCACTCTTTCAACTACTATTTTCTGACACATTTATGGTGGTACTTTGTATTCTCAGGGTTACAGCTTCTCCTCACCTTGCTGAGAAAAGAGATGTAAATCAAGAACATTTTTAAAGTAGTATGGAAAAGACTGAATGAGGTTGACAACAGGAAAAAAACAAACACTGGTTCTCATTAATACTAACAAATCTGTCAATGTAAAGAAGTTTAAAGTATAAATAAATGCAACTTACTCTTATTTTGGGGCTCTTTTCACATTGCTGGAGTTGCGTGAAAGAGAACCAGACCAAATATTACTCAGCTGCAGGGAAACAAGGGCCAAACTCTGATCCAGTTTACATGGGTGATCATCCCCAGTAATTCCAGCACAGATCAGACTTTAATATTAATGCTAATGTTATTTTTTTACTTCTAGGCAAAATTCCATTTGTTTAAACAAATGTTCCTTTAATTACACTGCTACTTACTGCCCTTTGTTGGAAAAGGATGTAGAAAGAATTAATCATTAGTACATTTGTAGCTCGTATTACTAAGATCAGAGCCTAGCCTTGCAACACGAAATGAGCTTTAAATTATCAGATCTTTATACTTTTATTTAAGCCTTTAGCAAGTCTTCAGTCAGGCAAAACTAACATATTCAGGGAGAAGGTGCCCAACAACAGCTTCAAAATCTTGTCTGTGACTACTGAAACCACGTGAATTACGTTTTCAGGCTAGTGTTCCCAGATTTCAGGAAAGAAGCAGACAAGCTATGTGAAGAAATATCAAAGAGCACTCAGACTGCATGAAGAAGTATCAAAGGCAGTTAACAGCTACCATTTACCTATTAGCAATTCAAAAGGGCTTGTTTGGAAGATCTTTCCAATCGAGGGCTGCTAGCTAATGTGCACTGCTGTTCCTGGCAAGTGTCATCTGCTCAAACTGTCTAAGGTGGTAGATACTGCCTTGCCCCACACCAGAGCAGCTCCCCGTGACCAGGGATGCAACGTGGGACATGTGCATGCCTCAGTCACTCCAAATCCCTGCCTCGCACATCAGCACAGATCCATCTTTATCTGTGGTCTCGGCTGTGAGCTGAGCAGCTGGAGAGCAGGTATGTTTTTACCCTTCCACTGGCCTTCCCTGGGGGCTGGCAACCTCCAGTCCTGAGGCAGGACAGTCACTGGGGATGTCACTGCACGAGGTTTCCCAGGGCTCCTCAGAGCAGTGGTACTCCATAAATACTTCTGGTTTTCAACACTGGAAAGCGCACAAACAGCAGCCATGGGTGTTCATGGCTAGAATTCCAGCTAAATGGATAAAACTTACACTTTCTGGAAACAAATGAAAAAACCACACTATTTGTTCAAAAGTTTTTGAAGCTGGGACATTTGGTACGAATTCCTTTTGAGAACATCATTCAGTGGATCGCCCCTGCTTCCATGAAGAAATGCAAAGACTACTTCCCTATTAATTCGCATCTGTAAGTATTCCTCAAAGTCCTCCAATTATTTACAGCAGGAGGGCATCTAGTGTCTATTTAACAGTTACAAGTGAGTAAGAAAAGCTAGTCATACAAACAATGCTGAGACATCCTAACAAGGGTGTCCTAATTTAAATTATTCCTTAAAATACTTTTAAAAATTTCTTGTAACTCCAGTCAAGCTTGCATAGATCAATTATATTTCATTAGCAATCTCACTATTACCACTAACTTTTTAGATTTATTTTTATTTGTGTGTCTTCTGCTATATCGTGAATGGAATAGTCTTTTAAGGGATGATGGATTTGATGGCAGACCATCAGAGAGTTACAAAGGGCACAGGAATTGAGGGTCTAATCCTGCATCAGCAGAAACAGACCTGTCGCCGTGCAGATCGCTAGTACACGGCCTCTCAGCCAAGGGCTATGATCTGGACGTGCTTTGCCTCATCGTAGTGTTGAGTAAAATCTGATCTGATTTCCGTGGGGTGGGGACAAGAACAACCGCTGTCACGTTTACTGCATACGTGCAAATGCAAATAAGCTGTTTGGAAAATCAGAGTTTCAGTGAGGTCAGGAGACCTTCCGCAGCGCTCATCTCCCATTTATGAAATAGGGCATCTCCCATTTCATAAACTGGAGCCGCTCTACAGTTACGGAAAAGGCTTCTTCTCATTTCTGCCAATACTGCACCAAAGACTTTGACTAGGTCGAAGCAAAGCTCAGTATGATCCCCAGCATGCACGGGTCACTGCCAGAAGACAGCCGCTCACCCTTTGTCCTCCACCACAGCCACAAGTCCTGGAAACAAGCCCCCACGTACCCGGCCCTGGCACCCCTCCCTGCAGCCCCTGCCCAGGCACTGCTCTGAAGGCTTACCGTTGGGTCGGACAGGAGGGCTGCGGACCAAGGGGCTGGTGGATAAACTGGTGAGTACCATGGCTGCTGTTACTTTATCCATGTCCAGTTCTTCTGAAGATTTTCTGAAACACAGTGAATGGGAGGCAGGAAACACATCAGTAAATATTTAACTTTTTTTTAGGGTTTGTTTTTTTTTTTTTTAATACCAGCCCAAACCCTAAGCCAGCACAGTAACGAAAGCAAGCCGCCGAGCAGAGTTCTCAAAGCTTTTGTCTTCTGGCAAGCTGAGCATATCAAGTGGCTACTTTAAGCAAACCAGGTCAGTTTAAATATGGAAAGCAGCGGGAAAAGAGAATACATCTTCGTACAAAATTGTGAGGATTATTGTGACCCTCCATAAATTTGACTCTGTTCCTTTTTTTTTTCTTTCAGAATTTCAGCTATTCATATCCTTAGAGCTAAGTGTGCACTTAAGTTTTTTTTTTTCTTGGATGAAGACACAGAGATGCAAAACCAGGTAAGACTACTAGTAACATTAATAACACACACTACTCTCTGTAGGTTGAGGAAGAACTATGAACTGGAGCTAAGGGACCTGATTTTTTCTTTGTTGCTTCTGCTTAACTCTATTAACCTTCCTATACTCTCTCCGAAAGACTGATCCTAAATTTTTCCTGGTCAGATTATAAACCAATTATTTAAAATAATTAGCAAACTGGCAGAAAACCAGTTTGGGGCGGGGGGGGGGGGGGGAGAAGGAGAAGATTTTTTTGCAGGTGTGATGGGCACCTGAGCCAGCAGGATGGTGCAGCGGGAAGAGAGGTACCTGTCGCTGCCTTAGCTCGGTCTTCCTGGGAACCAGCCCTAAGTGAAAGGAGAGGGCATGGGGAAGGGGTAGTAAGGGAGAAGAGGGCAGCCAGCTTTCCAGGGTAGGGAGGAGAGGATTTGGAGAACAATGGATGCTGCCAGAAACCAGGCTTCAGTGATCCATTGCTCAAGGAGTCATGGTTTTTTTAGACAATGCAGGATTTTGTCTGTAAAAATGTATATACTATCACTTTTTTTCTCCCCAAAAGTAACTCTCTTCCTGACAATGTACAATTTCTGAAGAGTGAACGTACCAAAATGAAACTACTAAACCCACTAGGCTTAGCAGACTTTTGCTTTCCATCTTTGTGGGACAGTGGAATCACAGCAGACAGCTGCTTGTAAATGTTTGCTTTCAAACATACGACTGATCATCCAAGACCATCTTCTCATTTACTAGAGATCAAGTTAAATTTGTTCTTACAGAAGGACACTTTTCCCCCCTCTCTTCTGCATTGTGGAGTTTCTAGAATTTCCTCTATGCCTTGCCAGGAGCTCTATTTAACCAATCAGACTGAGTCTTTATTTAAAGCCCAATATAAGAAGTGTTCAGCTATCTGATGTTTTCCATCAACTGTTGATCAGTAAGTCACCAAGATGAAGAGGACATGCTGGTTGCAGTCCCCTTTCTAGAATCCCATTTCACCCATCAGGTGGAAGGCTCATTAACTGGAAACTACGCTACAGTCAAAGCCTCTTGATATTTTAGTGAGCAAACCTTGAACTTGTCCATGAAACAGTTCACAGCTGCTTTCTGGCTGATGCAAGGACCCACGCAGATGCTGATGAACACCCTCCCATGCCTCACAACAGCTTAGCTCTCATGACTGTCTTTTGCAACGCATCAGTGTCTGGAACTGAAACGCTAATGATGGTTCCTGCTGCGTTCTGATTATATCCATAGAAACCCTCCTTTCCTTCAGCCAAGGCTTTTGCAAAGAGCACAGCAGCCATATGGTCATCACTGAGTACTGGAAAGGTCTTGGATATCTGCTATAATCAGCTAATACCTGAATCCGTCACCCATCAGGTCCTCTCGCCTGCAGAGGAGTATTTCACTCAGAATGCCAAGTTCCTCTGGGCTCAGAAGACCTTTCCTCAGGGATGACATTTTCTGGAGACCAACCCTGCCAGATGATTTTCCAATTACCTAATATCCCAGTATGAAAATCTACTCTCCGAGAAGGATTCAGCTGCTCTGTAGTCCACTCCTGCAAGACTACACTGACTGTCCCTACTCCTTTATCCAGCTGTGGATGAACCACTAATATTTGCACTTCTGCAACATATCAGGACAGAATGACCACAGGTTCCTGATACCCTGGAGAAGCTGATCCCTAGTGTTTGCAATCAGCCTTCCAACAAGGCTCTTCTGTGTGTGTGGCAACAGGACTAACATGCTCCCATCCCGGCCTCTGCAGAATTGCAAAATCACACTACAGCAGTTGCTCCAAGCGTTTGCCAAGTTGGTGTCAAGATGTCAGAGTCTAGACCCAGAGCTAATCCCAAAGTTCCTCCAAATAGTCTATAATTTTAACTTCTTTTAGCTCTTCTATATTGATGGGGTTTTTTCCCCTCTACAATGACTCAGATTGCTGCTCTGAAAAACTAATCTTTGCTCCAAATAATTTTGTCAATAATGCCCCAAAATTATCAGCATTGGCATCTGTGCCTAAGATGAAAGTTTTCACACGTAGGCAAAGGACAGGAACAGTCATGAGAATCCCTGCCATTTCTAGCCATGCTAAACCACACTCCTGCAATTACTGGAATGCTTTTTTCTACCTGATCCAATTTAACAGGTTTTGAATATGGAAAGCGCAAATAAATAAAACTTTGGACTTTTTCTCTGCCCATTTTGAATCACAGTCATTTTTACTACTTACCGCTCCTCAACTGCATCCAGCAAACAAGGAATGCTCCACTCATACTTCCCAGCCACAAGAATTTTAGCAGCTACAAGTGTTGGCTTATGTGACTCTGCTCCCAAACACATTTTTACAGTTTGGCTCATAAATGTAAACACACATATTTCATATATCACTCAGCCAGCACCGCTGCAGCAACAGCAGCCTTCGAGAGAGAGGCAAAGCATAAAACTGAAGACAGGAACCACTTAAGCCATCTGCATTTAGTCAGCATCACATGTGAGTCGATGCCTTAAGACTGTCCCGGTCTTTTCCAGCTTTCTCCACTGGGAAGTCGAACCTGCACACAGCTGTTCAACAGTATTTGCACTCAGATGGGAGAATAACTTGTTTGTTGCACATCAATTGTTCACAAACCATTTATTCCACCATTGCTAAGGTGATCTTCTGCAGACTGAAGTTATGATCCCTGATGTTGCTTATAGTGTTACTAGGTGTAATGAAATCTAAATCAGTTGTAAGATCATCTACTACATCAGCTATGAAGATCTATTCTTTCCTCCAATCCCACATTCCAGTCTCCAAATGCTGTCTCCCAGCTTCTGGACAGATATATTTGTGTCAGCCCAGTCTGCATTTGAGACCAAGGAGTTTTGGATCCTTCATTTCCAAGTCTTCGTAAATCCAAACACACACCACCAGCTGAATTATAGTGAACCAGCTGAGACATAAGCAGCAGAAGTTAGAGGACTTTGGGGACAGATCTTTAACCACCACCCCATGTCTCTTGGCTTCATGTCTCCCTGCTTCCTCAGCAGGGAGAATGGTTTCACTTGATCCCTGAAATACCCTAACCTAGCCAGCCTGGTATTTAAAATTGTACTTTTCTTTAATAGCCAAGCTCAAACTAAACTTAGTTACTACCCTCATTCTTGCTCAATCCTTTCCTTGGTTTTGCTCATGAATTTACCGCTTTTTTGATAATCATTTAACAGTGTTAAGAAACTATCACATCTTCCTCAGTCAGAGCTCTCTGTTAGGAAAGGCTGGGTTTAAGCTCCAAAAGATGAGCAAAAGAGGGTCCAAGACAAGTCCAAGGCTACGCAAGTGTCCCAAACAGCTCGCCTGTACCATAGCCAGGTCAAAAGATGACACAACATAGAATCATAGAATCATTTAGGTTGGAAAAGAACTTTAAAATCATCAAGTCCAACTGTTAACCTAACATTGCCAAGTCCTCCACTAAACCATGTCCCTAAGCGCTACATCTACACATCTTTCAAATACCTCCAGGGATGGTGACTCAACCACTTCCCTGGGCAGCCTGTTCCAATGCTTGACAACCCTTTCAGTGAAGAAATTTCTCCTAATATCCAATCTAAACCTCCCCGGCGCAACTTGAGGCTGTTTCCTCTTGTCCTATTACTTGTTACTTGGGAAAAGAGATCAACACCCACCTCGCTACAACCTCCTTTCAGGTAGTTGTAGAGAGTGATAAGGTCTCCCCTCAGCCTCCTGTTCTCCAGACTAAAAAACCCCAGTTCCTGTCCCCTTTCCTCAGCCAGCAGCTGACTCCCCCCAGGACCTGTGTTTCTTTATGGGACTGAATGCACGATTTCAGCTCTTCGTGCAATTCTTCCCTACTAGCAATTTTATGGCAAGGGGACATCTTCCTGACCTCCCTTCGTGAAAGGTGCACAGGTCTTCTTCTGACCACTGTCACCTTCGCACTCCCTACTGTTATTCCCATCTAGACACACCTATACCACACCTCTGTTTTTTCTTCTATCAGCCACACCATCGTCTATGGTTGGAACTTTTTTTTTAAAACTTTCTCTCAAAAAATCCTTAGAAATACACATTTTATTCTAGTTTTGAAGTTTAGCCTATTCTTTATTATTTGCCTGGTTGTCATGGTTTAACCCCAGCCAGCAGCTAAGCACCAGGCAGCCGCTCCTTCACTCCCCCCCCGGCTCCCAGTGGAATGGGAAGGAGAATCAGGAAAGAAGGTAAAACTCATGGGTTGAGATAAGAATGGTTTAATAACTAAAGTAAAATATAATACTAACAATAATAATAATGAAGTATAACAATAATAATAATTGTAATGAAAAGGAATGTAACAAAAAAAAGAAGAGGGAGAAAAAAAGAAAAAGCCAGTGATGCACAATGCAATTGCTCACCACCCGCTGACCGATGCTCAGCCAGTCCCTGAGCAGCGATCCGCCCCTCCTGGGCAACTCCCCCCCGTTCATATACTGGGCATGACATTCTATTGTATGGAATACCCCTTCGGCTAGTTCGGGTCAGCTGTCCTGGCTGTGTCCCCTCCCAGCTTCTTGCACACCTGCTTGCTGGCAGAGCATGGGAAACTGAAAAACCCTTAACTTTGGATAAGCGCTACTTAGCAACAACTAAAACATCAGCGTGTTATCAACATTATTCTCACCGTAAATCCAAAACACAGCACTGTACCAGCTTCTAAGAAGAAAATTAACTCTGTCCCAGTCAAAACCAGGACACTGGTTTAGATCAAAAAGCCTGCAGTTTTTCCTCTTGGAAAGACTGCATCTTAGGTCAATACTTTACCCAAGCATATTTTAAGGGTCCTGGAAAATATTAGAGCAAAGAAACTAGCAGTGGTAGCAGGTGATTTTGATAAAATTGACCTTATTTAAAAGGACAACTTAAGTTCATTTTAAGCAAAGGAAAAATAAAAAACAGACAGAAATTTATTTTCCCTGCCCACAATCCCAAAGCTTTCAGTTAATTCCCTGACCTGCAACCTCTAACTCCAGCGCAGCACTGCTCAAAGCAATGATGCACAGGTTTACCATACGGGCAGTGCCTTCCTATGCTCTGGAGCTGCCCCGGCACAGCGTGAGTACAGACCAGGCAGCGTTTCTTCACCAAGGCTCTACTCCCATCGAGAAAGTGAGAGGGGGGAGCGGGGACACCAGTATCCTGCATTCAACAGGACCAGGCTGCAAGGGGGTAGAAACTCCAGCACCAGTAGATGAGCTCATGGAGAAGGGAAGGGGAAGGATATTTCCAATTACTTCAAGTGCAGGCCGGCTACAGGATTTGATGGTCACAGATCCAGCCGCCTTCTCCAGAACCACATCCCCCTGCTGTTCCAGCACCGTTGAGCTTGTCTTTCCTTGTCCTACTTTCTACGCAATAACCACCTGAAGCCCTAAACATTCAGATTTACTAAAAGGCTTACATTTTTCTTTGTTTTGGCAGAGATATGTGCTTACCTATTTCTTACTGCTATCCTCACTAGAGGGACACAGTAAAAATAAAATAAAAGTTTTAACTAGGATTGATCAAGAACAGGGGAAGTCAAGCACAAAAATGCTAATATGCTATGTTAGCTGGCTACTGACCTCCACCCAAAAACCAGCTTATGACAGTGGTTCACAAAACACCTTGATCTTTTGTTAAGAAAGTACCATATAAATATGCATGCATTAATATGCTCCAAAATGACAGTATATTGAAATTGCTCTCTCCCTCCCATACTTGTAAATGCTCACAGAGAGGCCTCTGAAGACTTACTTTGATCACCTGATTATAAGCACGTCACACTGATGCTGTCATACTGAGCACTGTATCAATACTGATAGATAAACATGTTGTTAGAGGCTTTTTTACACCAAAAATATGATTCATCATATAATGAATCGTTATAATCAGTGCACTAGTAATAACAGAAGTACTTCTGAAACAAGGAAAAATCCTAAATTATATTCTACAGATAAAATAAAAAGATTTTAGGTTTCTTCAATTCATCATTAATGGCAAAGGCATCTTCCTAACAAGGAACCAGCAAGGAAAGCCATGCATGTGGCTGTGACTCCAGGTATCTAAAGTAACTACAAACACTCTTCTGTCTTGAGCAAAAATCTAAAATGCTGTGCAGAAAATTATTATTAATCCATAAAATACCTTACATCTACAATAATATTTGGTTACCATCTAACAACTCAAAATACTGACAGTACAGATAAATAAACGATCTTGCTTTTTGCTGTTATGTTTGGTTGTTGCTTATGAAGATTAAAAATTAACCCACTTGCCAAAGACAAAAGCAAAAATTATAGAGAGAATGATCCATATAAACAGTCCAAGGTCCTCAGCACTCTTTGGTAAAAGCTGTAACTTTTCACAATAAAGCAAAAGCCAAAGGGAAATATTTTCAAAGATTATATTAAATCAGTACAGTACTATAACAATACATCTGAAAACATAAGGGAGCATTACTATTTACACAACTAAAGAGAACTGGTGTTTGATATCTGAAGCAGAGATACAATAATACGATCCACTAATTAGAAGCTAGGGATTTCTGCCTTTGCTCATCGTGGCCAAACATAAAATTAACCTTTTCCACACTAACTTTGTGACATTTGCAGACTAGTTCACATACAGAATAACTGGCCTTTCTTTGTCTGTCTCTGCTGTCCTTGTTATAGACAGGCAATTTTTTTGGATACTGACAGCTACTAGAAATTAATTACAATCAAAATCTTTATTATACAAATATAGGAACTTTTCTTCTAAAAAACACATATACCTGAACTTCTCAAGGAAAAAAGAAAAATGAATTAAAGGCCACCTCAAAGATCTCCACCTCCCCCTGGCCAAGCTCATAGATTTTGCAATTCAATCATTCAAAGGACCTTTGGAAGTCTGGCTGGTGTGTTAGAGCCCAAGATGAGTTGATAGAGTCATCAGTAATGCAGATACTGACTTTCTATCTGGACCATAATGGTTTAAAGACAATAAAAAGGCTCTGCAAATCAGTCATATCAGATGGGAGACATTCACAGAGTGGTTCTCAGCATCCTGGAGTAGAAAATACGTTTAACAGAAGAACTGAAGAGAAAGCAGTGTGTAATGCAGGCGTGTTTCTCAGTCTTTTATTTTTCCTCGTGTCAGACAATGCATCACTGTTCCCCTGCTCCGCAAAAAGAGGACTCTGTAAAAACAGGCATTTCTCTGGCCGTTATTGTTAAAAGCACTAAAACTTGATAGAAAATAATCTATTTGTTTTTACAACTGCTTTATAGATTTAGATAACCAAGAAAACGTGATATTTGCTTCCAAAGGCTGGCTGACTTACTCTCCCATACACAGGGTTCTCACTTGTCTCTCCCTCTGCCGTCCCTGCCTCCTCCTCAAGCCCCTGGACAGCAGATGGCTTCCCAAGCCAGGCATGCCCCCAGGAGCACCTAGAGCACCCTTTCCCCGTGCCCCTCTCCTCCCTACGGGGGTACAACCCAGTGATGCCACCCTGGCTGCTCTGTAGGCTACCACCACACCAGACCTCTTTGGGGAGTGCTGGCAGAGCTGCACCAGCAACAAAAAGGATGTGAAATTACTGCAATTCCTGTTGTCTGGTGCAAACACATCCCACGGACATGCTCTGCTGCCACCATCCCCTCTGCAGCCCAGCGGCAGGAATAGCTGCTTTGCCCTCTAAGGCTCCCAAGAAAAGTTTGCTTAAGGCAAAGCCTGCAAAACAGATGGAAAATGCCTTTTTCACAGAAGCCTCTTTATCACCACTTCTTAAGCAACTCGTCTGCCTTCCTTAAAGGCAACTGAAATTTCAAACCTATCCAAATGGCAACAGGACTGAACTCTAGGTCTCACTCTCTGATTTACAAAATACAGGACACAGTGTGCTGGGGGTGGGGAGGGAGAAGATGGGTAGGAAAACACTGCTCTCATTATTGGCCAGTGATAACATCTACAGTTTTTAAATGCTCTGCATAAATGGGAACAGTTAAGCAAGCCAAATTCAACACTGGGAGATAAGCTGCAGTTTACAGGAACAATTTATTCTATGTATTGAAAAAGTTGATCCAATGAATAATTTTTACTTTTCAAACAGCTGTCCTCACGTCTGGGCTTCAGCCATGTTCTACGGCAGGGAGCACTGCAATCTAGTTACATTATTCAGGAGACAAATATTACCTTTTATCTGGTTTCGTTTAGTTACTTTTCTCATTGTTCTGTTGTTCTCACACTACCAGACATGGAGAGCAGAAGCTCTAAGCTCATCATTGCTTTATTTGCTATGACGTCTCCTCCTATAAATTTTCTTTTTGACGTGAACATACACAGTAACTTCACTGTTTCTTTACATCAAGCTCTTCCTATGTTTATCAAGCCACAGTTCAGGATACACCCCATTGCCGTTAGAAGAAAAGGTAACAGGAGTTTCTGAATGATAATGTCTCGGGTCAGCCAGAGACCTGGCCACTGTTTGATATAATTTATAGCAACCCACAGTTGCTCCAAATTAAACATGAAAAATATAAAACAAAGCCCCCGAGGCTATTCCAGTGGCAAGAAACTGCCTTCACCAACTCTATGCCACAACGATTCAGGAGACAAGCTGATGTTCTGACTGATTGGCAATGTGTTGAAGAGCTAAAGAAGGACTGGGTCCTTCTGTTTTAGGAAAGACCATGCTAGATTACAGACTGAAATAGATACCAGCACATTAAAAATACATTCTGCAGTAAGTAAAACCATATTGCACACACTCTTCACTGTATAATCCTTTTCCACTGTATAATCTCATTTCAGGTGACATGTAGTTTACCATTAGGTCTTTCAGATTTTTCAGGTAGGTTGTTTTTCTTTTTTAATCTCTCAATTACAGATGAGAGGTTTCTGTTGTTTGGTTAGCACCTGAAATTCGTACTTGACATTATGAACTGCGAAGTACCACCACCAGAAGATCTCCAGGCCTAACCAACACAAAGTATCTCAACAAGGGCACCTGGTCTTGAAACAAATAGGGCACAAAGCCATCTATTCTCTGAACCATCTCTTATAAAGATTAAATATATTTAAGCTAAACACCAATCTCTCTTCTTGCCTTTAAAACAATTGTTCAACCCTTTCAAAGATCCTTAACAACTTAATTTCTTCCACAGGAACCAAATACAACCTCATGGATGGCCATCTTCTCATCCCATGATTTAAACATTTCCTGTATGGATATGAACTGAAGGTATTTCAAAAATGATGGATACAAAAACAGACACTACAAAACAACTAAAATCTGCCAGACCATTTGAGGAGACGCATGTGCAGTAAGGAAATGCCTCTGAAGCCTCTGGGCAGAGTAGGACCTACTGGGCACGAGCCAAAGGTGACTGACACTGCACAGCCACGCCAAAGCATCACCGGGGCTGCCAGCTTCCTGCGGCTGAACAAGCCGTCTGCACGGTCGGCGTGTGGAAAGGTCAGGGCTTCCTAAAAGCACCAACCCCTGCGTGTATGCTGTATAGCGTGCACACGTGACTGTCCCAGAGATCCCGGGCAGGAATAACCACAAAAGAATGTTTAGGTATCTATGTAAAGCAGAATGATCTCAACAAGAAAATGAGAAAGTCTGGACCATCTAGACTATCTATTCTAGATGGCAGCCAGCGTTCACTGATGTCAGACACTAGAGTGTGTTACTATACATATTTCTTCATTATTCAACACTAACTACTGCACTGAAGATGCTCCTCCTCAACAATCTCACTGATGATGACTTTAAAATAATCTCCCGTGGAAGGCCCCTCTCTAGTCCGTAAACAATTAAAATTGTTTCCATATTTCCCAGCTCAGGATGTTCTCTTAGGGTACAATTTTCTAACTGATAAATGTTTGCAATGAACAGCGTTGGCAGATGAGTCATTATTTTCTTTCATTCGTGTTAGGATTATTTGTTAAGCAACCTGCATCCCAAGTTATGAGAATTAAAAATCACAAAACTAGACCTAGACTTGTGCTTTCAAAACATACCATGGGCACGTGTCACAGTGTGAAAAGTGACGTTTTATGCACAAATCTGGCGACATTGCACTTGGGAATGATCATGCTTGCTGGAACACGATGAAGCGAAAATATTTGCCATGGTAGGGAAAACAGTACTATGCACCACTACTTTGCATTACACTGCATTAAAGACCATCAAGCAAGCTGCCATAGCTCACTTATACTATGCAACATTATTGTATCTATATCAGACCTTCAGATCTATCTTAAACTAAATAAGCATTTTATTTTGGACCCCTTCGCCACCAATTAATGTAGATTTATTCATTTATAAACAGTCCTAGCATTTAAAAAACAGCAGCAAACAAGTGGTGATCTGTGACAACTATGGGTACACAACGGATTCTCTTTAAAGCCACTGGGAAGTCATGCAAGCCCTCCAGAAATTTCGGAGCTCTGATTTTTCACCCTTGATCCCCTTCTTTGAGGGAAGGGAAAGCACTCCCCTTTTATGGAGAGATGGTAATGAAAAAAAAAATCATTGTTTTTGTATGTTGATTATATTTTTAAAATACACGCAACAGTCCTGGTGGAACGAATTGACCTGAAGTCGGAATCTGACCCTGTAACTGAGATGACTGCAACACGGTAATATCAAATCATCAAAAAATACAGGTTGCACAGTCAAGCAAGTGGGGGGATAACACACTATTTGAGAGCAGGGGAAAACTTATATTTAATAGTCTGCAAGTGGCAATATATAAAACACCTTCCAAGTGGCAAAGGACCCAGAAAAAGCCGGGGGCAGCAATTACCACCTATGGTCCTATCGGGACGGTGGGAGATTTGGGTAAACCCAATCTGCAAATCATTGCTTTGTCATTTGTTTCTTATTAGTTTACCTATGATCTGTAATGTAATAACAGGAAAAGGTAACCAAAATAGATACTTATATTTTGAATGAAATACAGAACTTTATGAAAGTGTGGAGATATTATGAAAATAAAAATGGATTAGGAAGTCTTATGAAACTTGTTTGGTTTTTTGATAAACCCCTGCAAGCATAAAAGATGGTCAATTTAGATGAATTAAAACTGAAAGGAGGTATTGGGAATATTTATAAGCACTCCTGATCTAAATGTTTTTCTAAGATGCTTTTAACATTAATCATTCATTGTGCTATAATATGTTTGCTCTGTGAGTCCAGGGGTGGGGGTTTTTGTTGGTTTTTGTTTATTTTTAATTACTTGAATGCTTTGCATTTAAAAGAATGAAACCACTGACATAATACGTGGTAGCAGAAGAATGCATCTGGCTTAACTCTACTGTCATCTTTAGCATTCTTGTCTGAAATTCAGCCTTTTTTTTCATTACGAGAAACTAACTGAACTGTGGCCTGCAGGTGTCAAAGGGAAATTAAGAATATACTGCCCAGCCTCTGGCTAGTACTAGGTCCAGCTTGTTCTCCAGTTTGTTCTGTTAGATGGAAACACTCTCCTTGGTAATATATGTATTTGTGTTAGTAACTGTTTATGAAGCCGTAACACTGTTGTATAGACTCAGTTATGTGAAATTTGTTCTTGTAGATTTTTAAATAACATAGCAGAGCATGCTTTTGCCGGTTTTTTTTGTCTAGGAAAATGCTGCTGTAATGAATATTACAAGCAATAATTACCGTGACACAGAACAGCCAGTCACTTATTGTGGGTCTGGTATTATGCTCATGTTATCCAGTCTCACACTTCCATAAAGTTACTCCTGATACTGAGAGGTACATGAAAACAGTAACTGTCACCTCAAGAAACCACAGCAAAAATTTAACTGTGATGAAGATACCTTCTTCATCTTGAAGATACCATCTTCACCATCTTCCATACTGTCCCCTGGAAGCTGTATTCTGCATTAAACCACAGATGTACATTGTAAAAATTTAACAGGGTCTTACTGAATAGTTGTAAAATGTCTATGTTACGGTTGATGCTACTAACGTTATTTCTACTTCTGTCTACCAAAGATAACACAGACAAGATGGCATCATTTTCCATTACAGAATTCAATTCTCTTCCTATTCCCATATAGAGAAGTGGATTCTTTTCCACTGTTAGTCAACAATGCACAACATTTTCCATCTTTTTTTCTATTTCCACACTATTAGCACTGGCCTAACGGTCTAGTTTCTTTGTCTTCATATAACAAACCTAGAAGCGGCTGAGCATGTGCAATGCTCCATGATAACAAATGAGAGTATTTACAGTCACAGAGGCGTTGACATTTAAAGTTTTCGCTAAAATTATTTAAATAATTCTTTCCACACACAGCACAGTGAATGGCACCTCTTTCTTCAGAATGGAGGGAAGTCTCAGAGGAGCACTATTATTAGTTTAGTCTTAAAATCGTCCTCACTAGAAACGTAGGCTTGGAGACCCAAAGGGAACTGCAAATGCAAAACATCCCACTTTGCATACCGTCAGGCAGACCGTCCATAATTTCCGTAAATTCAAACATCCTCTCTTGCTCAACTTCTCCCCTCTCATCTTAGTCCTTCTGTCTTGTGATGCTCTGCTCTGATTTTCCTATCCTCCCCATTTTTCTTGACGCCAGACTTCCCCTAGCATACCTGCCTTTTTCTACAGCCATCAATTTCTGGGAGAAAAAAAATCCTCCTACAATTTAATGAAAATTCAAAGGTGAAGACAAATAAAGCCATTAACAAATAAACACATCTTTTAATAAAAGACATGAAAAGAAATAGCTTCAGCCTGTGAGAAGCTGGCAGTCAGGGTTCGGTGCCTGCTTAACAGCCACTTCAACAATCTCTTTCTTACACACACACACAACCTTGATTCTCTTCCCCTCCTCAGCACAACTCAGCAGGTCACCGATTCCCCCGGCTTGCTTCGGCTAATCTTTGCCTTATTTCACCTCCAGCACAAAGTCCTTATATAATTTGACATTAAGGAAAAGATGTAGGTAGGGAAGTTTTCCTCGATACACTACCCATCCCACCTCCTCCTACCTTTAAAAGTCCCCCTTCGCCCTCCCAATCCCACCGGCATGGTCTAGCTGATGCAAGTGACTATGGAGGCACATCTGACAACTTGCCCAGCAAAGAGCTCCCCTGGGCAGCGGGAATTGCTCTCTATCCTCTACGTGACAGGTTTTTGCTGTTTGCACAGCCCATCTTAGCAGATGAGCAAATCTAGGCCAGCATCTTTCTTTACAGCATGCTGTGAGTAAGGAAGTGCAAGTTTATCTTAGCAGGCTGTGCCATCTTCAATTAGTAAAGTTCTTCCTTTTGCTAATGCCAAAGCACTTGGCTCAAATACTCAAGAGTCGGGTTCTCATCCTGGCAGGAGCAAGCTCTGGTAGCGAACGGTGTGAGCTGAAGCGCATTGCAGCAGTAGTGTAACGACAGCTTGCTGATAAAAATATGACTCCAGACCACTGCAGCCTACCGTCCTGTTGCTGATGATATCTAGCATTTTGGAAATTATCCAAAACTCTTCCTTTTTTTCAGGGAAAGAAGATGCTACCTCTTATAACCCTGATCATTGTGGCTGTAGCTTCAGTAGTAGGTTCAACTCACTCCTCGGTTTGTATTATCAGAAAGGTATTGTTCACAGAAAGCACACAGAGGAAACTCACCCAAAAAATCAGTGTGCTTCAGGCACTACTCCATAGGGAAGGAAGGAAAAAAGGACCTCGAACAGCTTGACGTGGGACTTCAAGAACTGTGGAACTCCTAGCTTGGCCAACTAAACCAGATTAAAACAATATTCATGACAAACAGGTTGGAGAGAAAGTGGCCCTTCTGTGCTTCACGGATGACTGCTAACAGTGAAAAAATACAGGGCAAAGCCTGTTGCAGAGCCTGTATTAACTGCAATGGCTGGAAGTTTTACCAATGTTTTGATAATGTACACAATTAAATTGGGGTAAATTGGGAAGAGAGAGAGCGAGCACGTGTGCGCATGTGGACAGAACATCTGGAAAGCATCATTCTACCATTCACAATTATTTTTGTTTGTTCTACATCTCATCTTCCATCTTCCTGCGTAGGACCTTGTAGCTGAATTTCTGGTTCATTAATTTCATATAAAATAAGATAGAGAATGATGCATCAGATGCATATTTGTTCTTCATATTAAAGGACTATCTTAAAAAGAGAATCATTACCTCTTAACACCAGAAAAATTCAGTCACACATGTTCGTGTCTGTACATGACCCACAAACAGGATTTGCTAACAAAAGGTATTCAGCTATAAACAGCAACATGCTAAGCATGACAAATCACTTTGAAGCAAGTATCTATAATGTCACAGCCTCCAAAAAACATTTCACAAGCAAAAATATTATTAACATATGCTTTAAGACTAATTTTTTTTTTTTGGTCTTGCTCTGCAACCACGGCCATGTTTTGTAGAACTGCAAATAAACTCAAGGGCAGATTCAGATTGCGATGGTTTCTGTACACCTGCTCTCCTCCCTGCCCTCCCTGCTCACTGCCGCACTGAAGGGATGCTCTGTCATAAGGGATACATCAACCGGCCGACGAGCAAGGCTGTTACACAACGCGTCCATCTGTGGTTCCTCTGCTGGCTTTGCTTGCCTTAGGACAGCCAAGCGTGTCAGCATCCTCGCTTTGTATTTAAAAGGCTCTCCTTGTTCTTTAAATAACTCTAAGGATGACGTTTGTGTGACTCCTCACTGCCGTACCTGGCTCAGGAGGAGCAGCGCACGGAGTCCTGGCGGTACCACACCGATTACGTCGCCTCTGGGACTGCAGTACCGGGAACTGGCAAAAGCCTATCTTTCCAAAGCAGAAACCCAGCAAAAAAAATCGAATGGGAGGTGAAAAAGCAAAGGCTTCAGCCTCGACCATTTTATTTTGCCCAACTCTCCATCCAGGCTGATGCCTGATGACCAAACATGTTTGTGGTTGAGCTGCACAGCAGAGACCCCAGCCCAGGAGGAGAAAGAGAAAGCAGCTCCCTCCTGCTCTCACTGGTCCGTCAGCGGCCTGAGCGCCCCGGCACTGGGATGCACAAGACTCCAACTGGTTTGAACTGGTCTGGTTTCTGTGCTTCTGCCTGGATAATGGACCTGCTGGTAACCGCAAAGGTTTGTCCCAGATTAAATGGTGTTTAGATAAACACACACCTAAATAACACCTATGTCTTAGCCAAAGAAGAATAATTAGAAAACACAGATTTTCAAATGGATAGTGCTAGGTGCAAACACACAGTCAAATATATTAAAAAAACCCAAAAAACAAAACAAAAAGAAAAAAGCTTTGGCCAGTTTCTGTAACTCACACCTTCCTCCAGCATACCTCACTCCCAAGCAACATATTTGAGACAAACTGAAACATTTATTTATTGATGTGAGAAAAGACAACTGTAGCACAAAGCTACGTGTGTTAGGGGTGTTTAAACGTATTCACATGCTGTCAACCACAGCAGACAGATGTTATTTTGGTATCCAGACTCAGAGGAGCACATTTGAACCACCCACATCACTATATGGTGTAAGACCTGTCAAAACTATCATCTTTCCAAAATACTTCATGAAAATATAAAGCAAAATAAAACTATGTTGTTGCATGTGTGTTCACAGTCATGCTTTTTCTGGAATAACCAGTAATTTGGGGCACAAAACCTAGCAATTTGGAAGGACCAGTTTTTCAGAAAATATTAAGGCAGCAACTTTTTAAAAAAACCAAAAAACTTGTTACAATCAGTCGTTGCAATTGGACAATGTGATCAATGCAGTCTCACACATCACTCTTGAATCAGAGATGCGTAAAAGTAAAACTGATTTCACACTTTAGCCTAGAGGGCACCTGAGTTATACAGGGAAGCCCAAACGTCTAGCGCAACTTTGCTGCAGTATTATTGCCAAGGTGAACAGTCAGGATTTTGAATAATCCAAATGCAGTAATCAAAAAAATAAGCACAGCCTTCGGTTTTTTGATTCGTCTTCTCATTTTTTATTGCTCAAGAATAATCAGTTTCTTTCTCAGTTGATTTTTTTAAAACTACCATTGTTGAAAAAAAATCACAGAAGACTGACTAGAGTCAAAGAAACATGTAGTGTTTTTAAAGTTGCCTTCACAAAAATTTTCACAAGTAACTTACAGCTGAGAGTATAATCTAGCAAGCAAGGGTCGTGTTCTCACCAAATACAACATGGAACAGTATTTCTATAGTATATGTAATAGGTTCTTTAACACTACAGAACGTTTGCAATAGTAATATACAATATTTCTGAGTCGTTATGAGTGGGTTGGGCATTATTACAATGCCAGTTCTGAAAAGGAGTATTTGCTTCAAAAACTGGGAGAAGAAAGACAGCTATGAAAGACAGAGACTTTCTCTAATGATTTCTGGCAGGGATCTGAATAAGGTCTGTTCCCAAAACTAAACTGCAGGGACAACATCTGTGGGGTCAATATTTATCTTTTTTAACCCGAGTCTCTCTTCAGCTTCACCTTCTATGAACAGAAGTTTGTAAAAAATGAACATTTTCAGGAGCTTTTTTGCAGCCAGAATTTTAACTGTACTCTTAAATCAAGCTTCAGAGTGAGTATCCATCTTCCACTTTTTTCCCTGTGAAAGTTGTGATTTTTACTACTTTATCAGATGAAAATCGTGCATCTTCAAGCCATGCCTTAGAACATCACATAGCAAAGCTGTATGTATAGACCGGAGGATCTCAGCACACTTACGGACTGCATTTTCCCATGTTAGACTGCTGGGAGAATTCATTAGCTGAAATTTTGTTTCAGTAGCCCACAGTCCTCTGTAGTAAACAAAAAGCAGAGAGGATAAAAGGGGTATCCTTTTTCCCCCCTATATTGGCACTCCAAAAATATTTCATGACGTTAAATGCTGCCTTTTTCTTCTCTTAGTTAAGATATAATTTCAGAAGGGAAGTTTAACAAGTCGAACCACAGCTTGTTAATGTGCAATAGCAATTGATTATGTAACGCTTTTTAAAATTCATTTATAGCAGTGACAAGAATATAGTTATTGGTGGAAAGAGAAAATAAATACCTGCTCTACTCAGAAATCAGCTGACAGCCCTGGTGAGTTGCTACTTGATTTAATTTCCATTAATTTTCACTGGAGAAACTCCCAGCAGGGAACACAAAAGACTCAACAAGAAGTTTCTGCAAATACTTGGCTCCTTTAGCCAAGTGATCCTTTTCCCTGTGCTGTTTTTAAGCCAAATGTGCTAAAATCAATGGTTTTGTGCATGACTGGCTATTCCAAGCCTTGTGGAAACAATCAAAAAGCAGGGTACCACCAGTGCACTGCATGAAATGCTTTGAGAAGTCCTCAGAATAGAAAAATCAAATGGTCAACTAATGAAAACTATGTATTTTTTTCAAATATTTTACTTCTTATTATACTTGCCATAAATATCAAGCATCTAATCCTCTAAAATTCAGTTCGTGCCAAGAATCTTACCAAAACTCATCGGGTTTTTTTTCTCTAGAACAGAACTTCCATCCACTCAGAAAACGCTTGTTTGGCATTTATTATAGGATTAAAATGCATCTGTATTATGACTTCAGCTCTACAAAAGGGAGTGTGATGAATTACTTAAATTTTATTTATTGATTTAGGAAAATGAAATGCAGGATTAAGCAATAGCTAAGTGGATAAATTGCCTTACATTTCCAAACCAGGAAAAAACTTTCCATTAGTTTAAAACTCAGTTCTGGAAGCCGTGTACTAGAAATGGCCACATGCAAATGTACACGTCGGGTCACTTCTAAATAATCGTTTTCAAAATGAGAGCTCCTGAAATACTCAATAACTAAACAGGAGCACGAGTTAAAATGCATCTGTACGGCACAACACACAGAGTTATATTACATATAACATATATGCATATATATTCTATGTATATATACGTGTGTGTGTGTACACACACACACACACACACAAAATTCAGCTCCAAATTAGCTAGCGCGGGTCCCAACAGGTAGGATCTTTGGCGCTGGGGAGAAGGCAGCAAAACAGTGCTGCTGCTCACTGTTAGCGTGACAGCTCAGGATTAGGCCCAGGCGAGGGACCACTGGGCGTGATGCCGGTGAAAGAAGTTCAAACCTGCATCCCCCATCTCTCAGGCAAAGCTCTTACATCCGCAGGAACCTGGAAATCTCAGCGGAACCTCAGGAAATCAAAACGCAGCCCCAAATTTAAAAATCGCATTCTGCTGAGTTTGTTAAATATATGAAACCAAGTGGTGGTTTCCCACCTTCCACCCTCAGACCCATCTTCTCCCACCACGCTTACAGTCAGCAGTATCTTAAAAAATACAGCAAACAACAGAAAACAAAAAAAATTCAGAAGGCTTTGGTAACAAATCTAGGACACCCGTGCCTGTATTAAGTTTTTAAATGTAGCAAAATATTGCCTCCAGCTAGATTAAATAAGTTTCCTAGGAACAAAAAGGGTATAGTTGAGAGCGCTGATTATTCTCACTCTCCCACAAGCCACTTGCAATCATACTTGATTTGTAGTTTCCATATGCTTCCTTAACTACCATAATTGAGGGATGCTTTTTGGTCACAGCTCTGAAACCAGTTTTGGATCCTTATCAGGGCTAGCAGGAAAGCAGCACTACATCTCCCTCCAAGTCCCCCTGCTCAAAAACCTACATTTTAACCTCAATGCCTAGAACTGTGTGCTTGTCGGTGCAACACCCAGTGCTGCTCCATCTGTAGGATCTGGAAAGGGAAGTATGGGTTTCTGTCAAGAAGCACTTCTCTCACAGAAGCCTCTTTGCATTTTAAAACAAATTGTCTTTAAAGCATCAGTAAGTTTTACAAACCACTGCCACAAGCAATAAATGTGTTTTTAAAATGCTCCTTTTGAGGATTTTTAAACCAAAAACTTGGGATACACGACACTGAGCTTCAGTTAAAGGACGGGTTAGAAATATATGCAAAGCTGGCTGACACAGGGCGGGATTCAGCTCCGGTTTAGGACATCTATACTTATGTATACAAGTGGACTATGTGCCTGCACTCCCACCACTGTCAACAGAAACCTGGTCACAATAATCAGCAGAGCACAGAGACTAGCCACCACTGGCAGGGCTTGCCTAAATTTAGGCACCCATCATCTTTGAGATGCCCTAGCATATCCCCCCCCCGGCCGTTAGCCGCTGCTCCCAGAGCAAGGTCTCGGACGCTTCCCGGGTCACATCCAGAGCTCCGCACATGCATCTCAAATACTTGACAGCATGTAACACAGCACTGGATGCTTACGTCTAGCCAACGCCATCTCCCGCTTGGTGCTTCCTTCAGGGCAAGATGAACTGATCTCTAACCCAACTGGCCTCTGCATTGAGGAGATATCGTGACCACAATGACAGCTTACACAAGATACTTACATGCCACCATCTGAAAGGAAAATCCCATTCTTACTAAGTTTTTCAGAATAAGAAATCTCCTGTATTTAATCAACAACTTTTACCAAGGTACTTGCTGTTGACTGACAAGCTTAATCATAACTACATTCCTAAAATTAAGATATACTCTATCCTGTAATATTTAGCTCTTTCCAGGAGACCCCCAAAAGTACAGTAAAATAGCCCAAATTTTACATATGGAAAGGCAAAAGAGTGAAGGAGTTTGCCCAGCATCAACTACACCATCACTATCAGCTGGTGCTACCAATCCAGCAGTGAAACCCAGAGCAGATCCCCCTCCATCGTTAGTCCTGGAACCAGCAGCGTCCCCAACAGTGTTTCAAGGCAACTTCCCGAAAGAATTAATTAAGCTTTACTTCAACAAAACCAAGGTGTGGGTTTGTCTCAACACTTCTAAATCTGGGTAACAGGCTTATTTTTGCTTTTGTCTCTGAATGCAAACTGCTTGCCGTCTCGAAGATGAAGTTCATCCTTGAGCACAGCTGTACATAAAGTGCTGTAAAATACTGGAAACTAAACGGTGTTTATTCAACATTATGGGTTTTGTTCAGAGGGACATGCTGGGTTGTTAATGCTGAAGGTATTCTGAGTTTACCTCTGAATAAGCATATTTTGGCACCGCTCCCATTCACGGTGTGAAATTAAAAGATTACGATTTTGAAAGTATACAAGCTAGCATGGTACACAATTTGTCTGCTGCAGATAAAGCTGATTATAAGGAAGTGGGCGCTTAAACTGCAAGTCTATTTGCTTTACTCCAGACTTTCCTAATGCTCCCAGAGTGGGAGAAGGACAGGGAGCACTAGCAGGCTCCCAGCTGAAGCATTTCATAGGCGCTGAAGAGCTGTTACCTTCTGCCCATGCTTCTAGAATATTTTCATGAAGATAAAAAAACCTGCTTCTTCATCTGTTCGAGTTATAGAGACTACAAGAATTACACTAAGTCCTTCTACACCTTCAGTAGCAGGAGCAGGGTTTTTTTACTAAAAACCTACCTGTAGTACTGTATACAGAGAATATTCTTCTTTTCGCTTCAGAGAAGAGGACGGCTAGTGCAGAGTTTCCATACTCTAACTGGCTGCAGTGATTTTTAGAAAATGATGATTTTCTTACTGGGCCACTTTTTGGTGAACTTACTGATAAAACCAACTTGGCCTTTGGATTGAGTTACTTCCCCCAGCAACAAGCTCTTTTAGTATTATTCCCCAGCAAAATATTCAGCTGTTTGTTCACTTTCAGGGTATTCAGCCAGACTCTCCCCAGACCCCAACCCCAAATCTGAAACGGGGACACAGTGATATTAGAGCAACTGGGTGTCATAACTCAAACTCAACCTCTACTTAATTTCAGATTTCCCTGCATTTGTATCGCTTGCTGTACTACAGTTACTAAGACAGATGCATCTAAAGGAAGTGGCTAAAGTACCTTATATCAGGAGTGAGTAACGCTATAAAGCTGTTACAGACAGTAGCAATAATTAGGGCTTTAGAAACAGAGAAGTTCACCCTATCCTTGTCTCAGAAGGTAGGTGTTGCACTGAAGGAGAAGGTACCAGGTACCTATGAGAAACCAAAATAATGTTGAACATTTATCCTGCGTTATGCTTCTTAGAGAGGTCCCAAAGTATTATCCAGATGCTAGGCACAATTCTGCTCTCACCATTTGCACCTGACATCTCAACCTAGTATCTTAATCTTTGGAAAAATCTGTTAAACGCGTTTCTGAGGAGAATTTCACTGAATGTAAGTATACAAATCTGCTAACACCTCTAGCCCACAGCAATGCAGGAGGCAGAGTACAGCAGCAGCAGCAGCAGCAGCAGTTCCAGGTACTTTATCTGATTTTCAAGCAGCTGCTCTGACCCATTTGCAAAATGACATGGTTTCTGTGAAAAAACCCAGACTGGATCTTCAGCTGTTTTAGGAGGCCAACTTCCTTCACAGTGGAAGCAGAATTTTTAAATGATTTTTTAAATTTGTGTAAGAAAAATCCTAACTATCTTATATTAAATGTAGTCAAACTCCAGAAAACAGTGAAGGGCAAATCTATTTAGTTCTCAGATATTTTCTCATGGATTATTTTTAAAAAATTCATAAATAATGAGTCTAAACATGGCCTCTAGAAAGACCAGAATATGCTTCATTTTTTCTAACAGTCCAAGTTTTATATTTAAATTTCTATTAGAAATGAAAACCCAGCTATAGAGTGGAATAATACAGCCTTGTCAATGCTACACTGTATCTAAACAAGAAAAATATATACATACACATATTAGGTCTACATACCCACCTTCCACAAAAAGGCAACTCAGACTGTTGTTGAAAACTAGTAGCGCAAAAATGTTAACAAGCAGGAATGAGGGGAGAAAAAAAACAAACCTGCTTATCCTTTTGCGAATGGTAAGCATGTCATTTTCTAACAACATTGTGGAAGCAAAATAGAGAGTTCACTCTTTTTTGTTTTCCACTGATGCTTGATTTTATTTAGTAGAAGCTCTCATAGGTCTTTAAATAATTCATAACACAGCGCCTGTTGTTTAGTTCAAGGAGAGAGCTTGGAGAATGTTAATCAAACCAGAGATGAATCGGCACAGCTGTAAATCTGCAAGACCCCTCCCCGATGAGCTCATCCCCTAGCAGTGCAAATTAGAATGACATCATGCTTGCAAAGCCGCGGGCGGGCACTCAACTCACTCCCTGTCTCCTCCTCACACACGATTTGTGCTACTTTTTCACATAGCTTTTTTCCCAAAAAGATCATTATATACAGATATACCTAGGTAGAAGGAACAGAAGCTGAAGGACCTGCCACTCAAACCATGGGTTTTGTCCTGTTAGATCTGTCACAGCTCCAGCACAGACACAAAAGATAGATCTTTCTATTTGGAAAAGAATGAAACTGCATATTTATCAGTCCAGCTCAAAAAATACTTAAAAAAAAAAAGTATGAGAGACATGCCTTTGAATAAGATCCACAAGTACTTTTCAAAGGACTGCTCAATGCTTTTACTTGATTTTCATCAAGCATGCAACTTCATGACCTTTAGCTCGCAAAACCACTCTCAAAACCAGGTCTCAAACAGATGCGTTTGTAAAAGAAAATGTTCATATAGCCATGCTGTTGAAATCTCTCATTTCTCTAACCCTGTTTCAGTTAGCCATCAGACACTTAAGGCGCAGATACAAGAATATGCAACATAGATGAATAGTCAGAATCTATTAATAATGGATAACAGACAAACTAAACAGTTAATAAAAAGCCCACAGACAGAAATAACGTATGGGAATGAAATGCTCGGAGAACAATTTTGATACTAACCTGCAGAAATCCAAGGTGTTTTCCTAATTGTCCATGAACAGAAAGGGCAGCTGCATTTGTTTACTCTTACGAATATGCTAGCCCAGGTCCATAACAAGCTTCGTAACTTCAGCAAGTACAGTAAGCATTAATATTAACAAGCTCATTTAGGTCTATTTCATACTCTTCAATAATTAAAGTTATTATTTTACTGCACAAGTTTATAAAATTACTGATTGCAGTAGAAAGCACAGCTCAGTTGTCCGATGCAGTCGGCATACCACTCGACGAAACAAAACTGGAAACACCTCTCAGTCTCATAGCATCTACCAGTCTGGTAAACAGCCCACACAAAGATCAGGTTTCTTTCTTTGTATTGAATAAGGGCATACTATATAAACCCCCATAAGAGAATGTAAGGGGGAAAAAATATAATCTAAGAGAAGTTTTAAACCCTATCGCTATGTATTCCTCATAAAACACACAAAAAAAAATGCTTTCTGCAATTTTGAAATTTTAGATACTTTTTTCCTGTCCACTTGTAAAAGCCTTTATAGAAAACAACCTCAGTTAACATACACAAAGCTAAGTAATGTAGTTGTAATGTGCAGTATCACCTCTTGCCTTGTAGTCTAGATCAAAACCAAGGGACCAGGCTTCTGCTCCACGTGAGAGCGACAGAATACGGCTGCAGGAGGTTTACAGGCTTGCCAGTTGTAATTCCAAATTGCTGGATTTTCTAGGCTTCATGTTGCCTGTTGAACTACGCTATCTAAAATCCACAGTTTGGAGAAAAAGAAGGCACACAGTGGATTCTCAGTAACGTCTGAAGAGCTTTGCAGACAGCAACATATAGGAGAATTAAAACAGGCCTCTGAAGAAAAAGATTATAGCTTTTTAGATGCACAGGAAAAATAGAAAATGAGAAGAAACCAAACACAGACAAGATACAGAAGCAGTGCGCTTGACAGCGATGAAGGACGTGGGGCAGCAGGATGCATTCAGAAGTCAGTACCACATGGCCTAAGCCAAAATAAAAGGTACACCACAGCAAGAGGGGTCTTCCAGCCACCAAGGAGGCACAGCTGCTCACCTCAAGGGGAACACAACCGGGGTGTTTTGACAGCGTTAGAAATGTCTGAGGAGCACTTGGAAAAACCAGCAGAAGAAAGGAATTGGTCAGAGGACACAAGGAGAGGGGTTGCAGAGGGGCAAAGGACCGTTCTAGCCTGACACGACCTGCCTGGTGCAGAAGCAGAAGAGGAAAAAGCCAGACTCTTAGGCTAGAGGACTGTTTTAGGTTAGAGGACATTAGGACTATGACTTTACATAGCGTTTTTAGTGTCTAGTACAGTGGTGTCATTCCTGGACTAGGACTTTTTTCAGATACTAACATAAAAACAAAAGAGAAGAGGGTCATTGCTCGCTGAACTGCAGAGTAATTTTTCCATGAACGAGCAGGAAGCCTCATTATTTTAAACTAATACAAGTCCCAAATACATTTTCAGATATGAGGTTAATAAAACTAAAATACATATGCCCAGAAAAGAATAAATGCACTAACAAAACCATACTTTAGCCATAGCATTGCACAGGCAAATGCTACTACAAAACACCAAGGCAAAGCAAAGGATTGCAGGCATTCTATGATCTCCTGCTGGGGCCATCAGGTGGAGCAGTTCGAAGTCCTTTTCGTGAGTGGCAAGTGAAACAGCAGAGGCTCATATCGCAGGAGGGCACAGTAAGGCAAGGCCTGACCCGCTCAGAGGGGGAATTTCTGTGGGACTTCGGGCAGGATGCAGTAAAGCAACGCCTGCACAAATGCTTTGGCTCTTCCTTGAATCTCCTTCCACTTCAAGAAATCCTGCCTAGCCTTCCTATGTAAACAGTTGCACATTGATATGCTCAAGATTTCAGAAAATAAGATTTCGGCAGACGAAAACAAGCCAAAACCTCCCTTCTGATCCAAGTGCAGATTTTGAATCTTGTAAACCAACTCTGTATTATGAAGAATTGTTTGGAAATCTCCCATCTTAGCATCAAAGTCTTTGGCCAGTAGCCCCCAGATCCAAATTCTGTGGCTTCATTCTACCACAGTTTGAGGATACATACTTATCCTGCAATATTTACTCTTCTTATAATGTCAAAACAGCTTGAACCACTCTCTTCTCCCCCCTAAAATGGGATGCTTCAAATTAATCTGGACAAAGGCTAAGCAGAAAGTTTAGACGAAACAACACATTGTTTCATCTCTCTACATTGTTACTTTGCCCCAGAAGATGCTAACAAAATGCATCAGTAATGCGTCTGCTTAAAAAAAGTAATTTTAGATTTGTAATTTAGAAAAAAAAACTTTTTACCTAAGCTCTTCCCCATCTCCTTTCCATCTGCACACAGCAGCAGAAAGATTTAATGCAATTTAGTGACTAATGGAACACAATTTTAGTCTTTAGTGCCCGATAAGCCTCTTCAAGCAGAAAATATGTAAATGAAGAGTTACAATATGGAAAAACTCTATTGACATAGACGACTTGTATTTCTGCTGCTTTCAAAAGATGCACAGAATGATTCCCAGCACAGAATGATTCCCAGTTGGATAGTCAGTGATAGGTGCACTTTGATTACTTATTAATGGTTTTAAAAAATAATCTAATTCTGTAAAAGTTATTCTGAAAATCTATGGAATATAAAACATCTTTTCTGGGGATTGTTTCAATGATATTACTACTATATATATATATAGACAGCAAGTGTAACTTATTTACAACTTTTTAAAGGATGGTTTAAAAAAACCTCATAGAAGTACCATAATTGCATGCAAGACTTGCTTATGTGGCTTTTTCATAATAGTATGTATTAACTTACATTTCTTTGATCTGCATAACACAAGATCAGAGTGAAGGACCACTGCCAGTCTCTCGCAGGGATCTAAACCGTAAGATGCAAGATGGGCAGATGCACCATCACCAGCTGCAAAAGGTGGCGCGTGCCCAAAAACGGATGGAGGTGGTCAATCTGTTGTGTAACATTGGGCACAAGTGGCACTTTAAGGAATATCTAAAGACCTGTGGAACAAATCAGGTTGTGCAAGACATAGGAAACACGCAGCTCAGCACAAGGAAAGTATATGGAGAATAAGCCATAAAGGGACTTGTGGATGAAATAACCAGAAAGACTTCAAGACCTAAGATGGTCAGAAGTAATCAGAGTTGGACAACACAGAAGGATAACCGGCAGAGAGAGAGAACTATGTGCCAGGTGAGAGGTGGAAGTAAAATTGCAGCAGAGAACAGAGACTTCACCACTGATGTAGCTCCCAGTGGACCAGAAAACACACCCAGAGGTGAAAACGGGAGGGAACAGATGCCAAAGGAACAAAACGGGCAATCTGTAAGACAAAGCTCGGAGAGACACGGAGGCACCAGCAGAGGTGCCGAAATGCCAGCGGGCAGAGCAGAAGGGCTCCCTGGCTAGCACAGGATTTCAGAAACCATCAGAGAAGACAAAATTGCGCTTCCTCACTGGCTGCTTCATTTCTCTGCTTGTACAGTTTCTCTTCGATGTGCCAGGGAAGCATTATAAAATAATACTAATAAAAGAGGAGACAGAAAATCAGCCCAGGTCTTGTGCTGGCCTGGTTGAACAGGTGTCGTGGTTTAACCCCAGCCAGCAACTAAGTGCTATGCAGCCACTCGCTCACTCCCCCCACCCAGTGGGATGGGGAGAATCGAAAAGAAAAAAAAAAACTCATAGGTTGAGATAAAGACAGTTTAATAGGACAGAAAGGAAAAGCAATGATAATGATAATAGTAATAATAATATGACAATAATAATACTAAAAGAATTAGAGTATACAAAACAAGTGATGCACAATGCAATTGCTCACCACTTGCTGACCAATGCCCAGTTAGTTCCCGAGCAGCGATCTGCTCCTCCTGGCCAACTCCCCCAGTTTATATACTGGGCATGACGTCATATGGTATGGAATAGCTCTTTGGCCAGTTTGGGTCAGCTGTCCTGATGGTGTCCCCTCCCAGCTTCTTGTGCCCCTCCAGCCTTCTTACTGGCTGGGCATGGGAAACTGAAAAGTCCTTGGCTTAGTATAAACACTACTTAGCAACAACTAGAAACATCAGTGTGTTATCAACATTATTTTCCTACTAAATCCAAAACACAGCACTATACCAGCTACTAGGAAGAAAATTAACTCTATCCCAACCAAAACCAGGACAACAGGGAAAATCACCAATTCACCAAAGCACAGCTCTAGTCAATATTTTAAAGAAAGGGTTTTAAAATAGAGCCAAGTTACTGTCTATTCTAAAAATGCTTATTCTCCAGTTAAAGATAAACAGCACTGGCATAATCAGGAGAATGCTAACTCTGCTCTTCTAAGCTCCTCTTGTCCCTAACATCTGCTGTAAAAGAGAGGTTTACCTTGGTTAAATACAGCTTTTCCAATTTCAATAAGATAAAGCAATACTGTATTTTGGGGAGCTCCGTTACTCCAAACTTAATCTAATATTTGCTGCTAGATAAACAACAGACAAGAACTGCAGGACACCAATGCGCTACTTCAGATCATCACATCAGTCATTAAATACGACGTTTTCTTCGGCTGAACCATGCACTTAAATAATCATTTATTTAGCTCTGCTTCCTTCAACTAACAGCAGGCCGTCACATTTCAAATATAATTTTGTTTTCTTTGGACTCAGAGGTTTCCACTATGTGGAACAAGAAAAAGGAGTTTATCAGACTGAGATTAGAGTCTTTTAAGCATTTCCATGCTATTTGATCCTTGCGATGGGATGCTTAGTTTGGAGAGTCTTGCTGAACAAAAGCGAAGCACTGTGAGAGACTGGCAATGTAAGGCGTAGGAACCACTGAAGCTGTACAGAGCCACTTTTACCACTGTGACCGTGATTGACATGTATTTTCTGTAGTACTGTTTCATTTATTTATATATACTTATAAAATACACACACACGCTGTATAGCCCATTTTAAGTCTCCCAGAAGCTATTTTTCAGCAAATTAACCTAAAAAACATTCTCTACAAAGCATTCTCTTAAATGCTTCTTTGGTGGAGATTTAAATCATGATCAAATTTGCAGCTGTACCACAACTGGAGATGCAGCAAACAAAGATCTGAATAAGCCGAAAGTAAGATGGGAAAATTAGAACAAGAGTTTGGAAATCATTGTACAGTTGAGAAATGGCCTGATGCACAAAAATTTACATTGCCCATATAGCTTTGAGAAGAAATTCTTCTTCACCTTCTCTCTTACATCTCTAGCCTTAAGATAAGGGTGCACAGTAAGAGAAAAAATATACATGATGCAATGCAGTGGATCTCACTTATCTGGCCTTTCGTTTAGCTTCAACTACCCAACCACCTCAGACCTCCAGCGCGCTCGTGCACCTCACACTGCGGCTGGAAGGGCAGAGCGACCTGCATGGAGCCGCACGGCAAGTCCTGGCAACCACCTTCCAAAAATGCTTCCAAATCAATTCCTGCTTCCGAATCAGTTACGCTGATTTTTAAAGAAGATCTATGAGTAGGGGGTTAGTACCTCCGCACCTTTGAGACTTTTGTCCAACTGGGCGTAACAGCTGCATGACTAATGGCTAAGCCAGACAGCTCACTGCAGGCGCTGCCTCCTCCTCCTCCCCAGGTATCACCAAAACCTCAGTGATAACACTCCTAGAACCACAATTTACTTAACACATGATTGCTAACAACTATTTGTGAATCACAAACTCATCTCAAAGTTTAAAAGGTACTCCACCTTTTCAAGCTCCTCTAAAAACCCTCTCAAACAAATTCGCTTCGGCCCAAACATTCGTGAGTTTGGGTTTGACCCAGAGGGACGGGCAGGTTGTTTATTTGGAGCGTTTTAGCTAAATCTGTTCAGCAGTTTGAGCTCTACATCTATAAAAACAAACTATTTTTTGCCATATGTTATACTAAAAAATTTTATGTGCGTATAAAATCTGCAATGACTAAATGTGACTTACTCTGTCTTAAAGATCTCATTGAGAATAAAAGTGTTTGAAAGCAACTGGTGAAGTCTGAGCTCCCACCTTCCTCCTATGAGCACGCAAGAAGGACTTTCAAAGGCTGCGGAGTGTTAGCTGTAGAAAGTGGCCAGCCCCTTGTGCTCCTCAGAGGTGACCGGCTGCGTGTTCCCCAGCAGGACTGCTTGCACCTCATTTCTGTAATGCATTTACAATACACAGTGCTAACTTAGCTGAAATAGTCTCTGGCAGCTGTAACCTCTTCTACAAGCACCGTCAGACTCCAAAGATTATCAATGTCCGCAGGTGTTTCCTTTGTTATTTTTTATTTAATTGAAAGCAAACAAACTAGATGTAATTAATCATTGGAGCTAAGAGATTATGTGGAGTCTGCTTCCCTTGAGGTTTTCCTCAGGAGCCTGAGTGACTTGGGAGCCTAAATCCCATTTTTAGTAATTTTTCATGAGGCTTAGGTTGATAAGCGTGTAACTGCTGAAAGCACAGTACAGGTGCTTTGAACCCCCCACCTTCTAGCAGCAGAGGAGTCACCCAGCTCGTTCCTGTGGCCTGAGCTGTAGAGAACATCAAACTCATTAACAGGTGTTTTCTTACCCGAAAAATGTACCCTTCTTCTGCTATTCACTTTTATATTTGGGGTAAGTGAGGTATAAAGGTTGGTATCACAGACACTCTGCTCTTCATAACGTAAGCTACAAAAAAAGAATAACGGATGCTTTTATTCTTCTTTTAAATCTCTACTGCTGTGAAACACACTCTTCTGTTTGAAGACCAACCTGACTGCAAAATTTGCTTTAAACCAGATGAAAAAATAAAAATCTCAGTTCTTCATCCTCAGACCACTATTAAAATTTGCTGTTTAACACCTCATCTGGACTGAGCAGAGACTGGCAATAACCTAAAACTGCTACAGGCAGCAGGACAGACAGCTGGAATCCACTACCAAGGCTAACAACTCCGTTTGTCCATCTAGACAATTCACTTACCCCAACATTGCCAGAAAGCGGATGATTCCCAGTTTGACAAACTCATGTACAGGTCTCACCACAAAACGTCCCAGACAACTGCAAGTCTGGGTGCTCAGCACCTTTAAAAGCCACACTTTACATGACTTCAGTTAATCACCCAAAGATAAAAGGTTTTAAATAAATAAATGACATTTTAAGAAGGCATGCTTTTGACCATCCTTTGAATCCAAATATGAGAATAGAAAAAGCATTTCAGTATCTAAGAGAAACCATGGGCTTTCTTTTTTTAAAGGCCATGAGGCATACAAGGCAGAAATGACACAGATTTTTTTATAAGAGGGGGTGTAAGCTTTTATACGGAGTAGAAGCTATTTTGCTTTGGGTTTGGATGAGAGGTCTCTTTCCTATTTTTCAACTGGACTTTGAGGCGGGATTTCGAACGAGGGACCTCAGATGGGAAGTATAAATGGGGCATAAAAGTCAGAAACAGAAGCTGGCTGTTGGGAGTCAGAAGAAGGAGGAGGGCAGGGCTGGCTGTCAGGAAGTCTCCACTTCTAACCCTGGTACAGCCCCTGCCTTGCTGGGCAGCCACTTCCTCCTGCTGTATCACTTCTTGAACATCTTTAAAGCGGTTTTTGCTTACTGTTCTCTGTTATTTTAGAACATGTTAGTGTCTGTACACACAGCAATGAATCATAAAAATGCTCTACTAAGCATTATTATTTTTATTGTCAGCACAGTTGCTATCCTGCACACATTGAAGCGGACTTGATAAATTTTGAAGGTATCACTGTTTGAGTAATTCTTTTTTTTCCCCCAAAATAAACTGTCATCTCCCTGTGCAGACACAAAGTTCAGTTATAAAGCAGAAAGCATCTTCTCTTCTAAATTATACAGCACGCTAATAAGATGCACTGCAGTACATAAGTACGTAACAGTGCACACACATGGACAAGGGAAAGTACACAGGAAACCATTCGTATCAAATGTAGTTAGCAAAGCAGCCATTCTCAGAGTGATTAATTTTTGGATGCCACGAGTTTCAACTGGATGACGCACCTGAAAATACTCAGTAGCAAAAGGTCCTTCACTTTTAACAGAGGGTCATCTGTTCAACCATCCCCAGGTCTAACTTCAACCCAATTCCCAAAGAAAACTATTAAAGTATCCTTGGGAGGGGAAGGGAAAATAGAAGTTACCTCTGAGACTCATCTAAACCACGGACTTTTTTAATTCATGTTCACAAGGCTCTATAGATATGCATATATATTTTATATATACTATACATATATATATACACATATGAATGTTTCATCACCACTGTTTTGCAATCTGGAGTTTGTCAAAACCTATCTAGTGCATCACTATTCAAACGAATAGTAATCAAGTTTCAAAGCCGCAGGGATGGACGGTTGCCAACCCCTCCCCTTCCTTTAGAGCGTAAAACAATGCATCTACTTCATACCTGCTGTAAACAAACCACGTTCAGAGCACCGAATCCTCAAACCAAGCCTCCCTACCTCCAGCAGCACTTTGCTGTCAGGAGCCTACATACATTTTGGGGAGCACAGAGGGAAGGAGACGTGGGCAGAAGGAGCAGCTGAAGTACATTAGGCATTATAAAAAAGAGACGACTCGGTTTAAATTGCAGAGCTGGCAGCAGCGATAAGACAATTGCTTTTACAAGTGAACAACAGATATGCCTTCTCTAAACTAGTTTTAGTGCCATCCTTCAGTGGACAAAAGTGGCATTTCTGGGCTTCCAATCATACATGAACTACAGCAGATTGGGTCGGGTCCAACACTGAGCCCATACAATGCATTAATGTGGAAAATATTATGCTCCCTTTCCCAGAAAACAAATGCTGGATTTGGTTTTCAGAACCTGTTACTTCTATTACTATGTGAAAATGCCAGCAGTCTCACTCAGTTATTCTACTCACTAACCTCAAGGAGGTACTCAACCAGCTGTGGAGCCCCTCTAATCTTCTTCACCATTATTTTACCTTCTATGTTAAAATTGGAGAATAGAGGCAGAGGGGGAAAAATAATAATAAAGCCACAGAAAATGTTGATGCTTAAAGGGCATGATCCACAAATTCCTCATGAGCAACACAGAAGCCACAGGCACCTTCGGTTCCTGCTTGTGACGTGGTCAAGGGTTTCTGCCACCATGCATCTCTGCTGACTGGCGTCAGTCGCCTTCCCTTCTCTTCCCGTCCCATCCCCAACCTGACCCCCCGGTTCCCCAGAGGGAGCATCAATCCCTTGCCCTCGGCAAAAGGCCAGAGCCTGAACATCTGTGCCACCATGAAATGGGATATTCACCCATGGGATGTTCATTTTCAACTTTATTCATGCAACCCATATTAAATAGAGATTGGATAAAAGGTGTCCCTTCCACTCACCAAAAAGAGACTGTCTTACACTATGTAAAATGATGGAGGGGAAAATAAAAAACAAAGGAAGGGGGTATATTGTTCTCCATGCCCATTGGGGTATGGAGAAGAAGCAACGGATGTAAAAAGCAATGAGGGAGGTTTTAGCTGTAATTGGAAAAAATTCTAGTAGTAAAAATATTTAAACTCTGGAACTGACTGCCCTTCTGAACGACGACCTATCAACAGGTACCAACTTTTAAGAACAGTTTAGACAAACAGTTATCAAAAGGGATACATACAACTGTTCTTGCTCGGGGGCAAGTGAAGACCTATATGACCCGTGGAGGACCTTCCACCTGTATTTTTGCTCTTCCAATGCTATAAATCAAAATATGCCAATATCTATCATATCTTCTAAACACATCTCTGAGGGAATGGTATTTAAGCTACCAGTATAATAAGTGAGCAATTATTTGGCATAGATGATGATACGGGAAATCTGGCAATACACCAGAAATAAAACATGCAGTCATGCATCTCCTAAAAGACAGAGTTTGGGAAAGTATTCAGCATATTTTTTAAACAGAACACGGTATGAGTTTAAGGTTGTTAAAATCTGTTCAAATATTTCCCATTAAAACAACAGCAATTCTCTCTATCAACAAGACAAGGCTCTGAGACAGCATATCCAGTTTTTCCATCAAGATAAACTCATAACACAAAATAAGAATTTACTCTATGTACATACATACACAGATGTTTCAAGGAAATAAATAAATCTTTACCAATCACAGCGTAGCTTTCTGTAACATGTTTTATAAATCCCACAACCTTTTCTATGCATGTTGGCTACTGCAGATGATAGTCAGACCTTGTTTTCATTGAAATCAGTTAGGGAAGATGTATGGTAGCAGAGCCAATTTGCTTCAGCGGAGCTACACTAGTTGAGCAGCCCATTGTGTGTGCAGCTTGGCATCGCTCACTCCATCTCCAGTTCTTGTCCTCTAGAGGTAGCTGCCCTACTGAGTAATGACCAAAGCTTTCTGATAGCCTAAAAAGGGCCTGGTTTTGTATGCAGGGAGGAACCAAGGTACCCTCAACCCCATAAAACATAATTTCCATAACAGGTACCCACTCACATTTGTGCAGAAGTGGCAGAATGGGGTTCCCACACTCCTACGAATGGGCTCCTGTAATGGTCTAGAGATAACTATGTGCGTTTTGGGCTCAAGTATAGTGTAAACAGAAAACAACTCATTAGACTTAGCACTATATATGGACAAAACTGGTTTAGGAACAGAGGAAATTAGCCATCTGTTCATAATGGTTGCTTTTGGGGCTTTTTGTTGTCTACCTTTCACTTGGCTTGTGGGTTTTTGGTTTGGGCTTTTTTGTTTGGTTGGTTTTGTTTGGGGTTTTTTAGGGTTTTTTTTTGTTCTGTTTGTTGTTTTTTTTAAACTAGAAAGATAAGCTTCTTCAAAGTCTAGTGGTTTTTTTAGGTTGTACTCTTTACAGAAATTGGTAACAATTTATCCGTCACTGCTTGTATAAAGAAAATAATGTGCATGTTGTTTGTGGCCTCACCACAGGCATTACTCAGCAAATTTTAATTATCGTGTTGGTGATTTAGTGTTGTATAGAAACATATCCTAGCATGTATACACATCTGCCCTTGCTTATGAAAGTTTTGGCTACATCACAGAAATGAAGATACTTACCACACAAGCAAAGCAGATTTTGAACTTCAGTCTGCTGTTCACTGTTCCCCCCCAAACAAATACTGAGTATAATCAGCTTATATAACAAATGTTGATAACTTCACAAAAATAGTGGTGAAAAAATGACGATTGGGTTCATGTATTTAGTTAGCCAGATCTGCCTTCTCCCAGCTACTTCCTTCCCTCCGCAAGCTTGCACTGCTCTCAGGAGCCTTCCTTCCCAATGCAGTAGGGCAGGCGAAGGCTACCTGGATATTTTCCAAGCACACAAACACACTTAGTGCATAACATGAGAACAGGGGCTTTCCACCATCTAATTCCTTCATTCAGCACAACACAATTTATCCCAAACGTTGTTTACAGAATACATCATAGAAACATCAGGAGAGTGTCATTTCAGAGTATTTGGAAGTATATCTTTTGGACAGGAAGAAAAATATATTCCTCATTGGAACTGAAGGGAAAGTTTTAGAAGTCCAACTGTGAAAAATGTAAAGTATTTGAAAGCATGTGAATTTGGAGAGTCGCTGGTGTTTTTAAGGGATGGCTAGAGCAGAAGCATACCCACAGAAGAAACAGCACAGGGAGAACAAGTGGGAGGAAGAGAATACGCAGCAATAGATGGGTAGGTGGGAGGCTGTATAGCACAGTGAGTCAACAGGAGATTTTACAAAGCAGAAGGGCAATCTAGGCCAGAGGCTTTGTAAGTTCCCATGACATCAAGGGATACATTTAGGTCAGAAAAGCTTTAATTTAAAAAAGTAGGTAAGAAAGGCAGAAACACATAGAATGGCTTAATATTTACCTGTCCATGTAGGATTGGACAGAAGGACAGGTTGTTTTCAGTTCTGAAGTCTGACTAAAGATTTTATCTTCTGTATTTCCTGTTTCTGGTATATTTGATAGCAGGTAAATAAGCCATACTTCTAGGACCACACAGAGGCAAATAACGATAGAGCCCACAGTACTTTAAAAAGGCACAGATGGCACTGAAGGACTGTGATGAACGGGAGCCCCTTTACAAGGGTTGTATTTTACCAGACACATACAACAAAAACTAGCTGGGAGCCAGGGTCTCCTCTGCTGTACCTGAGCAGTCCCCTCCATCTCGGGGGGTTTCACGAGTAAAATGAGGACAGCATCTACCTCTGTGGAGGCTCAGCTGCAACCATGACGCTGAGGGGCAGCAGCTGCCGAGACCTCAATCTGTGTCCCGCAGAAGGAAGCCTCAGCCGTGCTGGCCACCACCGGTACGTGGGACATCTGCTGACCCCTCACAGTCTCCTTCACACCAACTACATTTTTCCCTGGCTCGTATGATATGCTGCCTCTCCAATTCCTGTGCCACAATAACAACAGGTGAACTCAATTAATACTGTGAACAGTTTGGATGTCTGCACAACAGGTTGCCAAAAAAAAAAAAAAAAAAAAATTCCCAAGAAAAAATGTCCTGGTTTTGGCTAGGATAGAGTTAATTTTCTTCTTAGTAGCTGGTACAGTGCTGTGTTTTGGATTTAGTGTGAGAATGATGTTGATAACACTCTCATGTTTTAGTTGTTGCTAAGTAGCGCTTATCTTAAGTCAAGGACTTTTCAGTTTCCCATGCTCTGCCAGCAAGCAGGTGTGCAAGAAGCTGGGAGGGAGCAGAGCCGGGGCAGCTGACCTGAACTAGCCAAAGGGGTATTCCATACCATGGAACGTCATGCCCAGTATATAAACTGGAGGGAGCTGGCCGCGAGGGGCGGATCGCTGCTCGGGGACTGGCTGGGCATCGGTCAGCGAGCGGTGAGGTGAGCACTGTGCATCACTTGTATTTTCTTGGTGGGTTTTTTTTTTCCCTTTTTTTTTTGTGTTATATTCCTTTTCATTACTATTATTATTATATTTTATTATTATTACTGTTAGTATTATATTTTATTGTACTTTAGTTATTAAACTGTTCTTATCTCAACACACGAGCTTCACTTTTTTTCTGATTCTCCTCCCCATCCCACTGTGGGGGGGAGGAGTGAGCAAGCGGCTGCGTCATGCTTAGTTGCTGGCTGGGGTTAAAAAACTCCAAAAAAACAAAGATAACTAAGAACATTTGCTGCATAATATAATTCAAAGTTTCTATCTGTAGGACCAATACAAGCCATGTTCATTATTGTTACACATTATGTCTTAATTTAAGATGTGAAAGCTTGGTTTTGCACTGCTTTAATGTTAATGATTTATTATAACTATAGCACATATCTAGTTTATTGTGGCAAGACCCGTATTATATATTCAACGTAGATTTTTTCTCCAAGCTTCTTAGTCAGATCAAAACATAATAGAATTACAGAACTGCTGCATTCCCCTGCACATATTTGCTTCAGAGATTAGCAAGAGATAGTAATGTATCTTCCTTTGTAGTACTTTGAATTTCTGTCAACGTCATCATAAAATTTATACCACAAAATATAAGTAAGTGTAACCACAAGTTGTTTTATGTGACATGTTTTAAAGGGCTTTCAACATCGATTAGATTTTTACTATTGCTGTTGTTATTATTCCTGTTATCTAAAAGTAATCTAGCTAGGTACTAGAAGTAGAAACACTAGTTTAGAAAGGTTAAATATCAGCAAGATATTTCTCAGGACATTAGAGATGAGTGCACAAGTATGTCACACAAGCACATGCTTACCCTTTGATTATATATATGTATGTATACATACATTAAAAAAAAAATATTTAATAGGTACTCTGCACTTACTATGAGAATTACACATCTGTATCTTGGAGCCAAGGGCCCAGTGAACCCTTTAAAAGCAACCACTGTTAGGTAAAATAAACTAAGTAACATTGAGAAGCAAGAGATAGCATGAGCATGCCCCATACTAACAGCCCCGCTATCACCGATTTAGAGAGGAAAGGGAAGAGAGAAGGCCAAATCATTTAATCCAGGAAGACATTAAGAAAACAAAGGTCCATGACTTCAGGATGCAGTTCTCAGGAGTTAACAAGCCAGGAAAAAGCAGCCAAACTATTCTTTCTAAATCATTGGCACAGACCTATCAGGAAGTGGCATCAAACCTTTTTCACAGACACTTTTCATTAGAAAGAAATATCAAAATAGGCCCAGCACATCCTCTTCGTCATCTCCTCCCTCCTCACCCAGCCAGGTCAGGAATCTCCTTGCACCAAGCCGTCAGGCGCACAGTGCTTCTCCCTCCACCGGCATGTGGCACTGTGTGTGTGTACTGGAAAGTCCTAGATGCCTTTTTTTAAACCTTACTGCACTGCCTGCCTCAGCTTCAAGGGAGGAACCAATCGGACATTCACAGCGAAAACTAGAGATGATCCAAATTAAGACAAAGCAGAAAAGCAGACAGACACAGCAGGGAGCTTAAGTTTGGGAGCACAGTATGGGATGAAGAATGTCCTTCATTTACAAAATTAAGTAAAAGACTACAAAGTATTTTAACGGCATTTTTCCTGGGGAAAGCATTACCTAAACAGGCATTATAAAGCTGACCATAATGACAGTACATCTGCTGCTGGTGGAAATACCACCCTCTGTCCCTCCTCAAAGAAATGGCTAAGACATTAAGTTTTGGGTAACAAACCAAATCAAACGAGGAGCAACAGTATTACAATATAAGAATAACTTATTAAAAGCATCAATTGGCTATTGACTCAATTTACCATCTGGAATCTTGCTATTACTAAAAACATCCATGTGTCAACACAGTAGCAGCCTCAATGCAGTATGCCAATGTTGATGCTGCAGAGGACAACTATTTCCATAGGACAACACACCTCAGGGGTCCAGCCACATGTGGGCTTCTGGTGTGCTCCTGGAGAGAAGGACGGACAACTCTCAGATACCTAGAATTTACTATAATGTATAATTAAACAAAAGAAACACTCTGCTACTGTATTCTGGCAATGTTATTCTATACTTTTTCCCTCAGTTCCCCAAGGAGGCTATTTTGAAGATGTGGTTATCAAACAAACCATTTCACATACGCAGCCACTAACAGTGAATGTTTTATCCCCAAATGAGAACAAAGTTATGTTTCTAAACGTTGGTTCTACACAAAGTGTAAACATACATTTGCTTGGGAATGTTAAATATTTTTAGCAACATATCTCATCTCATTTCATCTTTTACGCTATGGATGGAAGAGCAACGTACTTTGGGATGTACTTTCTCTGCTGGGACCACTAACAGCAGAAGTTCGTACTTCACGCACAGCTTCCTCCTGGTCCACTGAGGATGCTACTACCTCTGTTCTGTTCACTGGGTACCAAGCACAGACAGCCCGAGGTCACTTGTCAGACACAGTATCAGATCACCTGCAGGAATTCCTGTGGCAGAATTTAAAATACAGACCCACGCAAAATCGTTAAACTCCTTGCGTAGTGAGCTTGACTAGTGTGTTTGAAAAAGAAAAACTATTTTTTATTGTTAGCTCGAGAAAACTGTGAACTAGTCATTCAGTATGTATAAAAAATACATTGAACACAACAGGTTAATTCTTGCAAGCTTCCAAAAAGCAGCCATTCAGCCGGGTATGGAACCAGGCTTTCCATAGGGAACAAAAGCCATGCTGCAGGTCACGTGCAGTACACGTCTGGTGCAATGCACTGCCATCGAGTGCTGCTTTGGTAACAAAGTCAAAGGATATTTTATTTGGAAAGACTAGCAACTTATCAAAAATTGTAGCTGCTTCATGCAGACCTTGTGTATCTAGCAACACTTCTGTTCCGCCATTTTCCCAAAATCATCAGGGATTAAAAAGGGAAGAGTTGGAGCTTATATTAAACCATGTAGATTACTAAAACCACAAGATGTGGTTCTGCTTCAAATAAAAATAACCCGTTAGAAAAATCTAATTTACATACATATCCTAATCTAGATACTGATATTTCAAAGCAATTAAGTGCTTCATCCTTTGACAACGCTCCTGTTGTCACAAAAACTGAAACAGTAATAGGTAAAACAGGTATCTGATGCATATAAACCATCATATAATAGAGATTAGAACATCTTTCTTATAGAAATTAATAAAAGGCACCTTAAAAATAGCCTTGCATCTATACAAACCAACTGTACACTTTACGTACCACACAAAAAAACCAGGGTTAGATGAGTTTCATTGTAGTGTAGTTGTCTTAGGGATACAAACAAACCACTGAAAAACCCTTGTACACGTAATGCAAGCATATTACTATAAATGGAGAACAGTGACACTTTCTACCTCCTTTTTTTTAAAAATGTGTAAAATGAATGTTTTCACGGAGATGATGCTAAAGGAGTTAAGATAGAAATTTCTAAAAATATTTTACAAACAACAATCAGTGATACAACTTCTCTCAGAAAGGCAGGTTTCATGTCTTTGCTGACCTCAATGATACAACGTCGAATACCACTGCATAAACTAGAATATTTTAATTTCATAGCGTTTAAATAAAATTATAGCTATGATGTATGTAATCTATGTAACCATATACACGGTAGCCCATTCTTGCACGTTTCACAGATACACAAGTTACAAACCACATACCCATTGACTTTTTTCTTTTTCTCAGCACAGATGGCATTTCAAGAGGAATTTTTTTTGTGCCACTGCTAACACAAACCACAAAGAAATTACTCTTATTGAATATTGCCTGCTGTTGAAGAGTGTTTTGAAATTACACTCCATTTTTTAAGGGAACTGAAGAGCTGAGAACAAGCCGTGCATTCACATCAATGGCTAACAGATAAAGCAGCAATGCTGACTGAATGCAGCTCTTCAAGAACCAGCGCCTAATGGTCGCTGCAGAGTAAGGACACATTTTTCCTCTGCGCCACTTTAGAGGAATTCATTGAAATTTGCTTGGTAATGAGATCATCGTCCGTTGGCAACTTGCATCACACAGATAAAATTATTTAGCCTTTTGTCTTGGCTACCAGTGGAAGAAGATTTTAAAGAGAAGTAGTTACACTTCTATAGATTAAGACAAATCCTTCTCAGCAGTGCTTTGAATATGCGATTTTCTAGAGAAATGGGAAACTTATTTATATGTGTATATATACATATGTATGTATGTATATATGTATACATGCACAAGCAATATCTTCTTTTGAAAATAATAATTACCTAAAATAATACAGACTCCAGTGTCAGGCAGTAGGACAACTTAGCATTACCACATTTAATTGTACGATCAAATTTTCATGCTTGTATTTTTCACTGGAATTTCATTCCCTGGGAACCCCATTGCAAGTCCACAGTTAAAAAACTGGACAAGAACATTGGCCAAAAATCCAGATGGCTAAAGTCACCAGCTGGTGTTAGAAGTTCCCTTTCCTAATATTAATACTAGTGCACATGTCAGAAGACAGGGTGAAAGTTGAAAATTATGGAAACCCAGGAACAATGAACTAAGAGGTCCGTGTCACGACCAGTTGCTACAAAAAGCCCCACCAAACAGAAAGCCACTTATTTGTGAGAAGTAAGCTTCATCCATATTCTTGCTAGGTCCATCACTCTTAAATCACATCCTGCTCTCACAGGATCAAGTATAGTAAACCAGGCTCAAAGACCACAACCACACATAGTTGCCATTATACCAAACTGTGTGAAAATCACTATCAAATGCAAAACGTTATGAGTAAAGAACAGAAAAAGCACTTTGCTTTATTCATGAGATTAATATTCCCTCTGCTTTGAGCATTACTGGGAAAAAAAAATACCTCAAGAGCAATATTAACTCATCCAAAATTCACACTTTAACAAGAACATTATGTTAGCAAAATCCTGCTGGATAGACCAGCCAGCGTATCTAAAACTGGTGATGAAACAATAAATTGTGCTAGTCACATAACTGGCTCCTCTACAAGCCGCAAGTGATTGAACATGATGGTTGTGGGGATGTCAGTAATACAGTTAAGTATGAGGTGCCACGGAACTCTCAGATATGCACACAGTACAACACAAAGGAGAGAAATGGGGGAACCGACAAAAGTCCACTGAAAAAAAAAGATAAATTTACCCTGAAAGTGTGCATAATGTATCTCCAGCAGGGAATATTACACCTTTTTCAACAAATGATCCTATCCAACACATTGCTATGGCTCTCTGGCAGTGGGGACTTCTGAATGCCAGTGCCCGAGTCTGTACCACCCGGCTCTGAAATCCAATCTTACTTATAGCAAGCTCAACCATCCCTATGGTTGGACAGCCTTTGAACGGGACAGTCCTACTGAGCGTGTCCTCTGTTCCCCAGCACTCTTGAGACTTGATCCATCTCACCACTTGAAAGGTGAGTTTTCAACAGTTTGCAAGCTGTCACAAATGCTGTCACCTGTCTCAGCATCGGGAGAAGCTGGTTCAGCTATCATGGCAACAAACACTACGCACACCCAGGCAAGTAACCTGGAAGATGACATTCCAGTTAAACGAGCAAGGTCACTTTTGGAGTTCTGGTTTGCCTCTGCGGTAGCTACCTGCAAAGTTCTTATTCGCAATTTAATCTACACTTTTCAAAGAAGTTTCTGCTACACTGCTTTTGCATGCTGCAGGCAGATCAAAGGCATCTAGAGCTTAAAGTACATATACAGTCCTTCTAGAACGCAAAGAAAATTTAGTATTAGAAAACCGCATCAAGAAATATATATAGCTTTTTACTTCAAAATGTGCTAACAGACCGATTCTCTGATTGCTCTTTGGATAAGCGTTTTTCCCATTAACAGTCAGATCCTAGAAGACACCACACCTTTTTGTAGCAGACCATGACAAGCAGTTTACCGTCAATAATAAACATAATCAAGCTCTAATGATTGCTTGGGTGCAATCCAATCAAGCTGCACACATATTTAACTAAAGAAGTCTAGCAAAACAAAGCAACAATTTACTACTTCAATAATTAGCTAGTATGGATATTTGGAGAAGCTGCTTTTAAACGCATGGCACTGCCAACTACCAAAATTTTTTACAGAAGCCCTGAAATATGGGAATGACTCTGGGAGTAATTCTCAGTACACGAAAAGCAACCATTTTCAAAGTTTCTAACTATCATGGACACACAGAAAACGAAACGTAAGAAATGGGAGCACTCAACCTATAGGATGGTGAAAGAACATGGAGAAAACCTCACACCTCAATGAAGTGCTTTTGGGCTAGAAGGAAAGCTAGAGAGCTCAGAGGCTTGCAGAGCTACAGTCAGTAAATCTGAAGCACAGCCTGGTTTCTTGGCCTTTTGTTTTCATCCAATTTGACTGAAAAGCCTCAGCAGTCAACAGTCGATGCCCTCTGAAGTTGCCCCATCAATCTCCTCTGCCAAAATTGTGAGAGATACAGGAAAGGAGCTCCCTCAAGGAGAACAGAGGAGCCTTCTAAAACAGATGGAGAAGAATAACAGAAGACAAACTCCGAATAAACACCACCTCTGGATAAACAGAAAAGCACAACCTGATCGTCAGCTTCTTCCCTCTGCAAGCAGACTGGGAAGTCCTCCTAGTGAGGATATCATACTTAAGCAGATACTGCTTTTGATCTTGGAGTCAGGCTCCTGGAGAGTTTTGGCTATGAAAATATGCAAATGTTTCCATTGAAATGCATGGTGCATAATCAATCATGCCCAGCAGGCTTTACGGATCAACAACACACTAATCAGAAGGCTGCCCAGAGCTACGTTCCTGGAGAGACCAGGCAAGAAAATCATTTAGGGATGAAAATGCAGCACTGCCTATACTGTTTCTTTACAATGATGGTCAGACAACATGGCTGCAATTCATTTTGCCCCAGTTTTCTGTAGCTATTCTAGAAGGACCTAGAGAGGCAACGGGGGAGAGAATTCCTAGAGACGCTTCATTTACTTTATTTCAATTATTTCACATATTCTTCCATTAAATTATAAACTAATGAGTAGATAAAGTATAGGTACATGAATAAAAATGAATTTCACAGTAATTCAGCAACTTTTTTTTTTTATATAAAAGAAACAGAAGATAGCAAAATCCAATATATTATTGTCATGGCAAATGTCACTGCTTAATAGCAGTGAACCAGAAGAGCACAGGAACTAGAAGGTTTTATTGCGCAATAGCTATTTTCACACTATAGGAAGTGCTTAAGCAGCTGAGGTTTAGCTTTGGCTTGTCCTTTGAGAGAACAAACTTAATGTAGAAAAAGTTAGGCAGTTAGAAAGTTTATATTTCTTTCTTTTTTTCAGAGAAGATAGGGTACAGGAGGACTGGGGAAAAGGAGAATGATGTGGCAAGGGGATAATACAAATTTCACAATATTTTGAGGTCATCTAGTAACAGGTTAACAAAAGCAAAACCATTCAAACCCTCCCACCCATCAGAGGGGTAGGAGTGATGCCTGCCTAGTTCCTTCCTTAATTCTCTTAACCTTTCGGATGTTTCCAGTTACTCCTTTCTGGGACACCAGAAAGGACACCACTTCTGACACTAATGCATCTAAGTTTTGAAGGGTTTCCAGCTACAGCTGGTCAAAACACTTCTGTCTAAAAGGACCTTTAACCCTACCACCATTTCCAGACACTTATTCTCACATTTCACTCAAAAAAAGGAAACTTCATCCCTTGCTCTCTGTCGCCCACCCTTCCATCCTCATCCTCCAAGAGGCAGAAGTCGTTCCCCGCATGCCTGACCTGCACTGGGTCCCCACATCATGACTCACACCCTCACACCCACCGTATCAGCAGCCCAGGCTTTTTCTCGTCTTTCTTGTTGACTTGCTTCGGGATTAAGTGTGCGTTATGGTAAGTAACTGATGAAAATACAAATGAGCAAAAAGGCTCTGTTAACTTCCACGCTGCTGCCCACTGGGGACATCATCTTTGATTACATCTGACCTCTACAGATGTAGCTGCCTGAAACAGTGGTAGACCTGTGCTTGCTTCTGCCCACAAGACAAGGCGATTAGTCCCTCAGTGACACCACTCTCTTTTTAGAAAATGACCTTTCACTACTCAGATCCTAGGGATCTGGGCTGTGTTTCATCGCTCATATTTGAACTGAAGGTCAATTTAAAGCGTATTCTCCTCTGTTGTACAGATAACATTTCAATTCCCAGAGATAACTGCAGTTTACAGTCGAGTGGTCAGATCCCTTTCTCCAAGACAACAGTCCTTTATGCACCAAAACTACCAATAAATTTAAACGTTAAAAGGAAAGGAATTCAAATTTCCTTATTATATTAAATAATCCATCTACTGAAGCTGAACAGTTTCATTTATGCTCATCTGAGTTTCAGAAGCAGGAGAGCTATTTAACTCATATAGATTTTGTTCAAAATGACTAAATGAAGAAATCTGAAAAGGGAAAGACTTAATGCTGTTAACTTCTCATTTCATTTTTGCATTCCAAAACATAAAAATCAGTAAGAAAAAGTCATGGTCTCCTCCTATTTTAATACAAAAGACACTTCCAGTACAGCACATAACGTAGAGAGAAAGGTCTGCAGTATTTTCGCAAGATGAAATAGCAAATGTAAACAATGAACTTTAAAATTTAATTTAATTTCAATATTAAAATTCTCCTGCATGCAATAAAATATTTATTTCAGGTCCGCTACATTTAGCCTGACGCTACTACTTTAAAAAGCTGCCCTATGAAGCACGTTGAATATGTGTATTGGGTTTGTGTGGCAAGGTTTCGGTAGCGGGGTGGGTACAGGGGTGGCTTCTGTGAGAAGCTGCTAGAGGCTTCCCCTGTGTCCGATAGAGCCAATGCCAGCCGGCTCGAAGACGGACCCGCAGCTGGCCAAGGCCGAGCCCATCAGAGACAGTGGTAGCACCTCTGGGATAACATATTTAAGAAAGGGGGTAAAGAAGTTACGGGGCAGTAGCAATTACAGCTGGAGAGAGAAGTGACAATATGTGAGAGAAACAACTCCGCAGACACCAAGGTCAGGGAAGAAGGAGGGGGAGGAGGTGCTCCAGGCACCAGAGCAGAGATTCCCCTGCAGCCCGTGGTGAAGACCATGATGAGGCAGGCTGTCCCCCTGCAGCCCATGGACGTCCACGGTGGAGCAGATATCCACCTGCAGCCCATGGAGGACCCCACGCCGGAGCAGGTGGATGCCTGAAGGAGGCTGTGACCCCGTGGGAAGCCCATGCTGGAGCAGGCTCCTGGCAGGACCTGTGGACCCATGGAGAGAGGAGCCCACGCTGAAGCAGGTTTGCTGGCAGGACTTGTGACCCCATGGGGGACCCACGCTGGAGCAGTCTGTTCCTGAAGGGCTGCACCCTGTGGAAGGGACCCACACTGGAGCAGTTCGTGAAGAACTGTAGCCCATGGGAAGGACTCACACTGGAGAAGTTCATGGAGGACCCACGCTGGAGCAGTCTGTTCCTGAAGGGCTGCACCCTGTGGAAGGGACCCACACTGGAGCAGTTCGTGAAGAACTGTAGCCCATGGGAAGGACTCACACTGGAGAAGTTCATGGAGGACTGTCTCCCGTAGGAGGGACCCCACGCTGGAGCAGGGGAGGAGTGTGAGGCGTCCTCCTCCTGAGGAGGAAGGAGCGGCAGAAACAGCGTGTGACAAACTGACCGCAACCCCCATTCCCCATCCCCCCGTGCTGCTGGGGGAGGAGGCAGAAAATTCGGGAGTAAGTTAAGCCTGGGAAGACGGGAGGGGTGGGGAGAAGGTGTTTTTAAGATTTGGGTTTATTTCTCATTATCCTACTCTGATTTGTCCGGTAATAAATTAAATTAATTTTCTTCCCCCAGTCGAGTCTGTTTTGCCTGTGACGGTAATTGCTGAGTGATCTCCCTGTCCTTATCTCAACCCACAAGCCTTTCACTATATTTTCGCTCCCCTGTGCAGTTAAGGAGGGGAGGGATAGAGTGGCTTTGGTGAGCACCTGGCATCCAGCCAGGGTCAACCCACCACAATATGCCAGGACTTTGATGGCTAAGACACCTCCCTTGTACACCAGAGACCCCAGTTCAGGTCTGTGCTCCAAATACAACAACAAAAAAACCTGAACCCACACCTTCCACGTTCCAGGCAAGTGCGTAACTGTTGGGCTAATTAGATCTAATTAGCTTCATTTCCATAGCATTTTTCTACTTGAAAACGATAGCTCAAAGCTTTTTGTAAAGAGGGTGTATGTGAAACTGAAGATCATATTAAACTCCTTATTTCTCCCACGCTTCTGTAAACATCATCTGATTAATTCAAGATGACCTTTCACAACTGGATACGACAAATAATCTGTGAAGGCAATCAGCAAGCTGCAAAGGCGGACAGATGTTCTCATTAGAGGAGAGGACAGTCGGCACAACAAGTCCTGCCAGGAGGAGAAGAGAGGAGGAATTCACCTCTGGGGAACATGCAACTCCATCAGCACAGTCCTAGACAGAAGACTGGAAGGGGCTTATAAAAAGGCAGGTGAACATCAAACGCCTGGACTCTCACTTCTCAGAGAATACAATTTAAGAGATTAAAAGGTGCTGAAGAGGAAGAGAGACTGGGCATTCCCCTCATTACAACAACAAGTATTTAGTAAGATCTCCAAGCAAAGGTTTTAGTGCTCTTCCTGTCCCGTGTGGACAAATGGCCCAATAATCACCTCAGATTAAAAGGGAAACTTAAATTTGTCCTCAAAACTGTAGCAATAGTGACCAAGATGTTTATCATACTACCAAATTTAGACCTTAGGCTTGTTTCCTACTTCATTCTCTAATTCTGCTAATGCAGCAGCTCAACCTGCATGTCAGAAAACATGCAACAACATAATATGATCATTTATCTGTTCACAACAAAATACAGGAACAATGAACAATTTTAGAAGACACCTTTGCAAATGAACATATTTCCTATCATCTTCAGTATCTTGTGCTCACAACTGGTGTCACAATTAGTCTTAAGAAAGCATTAAAGATGTTTATTCATTCTCTTTTCCACCTTGTTGGGGAAAAAATGTCCATCCCTCCAAGGAGGGATGATCTTGCAGTTACAGAAAAGGGGAGCTCAACTCCTTCTTCAGGTGGATTACCTGCATGAAGCCACACAAAAAGGCACTTAAATCCTGTACCTCAGCTGCCTGAATTGTAAAATGGAAATGCCAACATATGGTTTGAGCAGGAGGTTGGACTAGGTGACTTCCTGAAGTCCCTGCTGACCTGAATTTTCTGAAGATCCTATTTGATCATTGAGATTTGATCTTTGAGACACATAAGCATGAATGAGAATGGCACTCAGCCACTACAGGGTTGATTACTGGTGAAAATCTCAAATACGTATCCTAACATTTTCAAGCTTTTAATGCATAGCTTTTTACTAGATCAGGGCGGGGGGCGGAAATCCTGGCAAAATGCTCGTGAACTTTGCAGTTTTCACAAGTGCCATCTATGAGAGCCAGACAAAAACAATTGTCATCCTGTTCTAGATGATGTGGTAGAACCTGCTGGTTTATGTTGGTTTTTAGAAAGCAAACAAACAAAAAAACAACAAAACATCCAGTTTGACTACATATTTTTTAAGTGGCACTATAAACTCGGAAGGTGTTTCACTGAATATTATGTGCAAGTGAATTTATCAGGCAGGTTAAGAAAAAATCTTTGCAGACAGACTGATGCCAACATGAAATCACAAACAACAAAAAGAAAAAGCACTTGTCATCTTGCAACGCAGAACGCCCAATTTGTTGTCAGTTTTTTACCATTGATACAAGTGAGTCTGTTTAGCATTACTAGATATGTTTCTTTTATACTAATGTTAAGCATTTCCTAGAGGAGTCATTCCCTTTCTCTCTCAAAGCAGTAAGTCCTTCCACAAAGTTCAAGGTTCTAGACTGTATTTTCAAGCCCCTTCTCTCTAAATCACTAGCCAGTATGAAATTCTCAGTTTCTCCTTTTCTTACTATTATTCCATTTAAATATCAGGAAGGAAAAAAACCAGACAAATAAACCTTGAATTTCTTGCTGATATACATCGTCTCAGATTAAAGAACAATTATTTTTCGCAAAGTAATTCCCTATAAATAGTTTATAATTAAAAGTGTAACTACCCAGATGTGAGTGCTGAAGACACAAACATTTATGTGCATTCACAACAGATCCTCAAGGAATAACAAATTAAAAAGCAACACCAAAATCCCCAAATCCCCATTTTGTACAAATTTTATTTCCCTGCATTGGCCTTTCCTCACTACTTTCTTCTATTAATTAATTTCATAAACCAGATGATGACCCAGCTGTATACCTATACAGGGATATAACAGAACATAAGATACTACATCCTCACTATGCAGCATAAGTCACTGCACACTCTCATGAGTATAAAATGGCTGCAGGTATAACAGTAAAAAAAAAAAAACAACAAATTTCTAGCAGATAAGATGATTCTGTGTCTAATTTAGATTACTTCTTGGGGTGAAGTGGGGTCAACGATCTCTTCCTGTTAAGACCCGTCCTCTTCTGGGAGTACCTCAGTTGCAGCACATTAGAAAAGCAAAAACATTGCAGAAGCAATACAAAGTCCTACAATGCAAGATGGTCTCAGTTTCTGCTACTAATGTTTTCAATTTTCTAGCAGATCTCTCAAGTAGTGGAGCTGTGATTGACTTTGGACTGCTTGGACACGAATACTAGTCTTATCAGTTCACTGTACTGCTTACCAAATTTGCCTCCAATATCCCATTTAAAAAAAAAAAAGAGGGAAAAAAAAAAAGCTTAAACCAAAACACAACAAAAACCCCCAACTTTCCTTACCTTGCTGGAGGCACATCAATATTTGAAGAAACAACCTTGCGCTTCTGTTCCAGAAGACAAACAGAACGAGTGTTTTCCTTTTCATACTCATGAGCTCTGTTTGGTTTTTTGGTCTCTGCTGTTTTTAAATCTTCCTCTTTTGTGGTGAACAGGAGAAACTGTTGGTCTGGCAGTTTTTGACTGATGTCACTTTTTACATCATCCTGTTGAAATGCAGGGAAGGTCATTTCACGCTTGATGCTGGCTGCCTGTAAAATTAAAAGCAATTATTAAATTTTTGTCTAATTCTCCTAAAATGTAGGGAGGGGAAACCCAATACCCACAGGCATTTACTTCTAATTAGTTCTTTGAATCAGAGAATACCGTTTCTTTGCCCTTCATAAATCCTGCAATGGCCATTAATTTCTCAACAGTGTTGAAGACTATCCAGGAAAATAAGCAATTCTTGTCCATTTGATAAAGCAATCAGTTACCTCTTAATGCTGAATCAAAAAGGTATTTGAATTGGAATATCAGAAACCACAGTATACACAACATATATTTAATGTACATACATCTGTGCTGCATAACTATGCAAAAGAAATCCTAGCTGCCCTCCTCCTAAAATTCCAGGAAAAAACGCAGAATTTATCCAGATAAAAGGCAACCAAGAAATTAAAGCGCTTCTTACAGCCACTTACTGGGTTCTTTAACAGTTGTATTTGTAAAGAGGATTTCTCGATGAGCATAAAAATAATTCGCTATGATCCAACTCTACTGCCAGAAGGCAAAGGGGAGCAAGTGATGCTGGCAGGATCTCCACAAGAAGCCCAGCCAGCTCCACCACCGACGGCCAGCGGTGAGGAGCAGAGACACACACAGAAGTAGTGTCTGGTTGTCTCTTTGGCTGCCAGTACTTCCCAGATCTTCAGGCCTGCTGCTTCCCATAAGCAAAGACTTCCCAGCAGACAGGTATCTTAACAAATACACTGCCTCTCTGGAATACGTGTTGGTGTTAATAAAGCAAACTATTGCAGGGTTGCACTGAAGAGCATGGAAAGCCAACAGAGCCAAGCCATTCTGCCTTCCCAGCAAGCAAAACAAAGCCCAGGATCTTTATTTTCCTCTGAAATACCATTCCCTGGCCAGCTAGGCTTCCTCAGCTTCACGGGGGCTGACCTATCTCACAGGCTGTCGCGAGCCTCTCATCCTGCCATACATCGGCCGAGCTCCTCCAGCCTCTCAGCCTGCTAGCTTCGTCACCTCCCTGCGAACACGCGTGGAAGAGATAAAGGCTACCAGAAGCATGTGCTAATAGAATTATTTCTAGATATCTGTGCTTTTAATACCAGGAGCTTCAACTGCTAACTTGCCATGAGCCAGGAGACGTACTAGGGTGGCAACCCCTCCACCCAAGCCAAACAGCCAAGCAAAATACGTCCCAAGAAAATGGCTGCTTGTCCTGCCTTGAGCCCAAGTACTTCCACGCCACAGGCACCACCCCGGAGAAATCCAGAAGCCTTCTAGGACTTGCAAATTGGATTTTTAGATACTTGCAAATTATTGCTGATCTTTACAGTGGAGAAATCCAGGATGTGTCACTCTTGGATAGTAACAGCACCAATAAGCTGAAATTCCTATGTAAATTCTTCCAGCTTACTCCTCCTCCTTCTCATCATCCAAAGAAATTAATGAATGTATATATGTATATATTTATGCATTAAAATAAATAAAAATATATTTCTCTCCCCACAAGTCTCCCTGTTCACAGCTTTCAAACCTTGGCAGATATAAAAATGCTGCAAACTATTTTAACTTCACAGGAAAGACAATCTCGCCAAGGTAATTTTGTTTTCTTCTGTAAAGTACATGTCATCACTAACACATAAATACCAGGACCGACGATTTAATTGTCTCGTTCTAGTGTTTCCACGCAAGAGCTTTTAGCAGCTACTTCAAGAACAAAACTAGAATTGTTACTTTATGAATGTAAAAAGTAGGAAGAATTAGTCATTTTACACTTCTTCACACACAAACAGATGACACATTACCAAGAAAATCTGCATGGAAGACAAAACAGTCAGCATGGGATCAGACAGAATTAGGAGAAGACACAGAAACAATACAAATTTAATTCTGATTTAATTATTTTTTTTAAAAACTTAATTTACAGTAAGCCCTTTTCTGAGGGTCTAAGGATCTTAACAGATGCTGAGTTGCCTTCAATTTTCATCAAAATTGACTTAGAAGTGATGCACTAAAGCAAAAAAAAAAAAAAAAAAAGCCTGAAAAGAGCCAAGTTCCAATATCTAGTCCCTAGAAATTATATAATGCCAAACGAAGGTATGTATAAGACTTGAATTCCACTCCTTCCATTGCCATATGGTCTTCCACTGCATGACCACATACCTTTTCCTTCCTCCCCAGGATTTCCACCTTATCCGGTGCAGAGCACAGTGCTGCACAGGCCGAGAGCAGCTACACCCACTGTGCACGGTAGGGTGCTGGTGTGCGCAAGTACGAGGCAGAACCCAGCAGTTTCCTCCTTGCTCTGCACAACCGTTAGCGGAGAAAGCACCGAGAGCACGGGAGAGGGGCAGCCTCCCTACTTCCCTACTCTGCAATGCCAGACTGAACACAGTATTCATCAGGATGATTTTTATTTTTTTTAACCCAATAAATCCATGATTTTACCCAAGGAAAAAAAAAAATTTCCCCCTCAATTTATGGAACTGTAATATTTTACTCAGTTTCAGCAAACATATTGTGCCATACATTATTAAGTTTTCTTTACAGACCTAACTAGTGATGGCAAAAGGCTGCGGACTGACTACAGCTGTACAAATAAAGCCTAAAACGTAAAGAGCAGAATACTTGTACTGTGGTACCAGATAATCTATTCATATATATCAAAATTATTCACATCCACTTCAAATATATTCAAATAACAGCTTGGTTTTCATGTGTCAATGCGCCATAATTAATAGCCAGCCCCATGCAAGCATATGGAAGTGAGGAATGACAAAAACCACAGAAGCAAGTGCTCAGGTTGCAGAGCTGCTGCCAAGCAGTTCAGGTCCTTTGGCTAAATGGCCAGAAACAGCACAAGACCAAATCCAATGCTTAGACTAACCCTCTTCCTCTCCTTCAGTTTTCAACAGATGTTTGGAAATATTAACCTCTTTCTAAACTTGCCCTTGAGAGCAACTGCAGATAAAGAATCTTTTCTGCTTTAAAAGCAGGTGATCATGAGAGACAGCCAAGAGTTTCCCTCAGTGGCCACTCTCCGGTAGCTTTCTCCTGCTCCACAGGCAGCTTTTCTATTTTAATTCATCCATGTCTATGGGAGCTATTTCCACTTGAGACACCTGCCCTGTCTGGAAGGGTATGGGGTCTTTTGCTGGAAATTCAACGACCTACACAAACAGCTGTTGATGTGGGGAGCGCCAAGGGCCACAGTCACTTGACTGATCAGGTTCCTCACTTTGTGGCAAACACAATGATTAACTACCAGGACCCCTCTGCTTTCAAACTCTGCTTCACCATCACTCACAGTTCGGAGATAACATGGACAATTTCCAATATATCTTTGCAGATAAGTTAACTGTTCTGTTGTATCCTATTAGGAGGCGGGGTTTTTGTCGAAGATCCTTCATATTCTTTTAACCACTTTGAGGCTTGTGGTGCTCCTCTGAGTCCATAACACGTTTCAGCAAAAATTCTGTGGAAGGTCCAGTCCAAGCAGATGCAGCCTGTCTCGCAGACAGCCAGATGTTAACATCATAACATTAATTTATTTCAGCTTACTTCCAATACTTTGCTTTTCTCTCTCCTTAGTTGTTCTCAAACTCCATGATTTCCTAATGGTTTGGCTTTTCTTGTCATCATACCTCTGTATTTGCCACCTTATTGCCTCCAGTATCAACTGCTGATAAAAACTTACACAGTTTTTTCCATACACTTGATTAATCATCACTCGTACAAGCCATTTTATAATAGGCTGTTTTTCTATACAACTAATTGCATATTTTCACCCTTAAGCCATTAGCAACCTTCAGCTTACTTTCAACCGAGTCCTTTGCAACCTGGCCTCAGGCAACCGACATCACTTGGAAGTTCAGTCGCAGAAACAGTAGTTATAAACCATCCGCAAATTTTAAAAACTAGCTTTGTTTCTGTCTGCAGTTACCCTCGCCTGCCTTTGACAACTACCCTCCCGTCACCACTGGGCAAGGGAAACTTTTGATATGCAGCCACTTTGAAACCAGTATTACCTGCACCTTCCCCCCCAGAGCTCAGCTCTGGCACTGCCCCACGCTTGGGGCCGATCTGGCTTTACTCCTTCCATTGCTTCTCAGCCAAGCACTGGCCTTCCCACTCACTCTCCTCTGAGTTTTCAATACCTAACAGCACGACCATTTCCATGACCTTCTTCAAAGGCGTGAGCTGGGTCACAGAGTGGCCTTCCCGTGCTCATTTTGAAATATTCTCGCTCGCTGAGCGCAGCAGCACGGTGCTGTGGCAGCCCTACTCTGGCAGACCGAGACAGATGCCACTTCAACCAGGGAGTCTGGTAATCTTCCTGCAAAAACTGAAAGTCATTTCTTGCTTTGGTTTCTAAGCAGAAACTTCATTAACCAAAAAAAGGAAAGCGTTTTAGTTTCTGTTTTGAAGTTGTCAATGGTATATATTTAGGTTAAGGGTTTTACTTTTAAGTTAAATTTCTTGCTTGATTCATTATTATTATTTAAATGACAAAGTTTAATACTCCACGTGACAGCTAAATGATTACCACAGTTAATGTTTTCAGCAGTATATTAATAATTTTTTATTGCAAAAGCCATCTTAACCTGCCTATAGAAACCTGTATTTGGTGGTATCGTCATAACCAAGTTGCTAGTCCTGAACTCCACGTGCCCCAATCAAGACCACGCATTGCAATGGAAGTCCTGCCCAAATTAAAGCATGCTCAACATTGACACAGATTTTGAGGCATTTAGAGAAATTTTTCTTTATTCTTGACAGAGGATGTGCAAACTGCAATTTTTCAGTAGTTTAGGCCTTAACTTATTTGCAGTCAATTTTTGTTATGCCCAAAAGCACATCCTGATAAGATGCTCATGTTGCAGTCAAACTTCAGTCTTCTCCAATTTCAGTTAAATTTCAGCTTGGATTTCGCCCTGAACAGCAAAAAAATTATTGATCAAACAGAGAGCTCAAGTATTGAACCACCTAGTCAAAGAATCAGCAAACACCAGCATAACTAGGCCTATCGTATTTATATGCAAATGCAGAGACTTACATTTGACAGCTATATATGTCATCTCTTGAGCACAACCTGACTGGGCTTTAGCATCTTCCCTTGCTTCTGGTACATTACTGCTTAAAAACTGAAGTTATTTATTTTCAAATAGTTCGCTAGCATTGAACAGGCATTAAGATGTCTGTGTTCCCTATACAATGGAAGGTATTAAACTCCCAAGAATATTAACATCACTTACCTGTATGTGACCCAAATGTACAGAAATATGCCTTCGAATGTAAAAACAGACTCCCACCTACGTTCTTTCAAATTTCCTATTTTTTTGTGCAGCACTTGTGGATCCAGGTGGGCACACCAGGAGCACAGACCTCATTTTTAACAGGCTTTGTAATGGTCTACACAGATAGATGGCAACAGAAAAAACTATTGAAAGAAGTGCCATGCCACATACCATGCCTACTTTGCTGACGGTTTTATAAACAGCTCAGGGGCTGATTTACCGACGAGGAGTCGGGCAGCGGGCACTGGATGTGACGGAAGTGCACAAGCAGAAGGCAGCTGCCCAGCACAGAGCATCGCTCACCCGAGCAGCACTGCTTCCAACCCTGTGACTCCATGCAGCATCTTCAACGAAGCTATGCCGATTTACGCCAGCTGAAGAAGATCTGGCCACACGTGTGATTGCGCCTGCCTGCCAAGAAGCAGACCAGCAAACAGAGGCTTGGCAGAGCGAGGCTTGTGTCACACTGTCAGGCAGCAGGACGGCAGCGAGAGCCCAGGAGGCTCCCCTGATCTTCTGGGGGGACACCGGCTAACTCCTATTTCTCCTCACATTGTCTACTGGGATTCTGGAAGGACTTAGATGTCCGAGAAAGTCCCCACCGTGCACAGTTTGAATCTAAGGGGCCTGGGTAAATTAAATAATCTTGCAACTATGGCCTATTTTGTGCCATTATGTTTTGTTCATACAGATAAAAGAGCTCATTTTACAACAGCAGCAATAAAAGTATCTCTAAAACACACTAAAAATATTTTACGAAGGTGGAGGGAAATATCTGTACGAAAGTTAACTGCATCCAAAACTCCCTATAAAAAAAAAATACGCTAGTGGGAATATGCTTTGGGAAACTAGCTGCTTAAAAAAACCATCATAATAATCCTGATGCCCTTGTCATGTTTCCATTTTTGTACAAACTTCCTCTTCTCCCTCAACCTGTAAAGCTATACTTCCTTTACTTCAGCTACAGGCCACTGTAACTGGACTCAACCCCAGTGTCACTTCATTCCAAAAACAAGATCCCTCACAAGCCACACTGGCTGCTTTCCAGACTGGGGGGAGGGAGGAGAGGGGGGAACATGCTAATTAAAAAACACATACCAAAAAACCTCACCCCAACAACAGTCACCCAATACGCTGCTCCAATTCTGGATAAGTTTGCATTGTCAATAGATAAATAATTTTAACTTAATTGTGAGTCCTAGGCCTATGTACAATATGAACACTATATAGCTGTTAAAGAAGACACAGTTCAGGATGAGGATTTTTGATTTGCATCTGATTTACTATGTAATCAGTTGGTTTAATTCCATCAAAAAACTCTTTTGATTAAACACCAATTAAAAAACCACCAATAGCTACAAGACGGTTTAGCACCAGCCAACCTGCCATATAACTCTGTTGTTTTTTATAAACAATTTTTTCATTCTGACTTTGTGACCATTTCTTTCTGTTTTCTGAAAGAGATGTAAGCACACTAAGTGTTAGGGACTGCCAATAAAACTTCCATCTGGTAAGAAAAGTCACAGGATTTTTTTTTAAACAAGGCTTTAGCAACATTTTTGATCCACTACAGAACAAATATGCAGCTCAATGCGGGGAGCGAAAGAAGGGATCAATATATTTCAGCCTAGCGTATTAATGGAAAACAATAATGAAATGTATGTATTTAACATGATACACATTTTAAAAGTTCAGCCAAAACAAGAGCTCAATAACTGCAAGACTCTTTTCAGGCCAGCCTGAACAGCTAGGCTATGCTCTAGGGACAGGGATAAGCCAGTTTTCTGAACTAGAAAGAAATCAGGAGTAAAGTTCACAGCAAAATACAAGCAGCAATGAGAAACACTGAACTTGTCACCAAGATAACATCATGCAAGTAAAAAATATTTAAATTAAATCCCCAGAAGGACAAAGATTTTGGTTTATTCGTACTACTTCGTACAGTAGTTCCAGTTCATGTTCCCGTAACAGAGTTTTTTTTATGTAAAAAGGCTCTAATTTTTGCCATCCCCAAACGGCGTCCTCACTGGAAGGAAAGAATGCATTGACTTTCCATTTCACCAGAAATCTCTATTCATACTGGAATACAAAGAGATAAGACAGATTCTCATAATGATGCTTGGAAATAATCTGCCCTGAATTTCAATGTATTATTACATTTTCGAGTATACTTTGCATTTAATTACTCGCTTCACCAGCGGTTGCTCATTACACATAAACCATGTCAATCTAATCACTCTAAGCATTTGTAAACTGCTGCTCTCTAACAATACGGAAGATAATGCATTTTAAGGTCACTGTAAGTGTTCTTTACAATATATAGTATGCATTAATGTATAATAATGTAGTACTCATTTTCAGCCAGGCTAGGACAAAGTCCCTGTCTTCACCATTTGACTGAATATACAAAACCATCCATAGAATAAATTTTCTAGATATTAAAATACAAATCTAAACATTTATGTTGCCTGGATTCACAATATGGTGTTAGGCAGCAAGAACTGGAGTCAGCAAGAAGATTGCACCCTTTCATCATCACGTGTATGTCAGTGCTTATCTGGCTAAATATAACTCATCTGCAACAACTGTGTACCCCAGCACCAGCCTAAGGCATTTCTGAATTATACAGCATCTATCCAGATGAATGACAGAAACTTTCACTCCCACATCTGAAATTCAGTATCCATCCAGGTACCTGTTGTACCCCAAATAAAACAATAACCAACTTGTGACGTGAAATTCTGCACTAACTGGCACAAGAAGCATAGATGGTATTAAAACTGTACAGAGAGGTGTTACTAAGATTACAGCGGGAAACAGCAAGGAACACTGGGAATCCATGGCCCTTCCCATACACCATTTTCAGGTCTAAACAAAAATGACGCAGAGATATTTGAGCCTTTTTCTCTCCACCACATAAACAAAGGGATAAAGATGTGAAAGTATGGCAGCTTCCTTTCCCATCCCATATGCAGCCATAGTAAGCTCCTTACAGAAAAGTACACGACATGACTTCTAAGATAATCAGACACCAATTAGTAACAACTACCAAATACTAATTATTGAATGCGTGCATCTTCAAAATTTGCTTGCAATGTTTAAGTCTCAAAGAAATAGCTCTGTGCTCTGTATTCTGGGTATGCTGTGCATGCAAGCGCATGACTTGCGGTCACCGCTCTGCAAACCCGGCTAGCTGGGTTCAACTGGACAACGGCCCCCGGGGATGGCATCTCTGGAAGGATCTCAGCAGAGGTCTTTCAGCCCTGTTTTCCTTTTCTTAAAGAAAACAAGCCCCTGAGAAAAACATTGCCTCTAAACATCTAAAAATTAAGAAGCTAGCTTGGAGAGCCTTAAACAGAAGGAAAGTGGAGGATCATAGTTGCAAAAAACAGGTTCATTTTTCATTTAGCAATCCTCTCGCTGCACTTCCAAGCTTTGCTAAACACGCTCACCATCGAGCGGTCGGGTACTCCACCAGGCTAAAAAGGACTTGGCTGGCCAGGAATGGGCAGCCATAATTGCCTTCCCAATTACTGGTTTCACAAACAGTGAGTTTAAAATGAACTAAACCAATTACCACATTTTCTCGCAGCAACGTACGTGCCTGGCTGTGCAAGCGGGAAGGGTGCCTGCTGGGCAGCAGGTTCCCCTCGCCTCTCCTGTGGCGAAAGCAGCGTGAGCAGTGCCCGGTGCCGCTGGGGCAAGCTGTGGCCACGCACAGGACAAGAGAGGAACTGGAGATGTGTGCCCTGGGCTGACCAAGGAGCACTGAAGGCCAGAAGAGGAGGATACACCCGGGTCTTGCTGGCCACCTCTGGGAAAGTTTAAAAAAAACCTGGAATTGGAGATAAAAACGAGCGTACTAATGCAGGATAGCAGGGAAGTTCAAACGAACTTTTTTGTTCTTATTTCTGTTACGTTACTGGTTGTAATTACAAACTGTAATTAGTGCATGCCATCAAATCAGGTGTTCTTACTGCACTGGCTGAAGGTCTGAAACCTCACATCAGGGTATTTTCTATGGTATGCCTATGAACATCTATCTTCTCCGAAATGGCGATTTTTCCTACTTGTAAGACATGCAAAGAGGGTCCTAGAAGCCAGTGGAAAGTATCTACTGTCTTTGCTGCCCCTAATTTTGATTCTGTCTACATTAAGAAGTTGTACACAACAACTTAAGTTTTAAGTAGCTTAATACAGCCTTGCGTATGCACTGTCTTATGGACAGAAATATCAATCTGGCCTGTATTTCCCCAAATTTCACGTGCAAATAAAATATCTTTAATTTCAACTATTTCAAGACCATTGCTGAAGATGTATGAGAAGCTCCACTTGTTTCTCTTTTCATTTGCTGGTGGTTTGGGATCAGTAAGGATGGCAGCGGTTCAAAGCAGAAGGGAGAAATATCATCACTACTTCTATCATCTCATTCAGGATTGAGCAAGCAGAGCTCCCAAAAATCAGACCATACAAGAGGCAGTGGGGAACTCCCCACACTTAGCAGAAGATTTTGGAAATGCTGCCTCACTACTCCTCAGTCAGAAACCCTTGATCAGCTCGTCTGCATTTGAAAGCCCTCCTCCTCTGTCTGGACAGAGATATATAGCAGTGTATGTCTAGTGAAAACAGATTAGCTTTATTTTCAACATCTCTTGCAAATAAGGTACAGAGAGGTGTGAGATTTCTAAGGTCAGAAATGATTGTCTGGCTTTGGAAGCTGCCAGCCGAGATGAGATGCTGCAGATCCTAGATCACTTAAAAGGGTATGGAAATGTAATCCATTTGCCTTAACATCCTGGGAATAAAGAGACTTTGCTCTTTTTTGTTTGTTTGTTTAAGTGATGGGATTTCAGTGAAATTAAACCAAGGTAGCTCACAGATGTATCCAACTGTTGTAAATTCTGAATGAAACAGGCACTGTGAATGAAAGCTTCAAGGGCCAGTGCTGATCCCTGAAGCTGAGAGCCTGGAGGAAATATTACAAGATCAGAATTAAGCACACATCCTTATCTCCTCTAACTGATCTCAAGCCTGGAAGTAGAAAGCATGGTCCTTCAGAGGAGATGAACAAGCAAGGAGCATTGCCCCCAGTTAAAGAGATTCTCCCAAATCCATGTTCAGCTCCAGACAAAAACATTTAGCAGTTTTCCTGTTCAGAGTGGGAGAGGTGCCAAAAAAGGAGTTTATTTTTGGGTCTGACTACGCAGAGAAGTAGCATCACAGAATTTCATCTCATTATCCCTGGAAGCAATGGAATAACACTAGTAGAAAGCTGCAGAGGCCAAATGTGACCTTCTCTTCCTCAGCCACTCCAGAAACCAGCCCTCTATCAAACCACTAGAGGGATGCAACGATGCCTCATGGGAGAAGAGCCTTCATAAAGAACCTGAAAAACAATCAAACCCAGTGTCACGCACAGCCCAACCAGTCGAATGGCTGCTGTCCTCTAGAGGAAGGCTTGCTCCCTTTCTCGCCTTTCTTTTCCTCCCTATGCCTGCCCTAGCTGTGATATCTCATCTTTTCCTCTGCACTATCAAGATGCTTGACAAGCCCTTCCCTGAGTCACCTTAACTTACCACAGTTACAGAGTCTACAGACTCTCTGCTACACGTGTTTCCTGCTGTTTCAGTAGCCCACAAAAGCACACAACAAATTCTGGTGCAAGTCCAAGGTAGCTAGTGCATGGCTGGGAGCTGGACAAAGGACGGAGAGGGGAATGCTTTACCTTTTTTGGAACTGATGAAACATTAAATCATCTCACCATGGCTCCACAAACATCGTCTGGTTTTACCCAGTGCCTGGGCACAAAGCATGCTGTGCTGCAAAGGCTGCTGCTCCAGCAGAGGGACCTACCAGCATGGAAAGAGAAACACCTGCAAGACCAACCACTTCTCTCCTACCCTGAGGAAGGGCAACTGTCTAGAACAGTGGTGGCCATGCATGTTGAAGCAAAATATCACTATAAATCCTTAGCAACCACCAGTTCACCCTTATTCATTTTTCTGCTTTTTCCATATAGCTCTGTAAGCCAGAGAAGGACCACTTTCCATGGCCTTATGAACCACGAGCTACAGAGGAACCACCACTAACCTAGACCTAAAAGCAGCAAGAACTGCATCACAGTGTTCTCTTTAGAAGTATTTTAAAGTGGAAAAATCAGATTTTTTTCTTTGGCAGTACTTACATTTGTCACAACTGCATTAAAAAAAGAGACTTGTTGAGAACTATGAGGTCAAAAATGTTTTTGATCCAACAAGAGTTCTTTCCACTATTTCAAAGGAATATGCATGTATACATAAAAGATCAGGTTGGCTCAAACGTTTAGCTCGCCAGCTTTACAAAGTCCAGTTTATGGAAGGTGATTGTACAATTTGTTCTCTATGTCAGTACAATGCAGGCATTCGCCACTTCATTGGCTGAAGCAGAAAAAAAAAATTTAAGTAACCATCCAGTCTTATGACTGCTTGTCATAATTGCACCGCCTATCTAAAGTTCAAGTAACCTTTTATCCACTATGTTAAAAAAACACATTAAAGATGGTAAAACAATGAGCTATATAATTTCACACTTCAGTATCTAATCACTGAGGCATTTTACCTTCCCTCTGATTCTGTGTCCAGTGATAACGGTTTTCTATAGTCTGAAGCAATACTTAAAAATTATTAGGACTGCTGTGGAAAGGTTTTAGGAGACTAATGGATTCACCCTTGTGGTTATGCAATTGGGCTGAAATCCCAAATCTGCTTAAACTAGCAGGACTTTTCCATCAACTTAAGCTAGGTCAGGATTTTATGGAAATTTGATTCTTTATGTTTTGCAAAAACACCAACAAAAAGATCTGTATTTTTATCCAAAGTTCAAGCAACAGAAGTTGTTCAGTTTCCTGTCTTCATTAGTTTTGTTGTCAAACAACAAATACCACCCACACATGTACTTTTTAATACAATGAGACAACTGTCACCACAATCATCATTTGGGATTGGAAAGTTTGGCAAGGTGCCAGAGTGGTGAAAGTGATCCCATCACAGATTGTTCAGCAACACCGATAACATTAAATTCCTATGTGCTCCATTTGGCAACATGCTACAGTGAAAAACATCAACGTAAGTTCGTGAAATTGAAGCTGATCACCATAGGAGCTAATGAATGCTCTTTTTATTCACTTTATATTTATTGTTCAATTTTCACAAATAAACAAAAACACTAATAAGAGTTTCCCTCCTAGTCTACCATCCTTCTGTAGTCTTTGGGCTGGCCTCAAGCAGCAGTAATGATCAAGCTGCTCACTCTTTTTAGAAATAAGCAATTCAATAAATCCCATGAAAGTATTACAAAACCAATGGGGCACTTTCATTCTGAGGGAAAAAAAAAATTAAAAAGCATCATTGCTCAATCCACAACAGTATCTACAGAGCAGACACCAGCCAGGACCAGCACGCTCCCTACTGCCCAAGCAGCAAAGCTCCCATCTTTGAGATGGCCAAGTGGCACAGTTTGAGGCACAGATTTATCCCACAGTCTGCTAAGATCCCTCTGGTGCTCGCATATCACTGGAATTTCTAATCTAGCAGTTGGGAGAACACAGAGTAGGACTCAAGGGTTCAAAGCTGATCTACAGGACTGTTAGGCTTCCCTGTAACCTTGGGTCAGAAGCAAGGTTGGAAGAGCACAGGGTCAGGAAAGGCGCAGATGGTCTGTGTGTCCGCACTTGTCGTAGGACACATTACAAATGTTAATTACCAGAGCATGAAAAGCACTTTCTCAATACTTAAGTTTTCAGATGCAAAAAAATGTCACTTCTGTCTTCAAGGAGGACCCAGGGAACTACAGGCTGATCAGCCTCACCTTGATTCCCAGGAACATGATGGAGCAGCTAATCCTGCAAACCGTTTCCAGGCATATGAAGGACAAGAAAATCATCGCGAGTAGTCAGCACAGCTTCACTAAGAGGAAGTCATGCTTGGCCAGCCTGATGAACTTCTAGGACAAAATGACTGGCCTGGTAGATGAAGGGAAAGCAGTGAATATTCTCTATCTAGACTTCAGGAAGGCCTTTGATGCCATCTCCCATAACATTCTCATAGACAAGCTGTTGATGTATGGGCTAAAGGAGCAGGCAGTGAAGTGGGCTGGAAACTGGCTGAACGGACAAGCCCAGAGGGTGTTGATCCATGGCACAAAGTCTAGTTGGAGGCCAGTAAATGGTGGTGTACCCCAGGGGTCAATACTGGATCCAGTCCTGATCCTCAGCAACTTTGCAGATGACACAAAACTGGAAGGAGTGGCTGATACACCAGACGGTCATGCTGCCATCCAGCGGGACCTCAACAGGCTAGAGAAATGAGCCAACAGGAACCTCATGAAGTTCACCAAGGGGAAATGTGAAGTCTGGCTTCCAGGGAGGAACAACCCCAGGCACCAGTACATACTGGGGGCCACCTGGTTGGAAAGCAGCTTTGCAGAAAAGGCCCTGGCGTCCTGGTGGAGACCAAGTTGAACTTGAGCCAGCAACTGGCACTTGTGGCAAAGAAGGTGAATGGTGTCCTGGGCTGCATTAGACAAAGTATTGACAGCAGGTGGAGGGAGGTGATCCTGCCCCTCTGCTCAGCACTGCTGAGGCCACACCTGGAGTGCTGGGTCCAGTTCTGGGCTCCCCAGTACAGGAGAGACATGGACATACTGGAGAGAGTCCCACATAGGGCCACCAAGATGATGAAGGGACTGGAGCACCTCCCCTATGAGGAAAGGCTGAGAGAGCTGGGACTGTTCAGTGTGTAGAAGAGAAGGCTCAGGGGGGATCTATAAGTTCCTGAAGGGAGGGTGCAAAGAAGATACAACCAGGCTCTTTTCACCATTGCCCAGTGACAGGACCAAAGGCAATGGGCACACATTGAAACACAGCAGGTTCCCTATGAACATCAGGAAACACTTTTTTCCTGTGAGGGTGACCGAGCACTGGCACAGGTTGCCCAGGAAGGTTGTGGAGTCTCCGTCCTTGGAGATACTCAAAAGCCATCTGGACATGGTCCTGGGCAACTAGCTCTAGGTGGCCCTGCTTGAGCAGGGGGGTTGGACCAGATGACCTCCAGAGGTCCCTTCCCACCTCAACCATTCTGTGATTCTGTGATAAAGACTGAGCAGCACATCTCTATCCACCAGTACATACTGCATACCTGAAGGCAGCCAACTGATCATTCTCAACTGAACTCATTCCAGACTGAAAACAGTCTAGCAAATAAGGATCAAAACTGTTAGTGGCTCCACTGTATCTCTTTATTCTCACATAGTTACAGTTTTCTAATACAATTCCTTTTAAGGGCAAAGTGGTTATGCTCAGTCTGTGTCCAACAAACAACAACAACAAAATTACATCAAACGTCCTCAGCAAATTACTCCCATTCATTCTTTATTCTGGGAGAGTGGAGAAGAAATACCATCTTACAATCTCACCACCCCCAGCTCTGCATCCAGTAATCCATACTACATATAAACTTTTTTTATTTTTAATAAGGAAGAAAAAAAATCCCAAGTCTAGTCGTGGAGTTTCCACACGAACTTCACTAGCCAGGTTTTCACTCAAGGACTATAAGAAACTGAATGAAGTCTGAAATTTAAAAAGGAATTAAGTTTATCTACTTACAAAAATATGGCTAAGCTGCTGGTGTTTATCTGCCTCTCTTATCTAACCCTTTAGTTGTTCCCCACAGTCCATCAGTATCCATTCATCATCTCTTGTGTTACTCTTCAACTTCGCAGAAGAGGGTAGCACAGGATCATGCTTGTTCTGAGTTTGTACGCAGCCTAGCCTAACAGGATCCTGCTCCAAGACTAGAACATGAGTTCTGGTGTTCTAATAACCGTAGTATTTATAAAAATATCTTTACCATTAGTCTGAGAGTGAATATCTCAGTTTACTCTTAGGTTAGCATGCAAGTTCCTAGTGTGTCTTAGAGATCTCTCCACCACTAAGCGAATCTGGTATTTGAAGTTTGCATTTTGCAAATTGCCTGTTAAACTATATTTGCACACACATATGAAAGCTAAATTAAATAGCACTTTGCTAATCAAGCAAAAAAAAAAAAAGTTTGTTTTGCCCAAGATGAGCCTATAGTCCATTCAAACAGTAAAGCTGAAAGTTTGATTTAAAGGACGACAATGAATTCACACCTGGCTTTAGAAAGAATGCAGAGAAAAGGAGCAAAGGAGTAGAGAGCAAATTCATCCCAGCCAAACAACACACATAAGTAACAAGCAACTTTCTTCCAAACTCTGAAGATTCTTCTGCATCCCATATATCACACAGATGTCTCCACCTTTAAAAAAAAAAAAAAAAGGCAAAAAACCAACCCAAAACAAACCACAAAAAACATGTTAAAAAGCATACTTTTCCTGGATTAACCTAGACTCCTACCAATATCTGCCATCCGCGCTCTGAAACCTCTGGCACAGACTTGCATGTGCTCCGTACTTTGTACTTGTTGCAAATTCCACTTCACAAGGTGGGCAAAACCGAGCCCACTGTGCATGAAGCTGAAGTCTTGCTTACGCAGCTTGGGCTTTCGTATTCCTCCTACATCACAGCACAGCTCTCTGGGCCTTTAGTTTTCAGACTCCACATCTGCTCATTTCCCATAATTTTGGGAGCCACGTATTTGCAGGAACAAATCCATTTGTGGGAAATTCATCCTTCTGAAGTACCAAGAAGTTCTCACATACAAGCAGTATCTGGAATGGATAATTTCACGGGTGCTTATGGTAAGGTAAAGGGCAGAGACCACGGGAACATAATGCTTGAGGAACAGGAGCAGCCTCCATAGTAAGGCGGGTTAGAAATGTCCTGTGTCCATACTCTGAGCCTGGGGACAGAAACTGGGCTGGAGATAAAGTGGCAGCTCAACTGGGCTAAACAGAAGAAAGCATTAACCCCTTTACTATTTATAACAGTGGAGAAAACATCGCAACATGTTGGCAAGTTATCACAAGCCCGTGCTCATTACCAGCCCAAATCCTCAATCATAGTGCTCTAGTGGTTTATGGGCAAATTAGCATAGCTCTGCTACTTGCAGTGGGGCTTGCTTATAAGTACCACATAAATTTAGCATCGCAGACCACTGATGGACCCTACTTCAAAACCTTCTCTCCGTGTCACTAAAACCAGCAGTTTCCACAGAGTGAGTTAACCCCAGCGCGGTACTAACGTGGCTGCTTGTGGTATCTGAACCAAGCTCCATACAAAAGATGAAATAAACAGGACTGCAAATTAATCCACACTTCAAGACAAAGTACTGGTAATTACTCTATTTATTCTTTTTCATCTAATTTCAAATGGGTGGAAATCTAGATGCAGCCAAAGCAGCAAGCATGGGTTGCACGGTGTTTCACGTGCAAAAAGAGTTCGTGTAATCAGCACCTTGGTATTATTTGTTTCCCTACACAGATGAATGAACTAGTTCTGACAAAATAAGAAACCCCAGCACTTCTCAACAAGGCTTTACAGGCTCTCAAAGTCTCTCTGGCTATCCTGCCATTACCCACCAGCTACACACAGCACACTCATGCCTCTTCCAGCATCGTGTTAGAATAGCAGGGGGAAAAGAGAGCAACAAAAGTGTTCTCCAGTGTCCTCCACTTGGACATCTATGTGGCTACAGCAATATAAAGAAGCAATTTTTGTATCTTCCCCATGACCAACAGTCTCTCTCCCTCTCTTTTTTGTAATATCTGTTCTCTCCTTCCAAGACTTCAGAAATTGGAGAAATAAGATTTGCCTTTAGAAAGTACTTCTTCCCCTCTCTCTACCCCCACACGTAAGAGTGATGGTCCAAAATGGACCACCAGTGGTGCAGCCACACAGTGGACTTCTTTCTGCTGGAGACAACACGGCTGTAAGACCTGATGGTGCACATACTTTTTTCATCTTGACTAGTGCACCAAATTCTCAGGCACTTTTTAAAAATATTAATTCCATTGCAGATCCTATGGTGTATTCATCCATGTATCACAGGCGCTCCATGGAAGTGACTTTGGGAAGAGCCCATGAAACCTCTAGCTTTAAAATGCCATTCCACCCAAGGGCACAGACATCAAGTGCAGGTGTGCATCATCTGTATCTATACCACACACCAAGGCATTGCGTGCTGCTTTTTAATTGCATTATCTGGATAGCGTATACTGCAAAACCAGCGCCCGGACCACTTTGCTTTCAAGTCTGATTAAATTCTGAAGCTCTTCAGGACGTCTCTTGTTCTGAAGGGTATTGGACACTGCAACAATTTATGCCCTCTCTCAGCAGTGGAGACCCTTTCAATTCCCTTTGCTCCTGGACCCCAACTCGGAAGGCCAGGTCCGGGAGTCAAATACTGCTGACCCCATGCCAGTTCTCCGTTTGGCAGGAATCCCGTTTGACAAACGACAGCCAGATCGTGCCAGTCCTATTACCCTCACACAGTTTTGCAGTTGGACCTCTGCATTCATTTTATGCCCACTTTTCTCATGTTTAATCTCTTGCTTTAAAATTACTTGGAAGAACCCTTAGATTAACCTTTAGGTACTCCTACACTAACAATCCCTAAAGAAATATACAGAAACCAAAGACAATTTCTTTAAAATATTAAATTATAACAGTTTTCTTAGTTTATAGTATTCAAAAGTATAAATAGTGAAAGCAAAAACCAAGCAGGTCATGATGGTTAGAAATACTCTTCCAAAGAGGGTAAGTACCTGCACCAGGTTACCGAAAATTACTTGAAAGTTTATTACGTACACTAAAAGCAGCCTAATACACATTACTCTACTCATCTCATCTATGAGGCAGATTTACTGTCCAGGGAAGTAAATACATGCAAGCACAATGTTCTTATATGCACATATAGTCTTAACTGCGAGGCAGAAATACCAGAAACCTTTACTTACATTAACAGACCTAGTACTCGAAAGCACGTTGAGGGCTGACAAAGAGAACAGTACATTCTGATAACCCATGTTACATGCAGATTATACCTATGTAATCCAGCTGATATTTCAGATTATTGTGCTCCATTTGAGAATTTCACACTTTTTTCCTATCAGTGGAAGTTTCTCTAAGCCTCCTTTACCACTTGGCGTTTCAGTGCGATGGGGAGACTGATGGGACCAGAAGACCACAATGGTGCCCTTCAGCCTTTGGCTACCAGTCAAGTGTCAAAAGGTTTTGTAGCAACAAAGTTGTCCCAGCCTGTCAGGCCTCAGTAGCACGGACAGTCTGACCCAGCCGGACCATAACCACATCTCATGGCCCTTGACAGACTCACTGAAGAGCTACACAGACAGGGTCCAATTACACAACTGGGTCAGATTTATACTGTCACTGCTACAACAAACTTGCTTTGAAGCTATATGGGGATAACTTGTATTTCTGCTGCTGCTCTCCTTTAGGGATTTTTTGTTTGTTTGGCTTGGTTTGGTTTCCTTTCTTTTTTTTTTTCCTGCTGTGGATACAGGGAAGACCCCAATGGTAATATGGCACAACCATTAGGCCAACCCTGATCTCTTGTCAAGTAAGAATCGTTATCTAGATTTTAAAAAAAAGAAAAATCAATCCAAATGGATACCCTTTAAACTTTCATACACATTTATTTTCCATAACCAGTGCACATCTATCACATGAATCCTCTGTAGACCTACACACAGACTTAACCCTACTGTCTGGGTTATCCCAAGAGAAAAATAATTGCAGAAAACCTCTCATGATAAAAAATTAAGCCTAAGTCTGCAGGATCTCAGCCTGCGAGTGTGTTCAGCAGGTTGCTCCAAAACGCACCAAATTCAGAGGACCACCCAAGCACACTTCGATGGGATTTGAATGGGGCCTCTGCACAGTATTGCTGCATTCAGAAACTTTTCACAAATCGCCCATCCAGGTCTCCTTACCACGGCCACCTTCCCTTGCAGGAGCCCTCCAGCGCCCTGCCCAGCACCGTGTAACCCACACACCCCGTAGGCACGACTCTAGTCTTGAAAAAAACCTCTGTGCAAACGCCAGGTTGAACATCCTTCACCACCCCCCTTGCAGCCCTGCTGCCGCGCACTTTACCCAGGAAAGTCTTTATTCTCAACACTCAAACTACTTCAGATACCGGCGACTCCCCACGCACGCCCCCTTTTAGCCGCGCAGCTGCCCGCACCGGCCGCCCCCGGGGCCAGCCCGCCGCCGCCTTCCCGGCGGGCCGCAGCGGGCACCCGCTTCCTCTGGGACTTGTTGAGCACGGGCCCGTCTGCACCCAGCCCCCCCGCAGCACCCCAGCCGAGCCGGGGGCCGCCCCGCCGCCGGACCGCTCCCGGCGCTGCCTGCAGCCGCAGGCCGCCCGGTCGGGGCGGGCCACAGCGAGCGGCCGCCCGCACCGCTCCCCCGGCCCGGGGCACCGGCCGGCCCGGCCTGCCCCGCCCCGCCGGCCCAGCACCCCCGCCCGGGCCCCTCCACCGGCACCGAGCCGGGCCAGGCCGGCGGGCTGCCGCCACCGCCCCGCTCCCGCCCTCGCCCTCCCGAGACGCACCTTCAGGCTCCCCCGGAGGGGGCCCTTGCCGTGGCCGGTCAGCGCCGGGGGGGGCTCCCCAGGCCGCCCTCCTCCTCCTCCTCTTCCTCCTCCACCTCCACCACCACGTCCTCGTCTTCGTCCTCCTCCTCCAGCGCCGCGGCGGAGCCCTCCCGCCGGGGCGGCCTCCAGGCGCTTTCGGGCTTGGGGGGCCGGACGCCGTCCGCCTGCGCGGCCGCCGGCCCCGCGCTCAGCCGCCGGCTGCCCATGCTGGAGCGCTTGGCCAAGCGCCGCGCCTGCATGGTGCCTCCGCCCGCCCGGCCCGGCCCGGCCGCCTCCCGCCGCGCTCGGCAGCGGCCCCGCCGCGGGCGCGCAGCGGCAGCGCGGAGCCCAAGGGGCGGCGGCGGCGCTCACCGGGGGGCGGCGGTGGGTGTGTGCGGCGGGAGCGCCGCGGCCATGGGGGCCCGCGGGCGCGGCGAGGCGGGCCCGGTACCGACGCGGCCGCCCCGCCGCTCGCCCACCTGCTCCCGCCGCCCTCCTCCTCCTCCGCCGCCGCCGCCGGCCTGCCCGCCCGGCCCGGCCCGGCTGTCGGGCGCGGCGCGGGGTCCGCTCCCGCTCGCCCTTCCTCGCCGCCGCTGGTCCCCGGCACCAAAACCCGGACTGGATTCCCGCCGTCCGCGGCTCCGCTGGGCGCTGCGCGGGGCGGCGGGGCCGCGCTGCCTCCGCCCGCAGCCGCGGGCGGGTTTCCCCTGCGGAGCGGCGCCGGCCCCCGCCGCCCACCTGCTTCGCGCCGGGTACGCCGCGGGGAGCGGGGTACCGGTCCGTCTCTGCCGGCGCACCCCCACCGGCGTTTGGTCTGTTTAAACGGCAGGAGGGCCGGGGGTGCCCGGCAGCCTCCGCATGCGGGACAGGCTGCCAGATGTCTCGGGCCTGGGTGAAATAAAATTGTTTCACCACTCCCCAAAAAACAGAAGTGGAAAAAATGGAACTTTTGGAAAAAAAGCTGAGAAGAAACTGGGGTTTTTCGAGATGAAAAATTGAAGCAGAGCTATCTACACCCTGTTGAGGAGAAAACTACCCAGGATGGCTAGGGAAATAATTTCCAGTTTAAATTGTAGTACTTCTGCGCTTTAAGCTTTAAAATACCTTTCTGAAAAGTTTTTTAAATTAAAATAGTTTCCAAACAGAGTTTTAAGTTATTGCAGTCACCATTTAAATTTATTATAGGCTTCTATACCATTTATTAAAGCCTCCTGAGATTGAGTTATACTTAAGGTTGTCACGTGCTTTTCCTAACCTCTTCCTCTATAAGTTTTAAGTCTGCATTTACATGTTATTTTTGAGCCATATATATATTCTTCTCCATTTACAAGTGAATTACAGTAATTCCTTTTTCAGTGTTCAGTACTTTTCTCCCCACACATTCTGTTTTAGAGACGTGCCAACAGGCCAAATGTACACATAATATGTCAGCATGGGTCCAAGCTTCACCTCTAACACTAGGTTAATTTGTCCCTGTCAAAAAGTAATGATATTTATTCCTTTCAGAATATAGCATGCAGCGCTTTCTGTGCAAGAAATTATAGATAATATAGTACCCATTCTTAAAGAAATAATGAAGTTACTTCTCATGTCGAACTATGGAAGTTGTTTCAATTTTCTCAACCCAACCCCACAAACCAGTTGTTTTCGTTCATTCTTTCAAGGCTTCCAGAGACTGCATCTCTGGACAAGATCCGCAACAGAATCGCTGGCAAATTCTGGCGTATCAGGTCTTCCAGCAGTATTTCCCCACCCATCTAAAAATGACGTTCCCAGATGCTTTACCGTGGCTTCGATCAGCTGCGCTGCAATGTTGGCGCAGGCCATCTCACAGCAGAACAGCAGTCAAAGCCCCTGGTACACACCGCCACGAGATGTCCTGTCTTTTTTCCTGCCACTGCATGAGTATTTAGCTTCTTGATACCTGGTTGAATGGATCAGTAATGGTTTTTTGAAGCTGATGTTGCATAAAGGATAGATTTGTGGAAGAAAAAAAAAGGATAAATGCTTTTTAGTTTTATTCCTACACTGAATGTTCAGAAATAAGGTTTAGATTTGACAAAAAAGTTATGCTTAAGTTTTGCCTTAAACATGAATTCCACCATGAATTTAAACTGTATTCTCGGTTCCTTCATACTTGTACCTCAAAGGCATAGAAATGGAATCATTCCAATACCTCCTAATATTAAAATTCTTTGAAGTATTTCATATCATTTCAATACCACCTAAATCTAATTGTGATCTTCTGTAGTAGCCTGTGTTCACAGTTATCTGAATTATAATCATGTTACTGAGGGTCCCATTCCTCTCTGCCACATACTGGGATACATATTGAGAGACTTGAGTGTTTCAAAGGTCTGTATGTTTTAATTGTTATGACTGAATTGGATTATATGTGCTAGCATGAACACTGCAAATAACAGAATGGAGACCAAAGGATCTCTTGTAGAAAATAGTGATGATAAACGATAGTTGGGCTTGCACAGACCTGTCTGTTAACTTCCATGACAGCTCACACTTCAGCCTCTATTTGAACTCTATTCAGCCCTTTTGTCAGGTTAGTTCCGGGACCTGCTGTAAGTTACAGCTGACTTGATGCCTCTTGCCCTGAGTTTTGGTGGGTGAACATAAAAGCAGAGATTGTTAACCAATAATCAGGCTTTTAGGTGTCAGTTCAACAACAGTTGTTTCAAAAATTACTAGCTGAGTTCTCTGGTTTGGGAGCATGGTGGCAGGAAGCAGAGAAGAGAGGCTCAGACAGGTTCTCAGGTACACGTAAAACATCCCAGGCCTGCCTGCCTGCCTGCCTGCCTGCCGGCCTGCCTGCAGAAGGTTGCTTCATCCTCCAAGATGCTGCCTCTTCTCCCTCAGGACTCCGGCAGGCCATGGCCCCATGGCTCTCAAAGCGGAGCAGGACAGCAAGTGAGCCCTGGAAAAGTTGGGCAGGGTGACAGAGGAAGAGTGTAACCAAATTCTGGTGGAGGGAGAGAAAGCAAAATAGTTTTGGGGTCAGGAGGGATAAGGAACGGCAGTCCAGAGTTCACTGGGCTGATGGGCAGGGCAATACTGGGAAGGGGTTTAGAGAAGCATACTGACTTTTGATTAGTAATCTGAGCTGCTAATGCTTTTTACTCCTGCTGGGCTATCAAATGCAATGAGAAGCCAGTGTTGACAACTCTACAACAGATTGGTTAAAGATTTCTAGCACTTCTCAGGCGAGCCAGATTGACGCCGTAGTAAGAATAACTTCTCTCACAATATTTGATACAAACAAAAGATAGAAATGACTGTTTGCTCCATTTCTTCCAGTCTCTCTGACTTGCAGTATGAATGGAGCTGAAGCTGAACCCATATTGCCCTTTCAGTGCTTCCCAGGGGAGATAAATGATGGAGAAAGTTTTCTGAGGACAGTCAGGGAGTCCTAGACACAGTCCTCTTCAGTATCTTTACATTCACAAATAGTTAAGAGTCAAACACAAGCCATAATCCACTATCACCCATCAACATTTTTTCCTTGAGACTCAGTCTTAGCACTCTTGGGGTGAACTGCTGAACAATTCTGGCCCATAGCCACGTCCTGACACCAAGTAAATTCTTGTGATATACAGGGTAATATGGTATCACTTAGCTAAGCAGAGATATCTCATGATTGTACTACAGCATAACATGCCTCTAACGAAAGTACAGGCTCTGGCTGTAATAATAGCTGTTTACATGTCAATGATTTCCAAGCTTATTAAAAGTTAATGTGCACATTCGCACTCCCTTTGTGTATACAGCTTTCCAACACAGCAGAAGTGTTTCAGATGCTTCTTTGCCTCTAACCTTAGCAATCAGTTCCTATTTCCAAAAAAGAAATCTCTCTTTAAGACATATGAGACAATTCAAAGGCTAAGTATATTTAAGCATATATATCTCCCTCCAGAAGTTCTTCTAAAACAATCTGTGAAGGTGAGTTACAGTGACAGCTTTGCAGTTCATCTTGAATAATTATTGTCTAACTTCTTTCAGTAAATCCACTGGGCAGTTCTGTGCACTAGCCACAGAAAAAAATCTATCTTTCCCTGGCACTGCCTTAACTAGTTTATACTGGTTAATGTCTGGTGGAGTTTTCTTATGATACAGACTTTTCCCAAATATTTTATATAGTCCATCTCTCAGTTAAGTATTCCTCTCATTTTTAATATAATTATTTACTGAGCTGTTTGACATTTTGTTCCATTCAGCTACTGCTACTTTATACTGTGATCGTTGACTGCAGGCAAAGCTTGCCTGACACCGCGTTGGGGAAAGAGTTCCTTTTGCTTCAAAAAGCAGAGATTCTTCCATAATGCTCAGGGAGGCACTACTCTGTAACCACCTCGCTTGCTGGTCCCAGAATTGCTTCCATCAGGGACGATCAGTCAGCAACACAGCTGCCAGCAGCGACAAGCACTAGCCACGGCTAACAAGCACTAGTACGGGTGTGCTTTAGTTTGCCTCACAGGAGCAGGCGGATACATTGCAGCGTGCATTTTGCTGGACCACCCAGAATCCTGCCTCCGCTAGCTCTGCGTTTTTTCTTTCCTTCTTTTTTTCTGATGTCCCTGCAAGGAAAGAATACATTTCTTGATTTATTTTCTTTAGTCTCTGAATATTTTTTCCTGTTGTCCACGAGCGCCAGCTTTTTATCACTAGAGGCAAGATCCCCTCTGCTCCGACCTCCTCCCAGACTGATGCTATGCTTCGGTTCCTTGCCTTTAAAAAGTCTAGCAGCCATAGGAGGCAAAGAAACCGTCAATTTTCTGTGCATTTAATCACCACTTTTTTTTTAAACATAACCTGCTCGAGTAGTCGTTCACTTTTCACTTTTTAGTGTGTAACAAATGTATTTGTTTGAGCTTTAGTATTCAAACCAGCATGTGCACTAACCATGTGTGTGTTCCACTTCTCTCATAATCCCAGGCATTTGAGCCCCTGCCAACTTCTTTATTTGGGGACCTGCCTTCTCCACACCCCCTTTGTAAACTTTGCATTTGTTTTGCTTCATAGTGATCATTGAAGTTCTCACTCCAGCTGGGAGGACAGTCAGGCACCTTCAAGAACAAGGGAATGATTGACAATATTAGGCAGAAAATTGTCTACCAGATGCTGCTCAAAAGGAGAGGTGGCAACCTTCCGACCCCCTTCTCAGTAAGCGGAATCGTCGCTTCTGTGACATGCCTCTGCCCCACTCATCAACTGAGCGGGGAGCACAAGGTCACTTCTGCGTCTGGCTGTTGTGCAGCGAAATGCCACCCTGCAGACAAGGCTACGCCTTCTGCTTGAAGGAGGTTCCAGTGCCAGCCATGCATGGGAATGAAGCGGCAAAATTCATCAGCCATTACGCGTTACTCTTTTCCATTACTGCTCTGAAACATTTACTAGTTCTGAATAATCTTACTGGCATGGAAAGGAATGCCAGGTAGTCCATCCTTGGACTGCGAGAGAGTGAACATCAACCAGAACTGCACAGCTTTTTTAAAACCCATCCCCAAAGTTTTTGCTGTTGTCAAGAAGTAATTTCACGCAATTTACATGTTTATGTCTCTTAAAAGGCTTTGTTTCCCAGAAAAAGAGGTCAGCTCATCGGAGTTTCATGCTAGTACTAATACAATGATTACAGTTCCCCTTTTTTCAAATTAACTAGTCTGAGGAAGACAAAGGGATGAATTTGAAAAAAGTAAGACTAACATTTTCCTACTTAATTAGCCCAGAGTGACCATGGGGGGGGACGGGACGGGACGGACGGACACACAGAAAACACTTTTTCTTAACAAAAGCAGTGCAAGACAAAAAAAAAACAAACCCCAGCCAGTCTACATTGAGGGCAGAAACACAGAAAACATAGGCCTCTGTAATGCAAATGTTTGAGCACATAATAGAAATAACTATATATACATAGGTTGGGGGTTTTTCTTACACAAAAAACTATTTGGGGGAGTTTCAAAGTTGTCTGTGCTCACTCATGCGTGGTAACAGCAATGTGTGAGACTAACAACCCCTAAAATGACACTGGAATTAAACGAAGGATATAGAAAAGGAAAGATGATAATTGAAATACTATTTTAAGTAAGTATATTCATTAATTGTCTTAATTTAGGTGGAACTTCCCCTGTAAGTTAGATTAAACATATATTAAGAAAACTGCAAGATTGGCATGTCAACTTCCTCTTCCTCAGTGAAGTGTCAAAGAACTCAGCTTGATTCTTAGAGTCAAGGCTGAATTTGCAGAGGTAGCAATTACAAAGAAAATAACTAGCTGTTCCTTTCAAAATGAACAAATTAGATCAGGCACTCAGGAAAACATAAATATTACAGGACCACATAAAACAGTACTTACAGACTCACTTTTTACGTGGAAACTCCACTGTAAATCTTGTGGAACTGAGCAAAATGACTATATAGCGGTCAGTCAATGCCAGCAATAAAAATATTTACTCCAATAAATTAAGCAATGGGTACAATTTTAATCATCTTGCTAGCTATCATAAGATAGTATCGTTTTATTTGCATAAATTCTTAACATTGGAGATGAATACTCTGCTTTGGAAAGGGCACTCCACATTTTTCTGACTTGCATACCACACTGACATTAACCCTAATGGCTCTTTAAGTCAATACCACTGTAACCAAACTTTAAGGGCAACACCAGATAGCCAGATAACTTGAGGATCGCCCCCACCTCAAAGATTTCTTCATTAATCAGCTGAAAGCCAGGTCACTAGCTTGAGATGTAGGAGCCATTTTCCGTGTTGTACATGTTCCTATTTTCTAGTGAATACAGAGGGTTCGTTAAAGCTAATTTTTGTTTTGTTTTGTTTTGTTTCAGGGAAGCTCCGTGATGGAATTTTCTCTGGAGGTGCTCCTTCCAGTCAACTCCTTAGGAGTCTTCACAAAAATTGAGTTTTGATGGCTCGTTTTTCCCTAATAAAAAAGTCTGAAAGAGACAACTCTAGACTGTTTGTTCTGCTTTTCTCCTCCGTCCTCTTTCAGGAACGACCTGCCCCGTTCTCCATGGGGAAACCCGCTTGACCTCTTCCTCCCTCTCCCACCCGGCTCTCCTCCATAAAAAAACCCCAAACAAACAAACAAACCCCACTTCCCACCCCCTACGGAGCTGGAAAGGCACAGATAAAGCGGACTCGTTTGAAAAAGGGACCTCTCCCCTCCAGGAACATGCCCTTTTTGCTGTCACGCCGCAGATGAGCCGAGGCAGGCACCGCAGAGCCGACAGGCCACTCTTTCCACACAGCCCCGCCCGCCAGCCGCTCGCAGCGCTGCCCCGGAGCGTGTGAGGGCCGGGCGAGCTCCCGCAGCCCTTGCTCCATGCTCCCGCCCGCGATCCTGTTCAGCTTTTGCCTCAGATTTCTCGTCCTGCCGGCAGAGCGCGGCCCGTAAACATGTGCGGCCCTGTCAGCGGGGTCCGCCATGCCCGCCCGCCCTCTGCACCGCGGCCCAGCTGCCGCCGGCGGGGCGCGCGTTGCGCAGCAACGCCGGGGGGAGGGAGGGAGCGGCGCGGGGGGCGCGCTGAGGAGAAGGCGGCGGCGGCGGCGGCGCCCCCGCAGGGCCGCGGGCCGGGGCGGCGGGGAGGGCGGGCAGCGCCCTGCCGCAGGCGGCGGGACGCCCCCGGCACCGCCCGGTCGTTCGGAAGAGGAGGCGTTAAGGCCTGGGCTCCCGAGAGGGAGAGGGGACGCGCCGGCCTTGGGCTGCCTCGGGGTGCTGTCCCGCCGTTGTTGGTAACTGCGTGTTTCCTACGCGATGGCGGAGGTGGGCGGCCGGGCTCTGCTCCTGGCTCTGGCACACCCCTCTGCAACGCTCGTCCCTTTAGCCCCGCTCCGCTTCCCTTGTGAGGTACGGTCTCTGCAATAATCAGTTTTATGGTTGGTTATAAATAAACATCTTGAAGCCCCCATTACTGAAAGCGGAGGATTGTGTATGACTTTCTGCTTCCCTAAAAAAATACCCAAATAAAACCTTTGTAATCTTCCTCCGTGGGAAAAAAGTTTGGAAACTTGATACAAGTAAACAGCTCAGAAATCGGCAAATACATAAAATGACCCAAACTCGGCTCAATCACACCTCATGATTGATTGTTGAGCTGAAATTGATTAACTGGGAACCCATGACTTGAATTAGGTTGGGACGATTTGTACTCCAGCAGTTACCTGTTTTACAGACATAATACAAATGTAAGCATGTAATATTAAACACGTGGGTTTTGGGTAGAATACACTTAGTATAAAATGCGGTCAAGGTTGCAACTAATTGCTGTGGCAAATTCAGTTCTTCAACTACAGCACCACCACCCCCACCCCGGGAAATAGCAAAAGCTCTTAAGTTTCACATACTAAATCTCATTTATTTCTCTGGATGGTGGTTAGGGCTTTGGTTTTGTTTTGAGTGGGAAGATCTAGTAAAACTGAAAAACTGAGTTTTGAAGTGGCAGTGTTTTAAGCATTTTCTTGTGATTGTTTTTTCAAGTGTAATGTTTTGGCTTGAATTTCTAAGTTCTTTTAATTAATTTTTTGTTTCTAAATGGTTGGGGTTTGTTTAGAAACACGAGAGCTATTCTGTTTTGCTGGCTTCCTTTGATAGAGATGTGTTGTGTTTTAATCTATGACTTGTGTAAACAAAAAGAAAACCTTGCGGGTACTGAAAGTGTTACTAAATATAAAGGGTTCTTTTCCAGTGTTTATACAAACTTACTTGTATATAAACGTTTATTTTTTTTTAAATATGAATGAACTTCTACCCCAGGCTTTGTTGTGGGAGGAATGGAGCAGCAGGAAGAGGGGAGCATAGGGAGAAGCCAACCTGAGTCCTGGAGGCTTTCCCTCCTCTTGGTGTTAAAGATACTTGGTCAAAAGGTGCTAACACAGTGCACAAGTTTGGTGTAGATGGCAAGATAATGAGTTTCACTTGAGCTACAGTTTAATGAAGCATCTACTGCCTTGACCGAATTAGTCATTTGGAACATGTTACTTAGATAAACACAGTCTCAAAGCAGAAGACAAAGGCAGAGTGAAGCAGCTTAGGGAAACAACATAGAGAAGGAGCAACAGGAACGGCAGAGGATGGCTGTAGTCACAGAGGAAGGACAGCAAAAGAGGAGTGGGGGGGCAGGGGGATCAAGTAGTAGGAATGGGAGAGTAGCCCCAGGGCAGTGAATGATAGCAGGGATGTTGATGAAACCAAGAATTTTGTTTCTAATATTTATTTACTTGCAATTTTCCCTTGAACACAACTCTTCTTCATAGGGAGTTTACTGGGACAGAGGAGAAGAGAGGTAGGTAATCAAACTGACATTACACCCTTGTGAGAGAGGCTTGGGATAATTATGCATGACACAGGTTAGTGTCCTGAAGATACCTGATACAGCTCCTGTTAAAAATTTGGATCATTTTCTTTCTGTGTCTCTATTTCTGTGGTCACATTGCCCTTCGTGCTGCTCACAAGTTCAGCTGTCTGCAAAACCTGAACTTAGGAGACTTGGGACCTAGATTACCATTTTCCTACAGTAGCATGAAGTTCTTACAAAATAATAGACACTGATTGTAGAGGAGAATTAACCTCTTATGCCACAGAGCATTAGGTGAGCAGCCTGTCACATGAATTATTATTTTGAGTATTTTAAGTTCAATAACTCAAGTGTAGCATAGTTCTTTCAAAAAGGAAATTAGTTAACCGGCACCATCTATCCCTGCTAGTTATCTGCAACCACATTACAGAGAATGATACTCCATTGCACATGCGTTTTACAAACTTACTCCTCGGTTGTACTCTTTATTTTGCAAATTGCAGACATTGAGATGAAGGGTCTATAATTTCCTAGCTTGCCTTTCTCTTGGAACACTGGTGCTGCACTGGCACACATCCACTTTGCTGTGACTTCATTTGAATACAGCAAATTCTTTATTATGATTAACAAAGGGTTGCTCTCTGGTCTGCTTTGAATCTCAGTCTGCTCATGGAGATTAGTGGGTTTTGAGCAATGCCAACTCACTAAATATCTCCGCTTCACTGATCTCAAAGACATTTGTGACAATGGATTTAGTAGTCATTTTCGTGCGTGTTCTTGCCTGTGAATGGATAATACCTTAGTAGGTCTGTTTTCCATTGCTGTTTGATTCTCCATCCCATTCAAAAGAGTTTAAATTCAAAACTTCTTTTAAATTCTTTCTTCTTATGTTGCTTCTTTGAGATACATAAACACATCTGTTTGTGGCTTTAATCCTTGAATGCAACCCCCCCTCTTTGATTTTATTTTGGGTGAATACATTGCAAATGTCTATGTATTATCTCCTTCTTCACGGTAGAAACAAATAAAACTTTCTCTCCCAGGGCAAGATTAACAGAAATTGTTCTTCAGTTGAGCAGGGAGAGGCCAGTGGCTTTAAAGTAGGGGGGTCCCACTTACATGTCCTGATGTGGTCATATGTCTCATTTGGCCACAAGAATTAGAGAATGGGCAACAGTAAAACCTTAGGTGACATCAGATCAGCAGCCCCTGTTATTTTTTCATGCCAGCGTCTCCATTAACCTCTTCACCTGTTAGCAGGTAACACATCCAGACCTCATTTAGCTGTTAAGTCTGACTGAAGTATTTGTGCCAAGTATGCTTTTTAAACTGGGATCATTTCTCTTCAAATCATCTGTTCAGTATTGCTTTCTTGTAAAGGTTTCTCTCAGTTCCACTGCAACATAGCAAAATAATCTTCCTGCCCCAGATACGTGCCTCAACTTTGAGTTACTCAGAAAGGGAGAGATTAGAAATAGATGGGTATGTATTTTTTATGATGTAATCACAAAATAAATGCAGTGAAATCTAGAAACGTTAGAGACATCCATCATCTTAATTTCTAATTTTCCAAGTAAGGTCATGGGCATGAGCCACGTTGTATGTTGCCACTTCCAGAGGCTTTCTTTTATACTTGTAGTCCCTAGTCTTCTCTAGGCACTCCTGACCACTAGAACATTTGGGTTTTAAAGTTCTTCTTGCCCCCAGTTTTAAGATGTATTTCTTTTCTGAAATGAAGATACTTAATAGGTGAAGTGCTCTTGTGTAGTCAGAGCTCAGTGGTTCTGAATAGCTTGCATTGAAAAATAAAACTATTATTAGCAAACTCATTCCTATTTTATACTACTCACTGCAAAACAGTCACACAGGTAAGATTTTCTAATGGGTAATGATGGTGTGGTATGGTGGTCTAGGTATGAAAAGATCTTCCATTTGTGTATTTCTGTCACTCCAGCTGGAGCAGGGCATCACCGTTATCATCACCTAAATCATGAAAATGTGTTCATTTGGAGAAATCCCTTGTGGAAACAGGGCCTTATGTTGCTCATTTATTTCAGTGAGTAGAACTAGGCAGTAATAAAGAAGTACAACCAGGAGTTAAGCTGTTTTGAAGAAGGAGTATTTGCAATTTGGGGTTTATTTTTATTCATGTTTGTAAGAAGTACTATGTGGCTAAACAATATCTTATATTGATGTTTATCACAATACTTCTGTCAATGCATTGAACACAACCTTATATAATAAAGCAGGATCCTGGAATGACAAATTTTAAATTTTCTCAAAGAAAGGTGATCAGCCTATTTCTCCTTCCCAAAAATTTCTTAAGATAAGGAGTATTATTTTATCTTGATGTATGAGACAGAAAAATTTAAACCCTTGAAAAATACTAGGTTAAATTTATGGAAGCAAACAGACCCCAAAAGCCTTGTGTTGCTGCCAGGTCAAGCTGTAGACTTCTCTTTTAATTGCTCCAGGAGAACAGCAGTTAATCTCCCAAGCTGGGTTTGGTTTCAGAAAATGGATGGGCACAGTGAATTCCTTATTAAACTAAAGAAATTTACTAAACCAACTTTCTCAAGAGAATAAAAGCAAAAGTGTTCCAAGTTCACAGAAAATCCAGATCCACCAACAGAGACATAAAATAGGTAAGAGAAGTAGGAAGTATTAAGTAATGCTGAAAAAAAATCCAAATAGACCTTGATGGTAGTTTCTCTACAGGGGAGTTGCTCCCAGTTCAGGATTTGGCTGTTGCACTCCCAATCCATGCGCAGCAAAGGATATAATTTATTCATAGTATTTCAGAGGCTTCTTCTAGGCAAATCTTTGAAGATCTGTCCTACTCAATATCTTTACCTGCATTCCAAAGGCCTATACTGTCTCTGAGGTACAATTTCCCACTGATGAATCCAGTGGATCAGTCAGGGCATTGGCTTTTGTACATAACACACACTCTGACATCAGCAGCACAAACCCAAAGGTCGTGGCATAAAAACCTTGCAAGAAAGCTCTGTCAGTGCTGTGCGACACTCACAGCAATAAGCCATGAAGAATATGTTCACCGGTAGCAGCCTGCCTGGGAGAATTGCTGTCACTTCTCTCGCTCCAAGTGCCAGATCAGCTTGAGCTGTGAGCCACTGATCACTTCCACCTGGTGCTCTTGATGTTGGGCAGGAAAAATACCGTAGCCTTGGACTGTTAAATCTAGGGCAAGGTTTCACTAAAGGCAGTGTCTGAACTGCCGCCCGGCAATGTGAGGTCACCCCTGCGTCATTACTTGCCCAGGGGTGTACTGAATCTTACCATAGAATCATAGAGTAGTTGGGGTTGGAAGGGACCTTTAAAGGTCATCTAGTCCAACACCCCCTGCAATGAGCAGGAACATCTTCAACTAGATCAGGTTCCTCAGAGCCCCGTCCAACCTGACCTTGAATGTTTCCAGGGATGGGGCAGATCTTGCTCTGTGGGATTTATAATCATATCATTATAAAGTGTTAAAAAACTGGCTTTTGTTTTTGTACTCAAATAGACATTTTCCTGCAGCGTGACCCTGGTCTTTGCTACTCAGGTAGCCACCTCCAACTCTTCCTACCAGACCCAGTGTTTCCACATACTTGTTTTGGGCTGTGCTGCACTGGGATCACATCACCTTACAGATTTATATAGGTTCCAGCACAAGTCACATTGTAGCTAAAACATCTTTCAGCTGTCAGCTTTTCCATCCGAGGTAAAAAAATACAGATCTCTAGTCCTTGAGTTCTAATTATGCTCCAGCTGCCTTGATTCTGGTACGCTGACCTGGCCTGAAGATACCAGCAATGGCAAGAGATATTATTATTTTGGTGTATTTGTTCCCTCAAAGCATAATTAAGCTACAAATTTGGCATGTAGACGTGCACCAGCGGGGGCTGGGCCTGTTGAAATTTTTCCATTGATCAAACTTGAATTCCATTCAGAGTTACAATCAGGGAAGCAGCTTCCAATGCATGCACAGAACATTTGCTTGATAATGAAGAATTTTAAAACCTGTCCATGAAAGTTGGTAGCACTAGATGAAGCCAGAAGGGTTGTTACTGAATCTGCCCAAAATTCCCACTGCTGAAAAAGAGCGAGATGATTGAATAAAAGGCAAGGTTTTCCAGTTTGCCTGTCAGCAGTTATGAGGAACAGGAGATAATGAGGAAGAAACTAATGGCATTATTTTGGGGCCAGAGCTAAAAAAAACCAGTGCATGGTTCATCACAGGGCTAATACTGTATAGTGATTGATGATTCTGTAATCAGAGCCCACATAGAGAGAAACAGGCTGTAAATTAAATGATGGAATATTTCACAAATAGCTTGGAATTGTAATGCAATGATCAAGAATTTACAGAGAAAGACTTTATGCCCCTTTTTTAACAAGCTGCAGCATTTCTAACAGAAATAATTAGGGTTCTGGCAATGTACTCATTTGAATGAAGGATTGAGTTTGACAATAAAAAATAGCCTGTAATCTGCATGTCACATGCAGCTTTCTACTGACACACAACCTCATGGTCTAGTGCACCAGCATTCACAGCAAATTAGTCTCAGTTTTACTGTATTCTTTAACCACACCAAGTGGTACCTGGAGAAATAAAGTTCTTTTATTATGTCACTGCTAGTTAGGTAGCTCTTACAACTGAAAAATTGGAGAATGACTCAGTGATAGACTTAAAATCAATGTCTCACTGTGGTTAGAAGTTTCTTTTTTTAGACTTAGTAGTAAAGAAAAAGGAGGAGGAGGAATCCATTTCACTTTCCCTTTTGAAATCCTGATGTTGGCAAGCCAATTGGCAAGCCAATGGCTTCCTTGAGCAATTCACCGCAATTCCTTCCTGGAAAGCTTCCTCCTTTCTAGAAGCAAAGCATTCCCCTTAGCTTTCCACAGAAGTGGAAAAGTGCATGTTGAAAGGAAATTACAGCATGCATTTGGGGAGACAGGTAGAATTATGGTTAGGAAACTGGACTAACATAGGCAAACATAACCAAAGAGTCCATGCTGATTTGAGCTAAAGAAAACATCTCTTCTTTTGGTCAAAGTGAGCTATATCCAACACATGGGCAGATCAGCCACGCAGTACACATCATGCCTCTAACACCTCTAGGAAACACAGGGTCTGTTCCAGAAGATTTGAGATGTCCATGAAGTTTTGAATTTATCTTGCCAGTGTTCCACATAGCATATGTACATATTCTATTTGGGAAATCCCACTGGCAGCAGACCTAATTCTTTCTAACACTAGGTGTCACAGTGCAGCTGACTTCTTTATTGAGGCAATCTAAGATGCACTACAACTGCCAGTTCTCAGAGGTTCTGGACACAGTTTTTCACCAGCTCATCAGAAAACTGGATGGTGTTATTAACCATCTCTTAAGCAATTGGTAAATAGAAAGGGATCTTCCTTGCTGTGATGGCTTGCATGATCATACAGCCTACCAAAACACCATTTCTAAGTTACTTAACCATTTTTGGGGCCAGCCTAATCATTTCAGATTCAAGAGGAGGCAATTCCAGCAATGACTACTTCTGGGCATTCAGAAACTGCTCTCAAAGTCTGAGTGTGTGTTCAAGTTGGGGCAGCTCTTACCTTGGGGACAGTGGCATCCATCTTAGTGAGAAATTGATAAGCCTTGTTAATACCTTCCTTTGTCATTCTGTTTTAATAATGACTTGTAACAAATTTCCTAGCTCTTAAATACGTGACAGTGTCCTTGTCCGTTTGTGGTGGCCTATCCGAGTCAGATTTTTCTCTGACACTGTGAAGAAGGTGCACATGTTTGCATGTGGAGGAGATGAGACACCCATTCACAAGAGCTGTGTTTCTTGGCTAACTTTTACACCAGTGTGGTTATGACAACACATGAAAATGTGTCTGTGCAGTAGCCATCAGTGAGGATTTCAGTGGCTGTCCCCAAGCTTGCAGGGATGAGCATGTGACAACTCGTAACTGTGAAAAGGGGCACACAGGAGAATGACACAAGCTCCTGTCTGCTGGCCTCTGATTTTGGTCATGAAGCTAGTAGGGAGAATTTACAGTATGACTGTATGCTTCAGTGCTCGAAGGATTTTTTATTTGAATATTATTTTGTGCAATATTTTTCTCTTAAATCTCCCTTGTGTTATACACATACACTTGCATGCACATACCAAATTTTCTATTGAGATACCCACTAGATAAGAAGAATTAGCGCTGTCACTGGTCAGGATAACACATCCATTATGTAGCAGCCCTTTTCCTGTAGGCTGGTTGAGGATGTCTTCTAGACCACACTCTTCTAACTTGAAGATATTCAGCAGTTCATGTGTGGCCCTCTCATGGACAATTTTTCCTTGCATGCTTGTTTTTATCTTTTTCAGTATTACTGTATTCAGCTTTGTTGTACCATACACACACTCACCAAATAATAAGTGTGCCATAGAGTTAGGGAAATAAATGCCATTAATATTCATGAAACAATCAAATGCTCTAATGATGGGCAGGACCCAACAAGGGACTTAATCATTAGGTTTTCGTAGCAGGATTTGAGAAGCATGTAGTAAACAAAGGATGGGGCCACATGCTAAGCAGCAAGCAAAAAACAAAATAGTGAGTAGCTGCTCATTAAGTGAGTATTGTCCGTTCTGTGCACTGGGTCAAACAAAGAGCTAGTGGTTGAAGACAGCATGTGACTGTAATTAAAGACTTTTATATGACATAGGCACACAGGGAGGCCAAATTAAGGTTGCACAGCCAACCTTACCTCAGGCTTTTCCTGACTTGCCAGTGTTCAGCTTAGAATCACTACAATGCTCTTCTGATACAAGGTTGTGTATGATGCCCTTAGTACGCTTGTATCCCTCAGCGATATCCTAGCTGGAGTTTTCTGCTAGCAGTGCTAGCAGTACGTGCAGTAAACTGCTCGGTTTGCTTTGCCTTGGATTTGTTTGTCTGCTCACAAGTGGCTGAGTGGCTCACCTGGTTGGAGGATTAGGCTACAAGCCATAGGCACGAGTGGGTGGTGAAAAGATGGGAATGATATGTGACCCCCAGCACAGCATGTGCAAATGTGCGTGACATGATGGGCAAACCTGATGAGAAAACAGCAACACTGGCATCAGGTGCAACTCACCCTTCCCTCACAGCCTCGGCAGTAGGTTTGTCCAGCCACGGATTGACCCTCTTTGGCGCTGTATTTGGTACGTAGATTGGCTGTGTTCATTACAGCGCCTTCCAGGAGCCGTTTTATGCAGTGAAAAATGGCTAGCAAGGGATGGTCCTAACCAAGGAACGGTGCTTGCTGGCAAGTATACAATGGGGGGGAGGTCGGGGGGAGCAGGAGCATTCAGTAACTTGTATGTGCACATTGTAAACGACTTCATGAACTGTCCTTGGTCTCATCTTGGTCTTTCTGAAGCAAGGAGACAAAGTTCTTCAGTGCAGCTTACTAAGTTAACAAGCACCGACATCACTTGGCTTTGAAGCCCAAATCCTGGCAGCACGTCAGAGCTAACGATGCAGAATCCATGTGTCACCTGCAGAACTGTTCTCTAGAGCTGCAGTCAGGGAGCAGCTAGAAAAGAGCAGCTCAAGATCTGCATAAACTGCCCTGTTCAGTTCTTGGGAACCACCTGTGGGATGTGTTGTGGGAGCTGGCCTACTATTACCACCAATAACTGGTTTACTGATAGCGTGCTGTTAGCCCAGGGAGATTGTTCTCTTCCAGTCCTGTATTGTTCCCACTCCTCTGTGGGGCTGGGAAACATTTTTTCCCCCTTTTAACCTTCAGACAATGGTTCTCAAAGCTTCTTTTCCTTGCAGAAGTGGTGTCTGATGAGGGGACCACTGTACAGGACTGGGCTGGTGGAAGTGTCTGATGTGTGTGTGGTAGATTACACGGCTGGGGAGATGCTGTGCTGTAGCCACCTACCAAGCCATCTTTGAGGGTGAGGTAGCTGATAACAAGAGCATTCCCCATTACTTCACTCTTTGGTTGTTTCTCCAGAGGACCCACATCACAGTGAGATCTTGCATTGCTTAACCCGCTTCCAGGAAAGTTTAATAAAAAAGTCAGCAAACTACTGGATTTGTCCTCTGACCATAAGGTACTCCCAGGTATGCGTCAAGCGAGCCAGATAGGCCTTCTGTGGAGAACATGAAAGCACGATAGTACAAAGAACTTCTATCCCCTCTTAGCTCCCAGATGTGGCCAGCCGGGCATGGCTGCCCCACAAAACCAGTTTCCAGCTACTGCAACCAAAAAAGTCTCCTCCAGCCCTGAAATCGGTGGTCTCAGTCATGTCGGTGGCAACAACAGCTGTGACCGCAGTGAGCTCAGCAGAGCCAGAGTGAAATCTGGGTAACCACCAGAGCCTATCCTACAGGCACTGAAATTAGATAAATCTTTTCAATTCCAGATTTGCACAAATAAAACAATCCTTTAACATTGAATCCAAGTAGGTACCTACTGTGCTTTTGACTTGTCATGAGTGTTTCATGCTGTCATGATGGTTTTAGGGCTAGTGACAATTTTGAGGGGTGTTGAGCCAACACTTTTCACACATATTCAGTTTATTTACACTGCGGCTCGTTTTGTATGTTGCCTAAAAAATTATGCTTCATAGAAGAAAAGCCTGGCAACATGAGGGAAATTGTTGTAAACAACCAGAGTGAGCGCTCCAGCCTGTGTACAATAGACATGCTAGAACTCAAAATAGCACCAGAGGACAAAAAAAAAAAAACAACCCACCCTTAACAAACAGTAAGAACATTGTTTGTTTTTAAGAAACACTGAGCATTGTTTCAGTTTCCAGATTAAGCCCAATTGCCAAAAAAGCCTTTGTTACTGCCTAAACCAAACTCAAGTTGGGAAGCATAGTCAATAATTATTTCACTTAAGAATGTACCGCCAAAAACCTAGGGGTGGGAATGCAGGCAGTGAACAGTTGTTCGAAACGAAGAGCCTCATCCTCTCCCTGTCCTTTGTCTCTCTTTTTTTCCAGGTGTAGGAATAGCAGCTTTAATGAACAGCAATAGAAACTGAGTTTCTGAGAGAAACTGAGTTCGAAAGGGAGAGCTTTTGGCAGCAGTCCCCCTCCCCCCTCTTTTTGAGATCCTTAATACATGCCAAAGCTTTCCTCTTAACACTTGCCAGGACTATTGAATGCTGAAGTCACTGTTTTGAACTTAAAACCTCCCAGCACTCTGAGACATCTGTATGGAGGGTGCTTGCTGCCCTGCACATCTGCCAGAACCCAAGACTGAAATTTTAATCGTAGATTCAGCTTTGGAATCTTAGAAATGAAAATTAATCCTGACCATGTTCTGTCTCTCGTCCTTTTCCCTCCCCTCCTGGCTCTTCCACCCCATCAGGCACAAACAATAGAGTTTCTTGTACCCTGCAGTACCCACCTTCTTCCCATTAGGAACAGAAGACTTGGCAATCTCCCTGGATGGCCATGCTGGTCCAAAATTGTCTCTGGGACGCATGCTTTCTTTTGTGCTCAGTGGAGTGAGTGGTACATCCCTTGCAGCACAAATATTGCTCACAATAAAATGGGCAGGACCAGAAGTTGTTCACTAGTGGCTGTTATTACAAGCGGATGTATGTTGTATAAACAGTAAGTACACTAAAGCTGTCCAAGACCATGGACTCTGGGGATTGCCTCTCTTCTCATCCTTTTGCTACAGAATCTGTTCATCAGGTACAGAAATGGGTTAGGGAATTGTGGGCAGCTTAATGGCAAGCTTTTTATTTCTGCCTCAACATGGAATGCAATTCATGAATTAAACAGCCAAGGTACCTTTCTAGTGCATGAGGAAAGCTATGGGGGCGCCCCAAAACCTACGTAACACGGATGATAGCACCCGCAGGAGTGCATTGAGAAGACCATTTGAAGTCCTGGACCCTGTGGAGACCACTGATGGATTCAGAGCCAATCACACCAAGGGCTTTCAGCTGTCAAGGAAAGACAGAATTTTTCAGTATGGTGAGGAAAGGCAAACATACAACAGCAGTTACTGGTTAGGTCTTCAGTGTCAAATCCACAAGCTGGATGTAGTAACATGGCCGTGTTTCAACAGGAGAGGTGAAGCATTCCCTCATGTCAGGTAACACAGTGGTTGGAGATCTCTTCTGGAGGCAGGGAGGTGGGTGTAAAGCCTCTTTGCCTGGGAATAGAGCACAGCACCTTGCCTAGCATTTAACCACAAAAAAGTCCCACCTTCTCTGAATGTGCCTGTGGCTGTTTGTTTTTATGCTGAACTCCATGACATTGAGTTGCATTAGGTATGCTCAGAGCATGCTTGCTGGATCAGTGCCCTCAGAATAGGATCTGTCTAGGTTCTGGATCCCAATGGCACCTACCTGATTAAATCAGGCACCTAATTACTTGAATTAAATTACTGCTGGGATGGTCCAGTTGGTGTGCAAGTGAGTGCTCAGAGGACTTGCAGGTCATACAGGGGAGCAGGTAGTGAATTTATGTAGGGCTAACCAAGCAGCTGCTAAACAGCAGTACGTCTGGATTGCACTTCCAGATTTTGGGCGATTTTTGGTATCGAAGTCATCCCTTGGCCCTAGCCCCAAGCCTAACGTGACTGACGTCTACCAAACTGGATCTCTCAAGCCAAGAACAGGAGCTGCTGGGTTAGCAGTCCCCTTCAGTGAATGTGTACTTAAAAAAAAATATATAAATCAAGCAGATGTAGGCAAAGTCTGCCTGAAGAAAATTCTTGTAGTTCATTCACCTACCTCAAACTGTCCTCTCTGGCTGTGAAGAGTAAGTGTAGCAGTAGCAAGAACCCCTTGTGATGTGATAGCATTCTCATTCTTTTTCCTCTGTTGAAAATGTACTTTACAGAGGAACAGGTGAATTAGCTTCATCATGAACTACACTTCAAAAGGCACTATTTGACTTGCCTGGCTTTCCATGCTACAACTTTCTTCTTCCTGTGGTATGAAAATTGCATGCACGTCACTGGAGACAAGTCCCTTAAAATGCAGTTTCTGTTGTTAGTTCTGAAACACTAGAGGGAAGTCTGGACTTCACTGAAATCCATGAGGGATGTCCTGGCCTGACCAGATCTTCATCTCAAATGAGTTCAAGCACTCCTCTAAATCAATTCTGAATGCAGTCTAAAGTGTTACATAGCACTTTACATTTCTCAGTATACTATAATGGAGATGACACGTGCTTTAAAGCATTGGATTTATGCAGATTTGCCAAGAGGGCAAGGGTACACAAATAGAGACATTTTTAACTGAAAGGACATGTGCTCCCCATACAGATGCAGTCATGGTTGCTTAGTCTCTGAATGAGTTCATACTTGCACTTCTCCATAAGAGAATATGTGCTAAGTATTTCTTCAGGCTAATTTTTTCATGCTACAAATAGTAGTTGTCATCATCTCACCCAACACAGGTTTCAAGACACAAGCTGTCAGAACAAACTGGAATGGTTTGTGTCTGTGAAAGATGACTACGAGGAAGTACCTGCCTATCTTAGGTTGGTCCCTGAAAGGGGCTGGCAAACCCTTAATATTGTCCTCTGCATTCCTCACTGACTACCTCAAGCAGTTTGTTCTCAGTACATTGCCTGTTTGAGACTCCTTGGAAGGCACCTAACTCCATTAGTGGTACAGAGGGCCCAGACACTTTTATTTTGTGTTAAGCATCTAGGGCTCTAATAGCCTCACAGGTATCCTCCATACATGTTAAAGTGTTTTCTTTTTTAAAAGCAAATGGAAAGTTGCTCGGCTCGGGTCCAAAAAGGAATAATTTGTATTTTGAAGATTTTTTAGATTAACCTAAAATTACTTAATTTATTAAGAACACGCCTGTACAGCCACCTCAGGCACCAAGATAGTCATGTTGGTTTTAATTTTGTCATATATGTGGCTGAAAGGTGCAGGATAATCCCCAGGCTGTCTTCCCTTCATGAATGGGGTTTCTGTTGCTGTAGCAGCTCATGGTGGTGTTGCCTCCGGCTCACCCATTTCCAGTGGTAGAGTTCCCTGCTTGCAAACTCTCTTCTTCTGTGAACCACACTGAACTGACCACAAAAAACTGGAAACCTTTCTCAGGATGGGAGACTCTTCCCCCATTTTCATACTATCTTGAGTTTTCTGACAATTTTCACTATAGGCCATTGCTCGGGCAATTCAAAGTGGAAAAGTGCGTAAGAAAAGCTTTGAAAAGGGAAGTTACATGATATCAAACCTGTGATTCTCTGTCTTCTCCCCTCCCCCTTGACACACACGCACACACATAATTAAACAAATAAAACCACCTAATTATCTCCCTCATGTGTGGTAATTACCTAGTTTGTGGCCAAACCACAGTGCTGGTGCAGAGACGTACCAGTTACCTCTGCCCAGGCTTGCTTGGCTCCAAGGAGCCTCATTAGCTGGGGCTTGGTGCTAAAGCTGCAGGACCAAGGCTGGAGCTGTGCTGAGGCAGCTCAGAGGATGTTACGCTATGTGCCAGAGCCAACTGTATGTTCTGGTAACACGGGCTGCAAAAGCAGGTTGTGTCTGAGCTAGGAGGCTCTCTAGACACCACATGTATTGGAGAGTACTGTAGATGAACCCAGGGGGACCTAGCGGGGATTTGGAAGCCATGGAAAAAAAGTAATCTCACTGTCTAGAGTATTGTAAGGATCTTATTACAATGAACAACGGAGAACGGACTTTACTCCCACTCATCTCTTTGCACTTATCTCCCCAATGAGTATTTTAATTGCAAATTACAAAGGACAGGATCCTTGTCATCTTATCTTTCCACTTAGCAGTCTTTATAGTGTCACCTACAGACATGTCACAGGCATGTGGCAGTCAACATCTTTCAGTCATGTACCAAACCTTTAAGGGTTACCTAGGCTGCAAAATCTGGAGGGAAAGAAATCTCAGATTTACAAATACCTCCACATACTTCATACAGTTTCTTGCTATTTTTATGCTTAAAACTCACTGAGACAGTTTCTGTGGGGGAAAAAACCCACACCTGATCAAGCAATTAAAGACAAAGTCATTGAAAATAAGGTCACAATACTACTTTTCCACAAGAATACCCTTATTTGGTGAATGAGGTGGCTGGATGGGATCTGCTTGAAAGAGTCCAATGGGATAAGGCGCTGGAGGGAAGAGAGGTCCAAGAAAGCTGATTGATATTCAAGCCTCACCTCCTCCAAGGTCAACAGCGGTCCATCCTAAGGAGCAGGAAGTCAGGCAAAAATGCCAGGAGGCCTGCATGGATGAACAAGGAGCTCCTGGCAAAACTCAGACACAAAAAGGAAGCATATAGAAGGTGGAAGCAGGGACAGGTAACCTGTGAGGAATATAGAGACACTGTCCAAGCATGCAGAGACACAGTTAGGAAAGCCAAAGACCAAGTGGAATTAAATCTGGTGAGGGATGTCAAAGGCAACAAGAAGGGCTTCTGTAAGTATATCAGTGGCAAAAGGAAGACTAGGGAAAATGCGGGCCCACTGCTGAAGGTGGCAGGCACCCTGGTGACACAGGACATGGAAAAGACTGAGGTACTGAATGCCTTCTTCACCTCAGTCTTTACCGGTAAGACTTCAGCAATCCAAGGACCAGGAGATAGAGGGAAAGTTTGGAGCAAGGAAGACATATCCTTGGTGGAAGAGGATCAGGTTACAGAATACTTAAGCAAACTGGACATATGTGAGTCTATGGGCCCCAATGGGATTGTCCTGGTTTCAGCTGGGATAGGGTCAGTTTTCTTCCTAGTAGCTGGTACAGTGCTGTGTTTTGGATTTAGTGTGAGAATAATGTTGATAACATGCTGATGTTTTAGTTGTTGCTAAGTAGCACTTATCCAAAATTAAGGATTTTTCAGTTTCCCATGCTCTGCCAGCAGGCAGGTGTACAAGAAGCTGGGAGGGAGCATAGCCGGGGCAGCGGACTCGAACTAGCCAAAGAGGTATTCCATACCACAGTACATCATGCTCAGGATATAAACTGGGGGGAATTGGCCAGGAGGGGCAGATCGCTGCTCGGGGACTGGCTGAGCATTGGTCAGCAAGTGGTGAGCAATTGTATTGTGTATCACTTGTCTTTCTTGGGTTATATTTCACTCTCTTTTTGTTATCTTCCTTTATTATTATTATTATTATTATTATTATTATTATTATTATAGTTTATTTTTGAATTCAATTATTAAAGCATTCTTATCTTAACCCATGGGTTTTGCTTGGTTTTGATTCTCCTCCCCATCGCATTGGGGGAGGGAGGAGTAGGAGTGAGTGAGTGGCTGCGTGGTGCTAGTTGCTGGCTGGGTTTAAACCATGACAGGGATGCACCCAAAAGTGCTGAGGGAGCTGGCTGATGTCATTGCAAGGCTACTGTTGATTATCTTTGAATGATCATGGTGACTTGGAGAGGTGCATGAAGACTGGGGGAAAGCAAATGTCACTCCTATCTTCAAAAATAACCTGAAGGAGTACCGAGGGAGCTACAGGCTCATCAGCCTCACCTTGATCCCTGGGAAGGTGATGGAACAATTAATCCTGGAAACGTGTTCCAGGCACATGAAGGACAGGAAAGTGATTGGGAGTAGTTTGCAGATGACACAAAACTGGAAGGAGTGGCTGATACACCAGACGGTCATGCTGCCATCCAGTGGGACCTCAACAGGCTAGAGAAATGAGCCAGCAGGAACCTCATGAAGTTCACCAAGGGGAAGTGTGAAGTCTGGCTCCTAGGGAGGAACAACCCCAGGCACCAGTACATACTGGGGGCCACCCGGTTGGAAAGCAGCTTGGCAGAAAAGGCCCTGGTGTCCTGGTGGAGACCAAGTTGAACTTGAGCCAGCAACTGGCACTTGTGGCAAAGAAGGTGAATGGTGTCCTGGGCTGCATTAGGCAAAGTATTGACAGCAGGTGGAGGGAGGTGATCCTGCCCCTCTGCTCAGCACTGCTGAGGCCACACCTGGAGTGCTGGGTCCAGTTCTGGGCTCCCCAGTACAGGAGAGACATGGACATACTGGAGAGAGTCCCACATAGGGCCACCAAGATGATGAAGGGACTGGAGCACCTCCCCTATGAGGAAAGGCTGAGAGAGCTGGGACTGTTCAGTGTGTAGAAGAGAAGGCTCAGGGGGGATCTATAAGTTCCTGAAGGGAGGGTGCGAAGAAGACACAACCAGGCTCTTTTCACCATTGCCCAGTGACAGGACCAGAGGCAATGGGCACACACTGAAACACAGGAGGTTCCTTCTGAACATCAGGAAACACTTTCTTCACCGTTAGAGTGATCGAGCACTGGCACAGGTTGTGGAGTCTCCATCCTTGGAGATATTCAAAAGCCGTCTGGACATGGTCCTGGGCAGCCTGCTCTGGGTGTCCCTGCTTGAGCAGGGGGCTTGGACAGGATGACCCCAGAGGTCCCTTCCAACCTCAACCGTTCTGTGAGTGCACTGTGGAAAGAATTGAGCTTATATGAACAACTGGAAATCTAGCATTTCCTCATGTTCTGAGTGCTTGAATTTGTGACTTAAATTTTAATACAGGCCTTTTTCATTTCAGTTCCTAGGTATTTTAAAGACAAGCTACCAATAGCTCTCTTTTCCAGCCTGTGACAGCCTCAGCCCTCTAACACAGAAACAGGACAATGCTGGTTCTGCTGCTGGATTACAAGACTCATTGCATTACTTGGAGCAGCAGCTGTTTGCTCCCTTCAGATCCCATCCAGACTTCATTTTCCCCAGATCTTTTTTTTCTTTGTACTTTGCTACTGAAAATAAGCTGTAGGTGAGAAAGGAAAAAGACCTCTGAATGCTAGTTTGAGTGCTAGTCTTCGAGTATCTGCTGGACAAGGCTTGGCTCTCTGCCGTTTGACTTGAGGCACAAGCACAGCCTTAGAAAGTTCAGGTTCAGGGTTTTTTTTTGCAGGCTCCCATCACTTCCCAGAAAAATTAAAGAAAACAAGATTTTAGGATAATCTGGCTTTTGTAGCTCAGCCAAACCCTTACAGAATTTTATGGGACAAAGGAAAAACACAATGCTAGCCTTAGAGTTTTGTCCTTGCCAGATTTCAAAGATTAACTACATAAATGTGGAACATATATGTGGTTCTCAAAACAGGTCACAAAAAACTTTTACATAATAGAAATTGTCCAGCAGTCTAAATATACAGATTGCTACCAGATGTTCCTTAATTGTTCTTCATCTTGTGGCAAACTGTAATCCTTAATAACAACGATCCTTGTTATTATTATCTTATATTATCCTAATAATCCTTAATTACATTAACTGATGATGGGATTTACATTCCATTTCAGTCACATCTGTAAATATGCAGATCTTGACTACTTTGGTCAATGAGCTCTTTAGCAGGGACTATTTCAGAAGTATCTATTGTAGCTCTAATATGCTTTCTAGCACCACGACGTACATGGGATCCCTGGTTTCTGCCTGAACTGGCAGTTCTCTGTTCTTGCCTATCAGACCTTCCACAAAGGCTGCACGGAAATTCCAGTTGTGTGAGTTATATGAAGGGTCAATCTCATTTGTGTAATAACCAACTGAGAAGTAGTGATAAAGTATCGCATCAGCTAGAGTGCTAGGAAGAACAGCCATTCATGTAAGATCATGTCACTGCAATTTTGGGCTTTTGAAACAAATCTGTCAGATACATTTTCTACCAAGTAATGTCAAGCCACTCTTTAGCTCCAATGCTTTCTAGTTCAAGATAATGCTATGCTCCATGAACACAGGGTGAACTGTGAGTCTGTGAGTGAATATGTACCCAATTAAAAGTAAATTGACAGTCACACTTCACAGGGAATAATTCTATTTTAAACACCAGGTGTCACTGCAGTATACTCCCGATTGCATACCAAGCTCCCGTTAGGTTAAAGCTTTACTTTTAAGCGATGTCAAAGATCACTGGAGAACAAAGACACTCGTACGTTCTATTCCCGAGTGTGTGCATGTAGCTACATGATTAGCCAGAATCTGGGCAAATTGTTCAATATTTCAACCAGCCGCATTTATAGTTCTGTGTGGTTGGCCTCAAACCTGAAGCTAGCCATTGTAATAAAACTATTTTATGGCTGATAGCAACTGTTTGGAACGAAGAATGAAAAAAAAATTACTATCTGTGATACAGTTCTCTTGATAATAATAATAACATGCATTTTTCAGAAGAACAGCTCGTATTGGGTAATATTCAGCAGTTACTTCATAAAAAATTTATATCAAATTGCATATTTTGCAGCTTCTTGGTCCACGAACAAATGTTCAGTAAAAAGTGATCTTCTTTTAAACTATCACATCCTGGATGATTTTTCACATCAACTTTTCCTTATTTTTACAAGTCCCCTATTTGACCTATAACCTTATATCTTTGAGTATTAAAATATACTTACCCAGATTAAACATTAAAGAGCCATCACCTTGACAGTGAACAGATACTATTTGCCTGCACCAGTCTAATTTTTTCAGCCTCCCAGCTCAGCATAACTAATCCGTGGCTGCACTGTGAATTTTCCAGGAACCTGTTCATCAGTAACTACTTGGTATTAAATGGGTAAAGCTGCTCTTATCTGTAATTAAAGATAATGAGGAGGAAGGTGCAACTCATGGAGAATGCAAGTCCCAGCAGGCTAGATACCATTTGAGCCTCATGCTCTAGTGTACAAAGAAGCCTTGCTCCAGTGGCACACTTAAAAGATGACATTTCCTTGTGTTCCACTTACTACATGCAGAATCTGTGTTACATATTCAACTGTGGTCCTAACTCAGCTGCCTCTGAAATGCTTCAGGATGTTCTCAAAGTATTTCTACACAAATTAGAGTCTTGCCATTGACAGAGCAGTGCAGCACATGGCTGGGGAACATTACCTGAGAGCATCTTTAGCAAAGAAAAAGGAATCGAGTGCCATGGCAATTTCAGAAGATAATCCATAAGGCTGGTAATTGCAGCCCTTTAAAAATGCTGGAAGCTGCACAACTTTCAAAGGCTCAGATCCAATATTCTTACCTGCATTAAAGAGCATAGTGCCGCTATATTCATGGGAGTTCCTGCTTTAGTCTAGAGACAACTTAAAATTGGTGCTGTTGTGTGCACGCTTGAATCTTGACAGGATTGTGGCTTTGGGAGGAGTAAGGTGCTATATAACACAAAGAAGACCTAATAGTTCTTGTCAGATAATGAAATCAGCACAAAATGCCCGAACAAACAAAATTCTGTCGAATAATGCATATTTTAGGACCTGCAGGAGGAACTGACTACAAGGACTGAATAAAATATTTGTTAAGAAAACAACAAAAAGAGGCACAGGTTAAAAAACAAAACAAAACAAAAGACAAAGCTTATTTATTGTGTTTTATTCTGTCTGGCTATTGAATTTATGTATAGATTTCAATCCAATGAATTTTGCCAGGATTTTTGAATTAAACTAATTTCATTGCAGTGTAACATGTTTCCCATTTGACATCATTTACATGGATTTCCAATAAATTCAGAAGTTATTTGCAAATATATTAACCAGAGAAAATGGCAGAGCCTCTTTTAAAAGCTTTCAGAGAATACAGTACAGAATCTTAAGATTTTTTTCTGCATATAAACAAGTAAATATTAGGACACTACTGTACATAAATAAAAGCGGTATTTTATATTATTGACCTATGTTCTTACTTTTAGATAACTGCCTCATATGTTTATGTAGCATTTTTTTCCCCTGAAATATTTACATAAAACTTGTCTACATTTACAGTAAATAACCATAATTACCTACTGTGCTTTCAGCAGCCAAAAGCTGAATTGGCTAGACATATCAGATGAAGATTCTTGGAATAATGGTACGACTAAATTACATCAACTTGTGTATACTACTACAAAATGTTGAGAGGAATTTCATGGCATTTATTAATTTACAAAATGCAACTTAGTGTTGGATCTGAACTGCTCTAACAGTAGGATAAGCCCTGCAATTACAGTCAAGCTACAATTTATGGAACATACATTCTGCAAAACTACAGTACTTCAGTGTCTGCAGTGGTGTTAATAAAACTATATTGATTTCAAACAGGTAGCAAGCCAAATAACCCATCATGGAGCAAACAAGCCTCAGCTAGTGCCATCTCGGAAGTCTGCATGCGCTGACTCCAGGTTTATATAGTACAGTCATTTCTTTGAACTGCTCTCACTGCCTACAGATCTGAACTACACAGTACATTTAACTGTATCCACACTAAGATAGCCAGAGACAGTTCTAATCCTCTCTTTTCAGAAGCTCATACTGGTTTGAGGATGTTTTACAGTTCTGCGTCAGTGACCAGAGAACCAAATGGTTGTCCGGAAAACAGTTTGTTGCTAGAACATTATATAAGAGAACAGTGCTGGAAAAACATTCCAGTAATAAATATTTTTTCCATTATAAAACAATGGATAAAATAAATGAAAGTGTCTGTAATTACAAATATTTATCCACTATGTTCTAAGTACGCAATGTTCCATATATAAAGCAATTTTATGCTGAAGCTCCTACAGCACCCAATTTAAAGTGACTCCTACTGAGGCATGATTTTAATAACAGCTATTAGAGATAATTATCCATATACCAGACTATTTTTTGTTGTTCCTATGGAAGTCATATCAATTCACTAACATAAACGAAAGAAAATATATTTCACTGAAAATATAAACAAAAATACCTAGCACCAAACCAAACTTCTTCTAAACTCTGTCTTAGGGTCCAATCCTGCACTCTTGTCTGATGCAAATAATTGTATTTAAATAAAGTAATCCAGTTTGGTGGGTTTTTTTTTCCCCTAAAAACCATCTGTGCAAGTCCAGATCTGCACATGGTATTAGTGCATCTACATTTGTCCATTTTGGGTTTATGATAAGACAAAAACATGTATTTAGAATTTATTTATTCATTTCATTTCTGTTGATATGGAGGCTTGATAAAAGATCAGCAAACTGCATCATGGTGGGACAGAGAGGACTTGCCCCTGCCTCTTTGGGTATAGGGAATACTGAGAAGAATAAACAATTCTATCCATCCATCTCCTGTGAGATTCTTGGCAACTCGTCCCTTAACTGTAACCTCTTCTACTGTAAAAATCTTTCTGAACAGGTAGTCTGTGACATGGGTGAAGTGCAAATGAAACTTAGCTATTGTTCCTTTTCCCTCTCGCTCCCTAGCTGCTGCAGTAGGCTATACCTGTCTTGCCCTGACAGGAAATGCTCTTTTCTGGGTTTGCAGGTGGGCTCTTAGCACACTTTCATCTAGAAAGACTAGTCAGGCTGAGGAGAAGCAGCTCACATCCCCCTTTCTGGAGTTAAAGGGGTCAGGACTGTGAAGCAAAGGGCCATTCCTAAGTAGTCATCGCCACAGAGTAGAGACAGGCCCTGCTGGAAATCATGAAGGTGGTACATGTGGAAACTCGGGAGCCACCAGAGTGATCCAGATGCTCATTCAAAGACTTGTCTGCTGGTGGGATGTTCTGAGGAGACTGGTTACGTGACCGTTCTCAAACAGCTTCAGAGACAAAGACCAAATTCCAGTATCCTCAGACATGTGGAAAAGAAGGTTCTTGTGCTCTTAGGTGTTTTTTTACTAATACATTTAAACATTGTACCAGTTCACCTCTTACATACATCTTTCCAACTCAGTTGAGCGCTTGCAAGCTACAGAACTTCTCGCCTTGAAAGAAAGTGAAGACCTCCACATAAGTCTGCAAGACAGGATGCGATTTCCCCAAAACATCTGACTTAAGTCCAGGCTCCTAAATCTCACAGGCACATTAAAAAGGTCCCATTCAGAAGTGTTATGTGATGCAGTTCCTGTGCCCTCTGGACAGTCGCCATACTTCACCAAGGACAAAAGAGATACTCAGATGATGACATCAACCTGGCAGGGAGGAGCAGTTCCATAAATAAGAGGGTAGTCCAGATCCAACCTATGCTGAAAGTTAAAATATGAGAGTCTCTTCGTAGACAGTAGGAAGTCAAAACATCAGCACTGTCTTTTTTTTTTTTTAAAGTAATAAGATTTGTAAGGTTTAAAACCCCCTCCCCAATATTACAAGATTAAAATGACAAGAATTGGTAACATTGTCTTGTAGTGAACGGGAGGCATTCTGAAATCTCAAGCATTTTGAAGTCAAGTGATACTTACATACTTTGTAAATCATCTAAGCAGATTGTTGCATTATCATAAACTATAAGAAATAACATAGCTGCCCTCTAAACTGAACAAAGAATCTCATTTTATATTTTCTGTAACAAACATATGCTAGTTAAAATTAGACAATGAATTTGCAGAGACAGAAACCTTGTCAGACTGTGCTATTATAACAATAAATGAACATCACAAATGAAAGCCAATATTTAGGAATGTGTACGGCAAGAGAGTACCACATACAGTAGACAAGTTGCTGTGCAGTAACAGTGAGCATCTTGACCTTTACAGAAACATCTTTATTTCTAGGTACTTTGCTATCCTGTTTGTAGTGACTGTCCTTCTGGCCACTTTGAAACTGAAGACTTCCAGAAACAAACCTCGCAGCTTGAAAAAACAGAACTGTAAGTTTTATGTTATCTATAGACTGGGCACAGGCCAACAGGTATGTAATACAAAGATAATCCATGGATTTGCTATGGAAATTGGGGTGCCGGAGTTAGCTGTGTGAGCAGGTCAGACCGAGTAGAGCATTAAATTGTTCTAGTGATTCTGCTTACACCACCTGAGCTGGATCATTTAGAGTTAGCTTAAATATATCTACATTGTGTAGACACTCTTGCTGACCTTTGGCTTACATGTAAAGTAAGTTTTATCAATTAATCAATGGGAACCTTGTATTATAAATAAGCTTTCATCTTTCTGTTGTCCACAGGAAAAGAACGGTGTTTAGTGTATGTGATACCCTAATGCACTCCTGGAAAATTCCCACATAAGCAATTAATTTGTTTAATACTTTTGTTGCTTAATACTTTTTGTAAGCCTGGGATCTTTCATACTGACCCAACCAAAGGGGGTTCTCTCTCCTTGAAGAAAGGGAACCTTGTGTTTTTATTCTTGTGATGTTCCATCCATAGCATTCATCTTTAGCATAATCCTCAACATACATTGCTAGCTAGCAAGGGATATAAAAAATTTTTTTTTTTTTTTTTTTTTGAGGCTGAGATCTGCTCTGGCAATGTCTTCAGCAATGACCATCCCAAAAGAGATGCTACAAATCAGCTTCAGCACCAGGGTATGAAATCATATTAATAGCAATTATGCTGCCTGCTCCCAGGAAGAGACCTGCCCTTGAAAGTCTTCAGCACACCACCACAGGAGCATCTGCCAGGCTGAGCATCTTTCTGCATTCTCCTGTTTTGCAGTAGACTACATACCAAGTTACTTGTGAGGCACACAATAGCCTTATTCAGGCATATTCCAACCTAAATAAATAACACTTGTCTGAAATAACTGGTAATTTGCCTAACAGCAAAAGTCCCTCATTGGAGTGTGGCCCAAATTAAAATGTTTGTTGCAGAAACAGATTTCTTACAGTCATATTGCAAACAAATGTATATGCACAATAGGAGACAGAAAAAAGTCCTTGCTCTGGGCTCTATGATGTTTCCAATCCCACGCTGCGCAGATGAGAGTCATGTCTCTAACTGCTTTCAAGCCAGGGCGCTTGGCCTGAATGGCTGCTTTTTTGGGCCACCTGTGGCCCAACCTAGGCTTGTTACGCGTGATGACTCCATTCTGGTTGTGTGGGATGAACAAGAGACAGGGCAGCACTGTCAGCCTTTTGCAGTCAGAGTAACAGAGTTAACGCTAAGTTCTGGGAAGCAGACAATACCAGAGAGAGCACTCGGTGTCACAGCTTTACACGTCAGCTTTCAGAAAGCACATTGAAACCATTTATCCAGCATCTTATAAAAGCACCATTGAAAGGTTGAACAGAGAGCACCGCATATACAGAATTGTGATCAAGACAGCAGACAGGAGCTGTTCAGGGAGCCATGGAGAAGCACGCAGCCCAGAAGAATCCCTGCAGGATGGGTTCCCTGAAGGCACGATAGACAAGGGCTTAGAGAACAAGGCAGCTGGTCCTCAGCCAGTTGCTACTGTGGGGATGGTCCAGCTCCGGTGAGTCATGAATATGAATCCCCACACCTACTCATCCCTCACCCCATGAATCCTGCTACATGTAAGCAAGCCTGCAATTGATATTAATAGAAAGACTGAAGCAACTAATTGTTCACAGTTGACATGGACAAAGACCACCACCTCCCTGAATGCTCACTGTTGAAAAACTTCGGTTCTTCAAAAGACGACTGATAATTCTTATTGCAAAGCTTAGTCTTCGTGGCTACATTACTGGGCTTTTTAGAGGATGCTAGTGAGAGACTATTGCTATTGTAGGGCTAATTGAGGTCCAATACATTTAATGTGTCTCTATAAAGCTGTTTCCAACGTAGACAAGTAAATGTTGGCGTTGTCCCTTTGTAATTTTGAGTTAAACAAACGCAGTATGGAAAAGGGTATGGAAGTACTAGCTACTTAGTAAAAAAGGCACTATAACTGATCTAACCATGGTAATTAGGTACATGCCTATGCTATAGATATCTGTAAAAAATCTATTTCTCTCTGTGACTGAGAAAGCAATTCTGCACTCATCATGGTAGAAAGGGGTGACTGGTTTATGTATGGGGTTAGCACTGGTTTAGGTATGTGGTGAGAACTGGTTTAGGTAGGTGCCGAGAACAACTCCCACAGGAGACACAGATTCATGGAAGAGATGTCCAAACTGTATTTCCTATTTCTACCAGTTCCCAGAAGGAAATCAGAAAAGACCTTTTCACTAGTGCAGTTATATACACATTACAGCTTGTCTTGGCCTTACCATGGCAATTTGATGTGAGATGTTATTATATAGTTGTGCCAAAAAATGGAGGCAAAGAAATAAACTGTGAAGCTTCCCCAGAAAAGATCACCAGGTAACAAATACTTCATTTTGGATGTTGACATTTTATTTAGGGATATGGTGAAAGAGGAAACAATAGCAATGAAGAGACAAGCAGAAGAGGCTCCTTCTTCTTTACAGTCAGATTAATCTTTTGGGGATTACTGTTGGAAAAATCTTTCTATCCAATATATGAGTGAAAAGGAAGCATTGGCAACAGCCGTAAAGGAACAGATCTTACTTCTGGGAAGAGGGAACTAAAACAGAAACTTGATTCTTTGTCAAGAGATGTAATTATTCACTTAAGAATCTTGGACTGAATTCTAAAACATTTTTCTTTAGCATTAGACTATATAATGGAGGTTGTAGGGGAGTTCTGGACTCCTCCGTGCGTCCTTGTTCAGGAGGGTAATTCATTTTTGCAGCTCTCAAGAGTCCAATGTGCGGGGGTCTCAATGGCTGAGGGCAGGTACAAATCCCGCAAGCAGCAATCCAAAATCTGACCTCCTTCCCCACCAGGCTGAGGGTCTGGTGGACGATGAAAAGGTTGTGACCAGCCTGAGAGGCAATTAAATGGGAAGGAACGTGCCAGCACCACATGACCGCAGACATAGTACCAGCTCCCAGTTGCGAGGCTGTATGAGGCAGGTTAAAATAGAAACAAAGAAAAAAGAGAGGGGGAGGGATTTCACTGTGGAAAAGGGAAGTCTGGGGGTCTCAAGGAGTACCTGTCAGAATGGGGGAAAGAAAGGAAGGAAGGAGCTGAGTCTCAAGTCCCTTCCTCCAAACCAACACTCTTGATCCTGCTCTAAAAGACTGCAAAGAGCGGCCGGGGAGCCCTCCTCCTTCCTTTGACTTGCTGATCTTGATGGGGACACTTCTAGAGTGATGTTTGATTTTCTTCTTTTCCACCTTAAAATTTTACAATCGACATCAGTGTTATTCTTTGCTATTGTTAACTAGCATTATCTCTTATCTTTAAACTGGTCTTGAAATTGAATCTGGTGAACCTGACAAACCTCATGTTGCTACTGTTTCTCCAAAAGCAGTCATCCACGTAATGAGTAAGACAATCCTTAAGGGATAACTACATCTTGAGATGTATTTGGGAATTTCAGGAGTTGAGGTATGCCTGCCACTAAGTTGCAGGAGTCAGACTGAGGACTACGTATATAAACCCGTACCCCTGAGCAAGGAACAGACAGCAAACACATAGTTAAAGACTTCAGAAATTCTCCAGACTTAGCACAACAGATCTTCCGAAACATTGTGCATCTTATCTTTGGCCTTAAACAGTGTGAAGTAGAAGGAGAGAACAGTCAAAGGCAAACTTCATGAATTCACATTCAAGGGAACAGAAATAGAAACTTTTTTTGAGGGAAAAACTCCAGAAAGGAAGACTGAAGTCAGCTTTAAAAAGCACTGCAATGAAGTGGAAGCAAAGGGTTTGCTGCAGCTGTGGAAGCATGCCAGCATGGTCAAGAACAAGATGGATGTAGACTGGTCTGAACTGCTTCTCCTCAAAGGAAGAGAGTCATAGATCAAGCGTGCTGCACTGTCGCATGACGTCAGGATCCATGACGTTTGAGTCACCCTGCGGGCAGAGTTTGACTGCACACTTGCACTGCTCCTCAGAGCCGTACTTCTTACAGGTGAAGCCCATAAATCAGTACACTTCTTTCAGTTATGAAGTCATTTCTAATAAATGTGTGTAACCAGATCTGTGTTTGCTCTTTATAGTACTAAGTAATGTTGAGCGCTGGCCAGTGATCTGAGAAGGACTCAATCTGGTGTATCAAAACCCAGTACCAACTGAGCTGAAACTAAACCTGTTTTGGCTACTATGGAATAAGCCAACCTCAGTTTATATACTGTTTATTTCGAATAAAAAATAAACTACTCTTCAAGCACATGCCAGATACTACGTATGTGAACGTATTTGAATGTTACCAAGTTTGGACTCTAATTTATACTTGTGTCCCAATTACATGCGTATGCTTATATACATAGGGATATAGGCACGTGTACGCATAACTGCGTACAAATGCATATCACACAATGCCAGTTCTCTCCTGTTGGACTATTCTTGTACTATTGTACTATTCATTGTACTATTCTTGAAGAAAACAAAAGTATCAACCCAGTACCTACTTATTTCATCCAACCACTGTACTTTGTTTTTAATAGTAACAGAATAACTTGGTATCTTTGAAAAGCCAGTGGCTTTCAAACTGCTTGTCAGAGCCCCACAAAGTTCTTGGTCGCCCTCCTGCTCCTTTAGCAGAAGAACAAGGAGGACCAGTGGCCATCCCAGACTAAATCCCACTGTTTCTTCTGTGTCTTTTTTGCCCTTTGGCAATGTTCTTTTACATAGACTCCATTATTTTGAGCTTAAAAACAGCAAGGCATGTTCCACATCCCTGCTCAAGAAGACAAAAAAAAAAAAAAAGGCAATTGTTCATTTACATACTTCTGAAATAGGAAAAAAATTTAAAGGAAAACCAAATAAAGCCCAAACAAAGAATGGGATTCCTCCTGTTACATAAAACAGTAATTTAATCTACAAAAACTCTGAAGATGAAAAATATGTTGTAAAAATAAAAAATATCATCCACTCAACACAGTACATAAATTTTCCTATATAATAAACTAGACAAACATATTAAAATATTTTAAGTCTTTAAAAAGGGCAAAATTCTCCAAAAAATGACTCAACACTATTAAGGTTAGACTACACATTATGCCAATGCATTCATTTGCACAACTTTTTGCAACATGACAATTGTCTGGTGTGTGTATGTGTAGGTATATGTGTGCACGTGAGGGGAATGGGGCAAGAACACTAAGGGTGTCACCTGTGATTTTAAAGCGGTATTTCACAAATAATCAAACAAAAACCCTACAAATACCAGTACATATCTCAAATATTGCAAGTCACATTCTACAGCCCTTGACATTAAAAAAAAAAGAAAAAGCCGACAGAATTAATTCAAGTACATTCGGAGTAGGTCCCTTGTGAAGTGAAGTGCTGTTGTTTGCACTTTAGTTGCAATGAATGTGGACAGAGCTCCCCAAAAGACACAGAACACCTTCCCCAGCCCTGCAAAGTAAGTCTGAGTTGAGGTACAATGATCTGTGATTTGCTCAGTATTGTGGATGCCCAAACTTGAATGAAAAGTGATGCTTGAAAAACACTTTGAAGCAAATGACATAAAATAATCTCTTAAAATGAAAAGCTAGCTTTGTGTAAAGGCAGTCTTTTTGGTATGTAATCCTATCGGGACGACAAGCATGGCACTCCTCCCCAAATTTTGATCGTCTTGGAGCTAACAATAAAGAAGCCTTTACGTTGTCCTGGTCGTCATTCTGACCTGACGTACCCTTTCCCGTGAGCCTCCATCCACCACCCAGAATAACCTAGTGGGTATCACACCCTGGCTGAAACGTACGCTGCTTCTTCACAACTTTTGTTCTCTACTTAGCTTTGTTCCTCAAAGGAGAAGCACTTCCCTCTCCATGTTTCACATGTTCCTTTGAAAATACCAGCGGAGAAATCTGCCTGCCGGAGTAGTTAAAGTCTGGTGAAATCCCTGTGGTGCTGCAAGTCCCCTATGCTCTCATAGTCATTCTCTCCTGAAAGAGCAGTGTGGTTTGTGTTAGGCACAGACAAGGTCCTGTCTTCTTCGTGGCTCACTGACTGGATAGCTTCATAGTCAGGCTCCAGCTCCCCGTTTGGTCTGTCCGCTGACTGAGGCACAGTGGTAGTATTTAGGGTGTTTTCAAAGTCCTTCACACTTGCATAGAGGCCACTGCAAATAGACGGGGACCTCTGAGATGCAATTTCTTGAATACAGGTGTAAGGAGAATCCAGTGCCTTGATGGCCTGTCCCGGCTTACTCACCGATGAGTACATGGCTGAGATCTAGGAAAAGGAGACACCTGCTGAGTATTTAAGCATGGCATAAAGCTTGTGTGCCAGTTTGTACCCCTTCCATCACAAGGATATCAGTTACTTAAGAAAAGACAGGATCTTCTAAAGAAACATATCCTTTCTTACAAAAAAAAAGGATTTCTTACAAATCCCTTCTTTTCTGGCATGCATTTATAAATTGATTTTCTTTCAAAAAAGAATGCTTTATAAAATGCTTTATAAAAGAAGTTTATAAATGTAAAAATTCTTTGAACATAAATCCCCTGCAGGCAAATTAGACCCGTGACAAAAGGGAATGGCTTTGTGAGCAGGAGCTCTTGCAAGTTTTGCTATGGTCCTGAAGCCAGCTTGGGCTCAATGGGGAGACAGGCGTCAAAGGGATGATCAGGTTTAGCTGCTGTAATGTAGGAGAAGGACGCTGTCTGATCCTTGGGGTTTTTAAAATTATTATTATTTTTAATGGTAGCAGCTACTTTTCTGCTTTTAGAGACACCCCAATAGGAGAGTAGTTATTTGTTGTGTTTATAGGCAGGACCAAGGAGGCACCAAGTCATGTGAAGAGAACATTAAAAATCAGGAGATAAATTACCCACACCAGAAAATAGCAAATAGTCAGTGCTTGCTTGATACACAAGGTCTGTTCTGTTGACTAAACTCTGCCTACAAAGAGGAGCTGCATCTCAGTCACTGCGTATCAGAACTTAAGACTAGAGACTGAAACCTCTCAGCTACTATAAACACAAGAGAGGGAGCCGGAGTCTCATTCCTAGCTCTAAAAATCCCCTCTGAGGAGGCGGTATGCTTAAACAAGTGCACGAAGGTGGCCCTTAATGAGGAGGTGAAGGAGAAGCCCATGTCCACACGCGTCCCTCCGCTCAGGGCTTGCCAGGGCTGGTGCCAAGCGCAGGGAGCCACTCTTGACTCCCTCTCCCAGTTCAAGTGGATACTACCCCTTGCACAGGGCAGACGGCTGAAATTCCCTGCACTGCTTCTCTGGTCCCTAATACCACAATTGCAACATAGCTCTTCTGTTACATTTAAAGTCTTGCCCAAGCATGCAAGGCCACTCTGGATTTGTATCAATCCAATTAAAATAGTAGATTGGCATGAAAATGTCCATTACCATTAAGCAATGCTGACTGGTGCAGATGAACCAGATCGCTTCTGCTAATTCTGTATTTTTTTAATTTTTTTTTTTATCAAGAGAGACATCCAATTACAGATGGCAATACTTCTTACTTTTTACTGATTTCAGCCAACCAAACACAAAATGGCTTTTCTGCTCATCCATACTTCAACCCTGTCCAGCATTAAATTACACGAACCCAGTTTAAGGATCAATTTATTCATTAATGTCTGGAAGCACTTCTCTCAGCAGAAAGCATTAGCTTGCCCAGCTCATTGCCAAGTTTGTGTTTACTTTTATGTCTGGAGAACGTATTTATAGGTTGCACAGGTGTATTGGAGATGATCACAAGCAACCTTATTTCTGTTTAACTTTTCTGTCTTTGTTTCAATCTCCTCAATTTATTTGACTAACAGACATTTTAAAGAACAGTTTATGATCCAGTGCTTTTATTGTGCTTCCATTTATTTCCCAGAGCCCCAAACACTTTGCATGGGGAAGATGGAGCATGTTTCAAAAGGCTGCTGATTATTAAGTAGAGCTCGTCATCCAAATCAAGAAGCTGCTCTATCCATCAGCTAATTGTGGCCTCCTGATATTTTCTGACACCATTTTTTAACCTATTGGCCTGATATAGCCATATGCTAGAATACTTCTGATTTTAGGAATGTGGCACTACAAACTCTGTGCAGAGAAACTCTGGCTTTCATTTTCCCTTCAGATAAATTTCACCTTTCTTAGATCCTGCTTAATCATGCAGAGCTTATGCTAATTTCTGCCTGAAAAATGGTCTCTAGTTAGTTATTGAATTTCGTGCAAGAAACCCACCTCATCTTCTGTAAGAGATGGATCTTCCTCTCGAGACTTGTAAGACATCGAACTAAGCCTCTGTAAAAAAGGAAGAAAGAAAGAAAGAAAAAGTCTCATTACCAGTTAACAGTGTGAAACCTATAATAAAACCCTCCCTATAATAAAACCCTCCCATTACAATCAATACATTATATTTTATGGTCCTTTGCTCACTAGTTCCATTTTACAGAGCTAATATCCCTAATATCCAGAGTACATCTCTGGAGATAATGGCCCTGAGGTTAGTAGAGCTTTTTAATGTATCTGCTCTTGTCCTGACCTGAAAAGGGTAAAAATAATGTAATGGTTAAAACAAACTCTGCTCCGCTGTATCCCTGCCTTTACACTTCTAATGAAGCAAGAAAGTCTGCAAAGGCTTTTGAACAATTAAAAGTCAGCCGTTGTGACACACTAGTTGGCCTTCCACGTGATTTTCAGATATGCTTTTAGATGACAAAAGAACAATATTCAATTGGCACCTTCCTGACGATTGTTATCCTTCATTCAGTGGATCCTGGAAGTGCTGCAAGGGAGGTGCCGTGTCTTCCTCCCCCAGGAAATGCAGCAGCTGGGCAGAGGATGCACAGCAGCACAGCAGCGCAGCATGCACAGCATGCACAGCAGCACTGCCTCACAACCACTCAGACCGCGAACACAGAAAAGACCTGCTGCAACCCACCCTGAGACGGGCAGCTCAACCCTCAAAGCATCTGGCTGGATCCAGTTCACATAGCAAAGTTACTACGGGATGGAAGGCTTGGTTTGGTATCGAGTCTAACTTCAAGCATGTGCAGCGTCATGTAGAAATTATGTCACGAAACACTGGGGGAAAAGCATTTTGCTCTTAGGAAAAATGTCTTGGGACCTTTATGGCAACGAAGACCCTGGCTACCTCACAGCAGCCGTGTGATTCCTCCCCCCTGGGGCAAGAAGGCTTTGCTGGACTCCTGCTCAACAGTGATTCAAAGGGAGCCTTCCAGCACTGTTTGTAACGGGCTGTATTTTGGAGTTTCATGCAAATTCTCCACCTAAAATACTTCAGACCTCCTCCAGTGCAGACCAAGGTGGAGAAGTAGAGCTATTTTTAGCACAGTCAATCAAATACTGCTTCCAGGCACATACTAGACACACAGGACTTTTTTTCCACAGAGGCTCATTACAACAGATTCTTTCCTACTTCCATTTTTCTCGGTGTTTTTACTTCTGGTAAATACGAAGCTTCAAACCCCTGGGGCACTTCTGATGAAGACCCTGACCCAAAGCGCACTGAAGTCTGCCTGCTGCTCCCCAGGGGGCTTCCCTCACACCTAACAACTCCCTTGCTTCTTTCTCACTGCCTGGAGAATGCGCTCTTTAACCTGTGGTTTGTTGACTCACCCAAAAAAAAAAAAAAAAAAAAAAGAAAAAGAAAAAGGAGAGGTTCAAACGTATTTTGGCCCTTTATTAGAGCTGCTTCACTACCGCAGCTCAGTTTAGTCTTTCTTATTTGCAGGATATTTTTTGCGTTGAGGAGTAAGTTACTAATTTCATCCTCACACGTTAAAACAAACATGCTTTCAAAATTCTTCAGTGAAGTTATTTTCTCTCAGCAGTGTGTCTACAAGCACCACGTGTCAGGACCCCTTACACAGCTTCCCACTCAAGTATTGACAAATACCCCAGGGTGTTGGCAATCCTGTTCTTGTTTCCCTGGGACCTAGCATTCTTTCTTCTAAATGTGAAACCTGTGACCCATCCATTTTGAAGGATATTGTCATCTTGGAAACTGAAAAAAATACTTGCTCCTGAACATTTTGTACCTAGCCATATTATAAATTATGTTTGAAACCTCAACAGCAGCAGCACAAACAGCATGTGTCCTTATTTGCCTTCCACGTTCCTTTTGTTCCTTGACAGCACTTGTTTTTTGCTCTTTGGCTCAGCTGCTGCTCCTGACTTGGGCACCAGAACAAGACGACCATTCTCCTCTGGTGCATTTGTAAGAGATGCTTTGCCCCATCCTCAGGCTGCGCAAGTCTGAAATCAGATGGCAGCAGCCAGATGTACACATGGAGAGCATTTCTACCAGTGCTCACTCTGGAAAGACCTAGGTGAAAAAGGAGATCCGCACTTCCCTTTTTTTAATTAAAAAGGAAGAACTAAAGAAAAACTATTCTGCCTCTCCAGTTTTATCAGAAGAACTACACCCAAGTTTTTCCAGGTGATAGAGGCCTGTAAGAGGCCTCATGCTATTAAAGGTGTCTTTCTTCACCAAAACCTTCCAAAGGATTTGGCTGGGTCATGGCCAATAATCAATTTAGATAAATAATTTTCACCCGTTTATTGCACGTCTGGCTCTTGAAAGGATCCTTTATCCTTTTCATGCTGTTATATACTGGAACGGTCTCTGGCTTGGTCCACCTAGCTCTCTCCCAAATGAGTGTGCTTCAGGAACTGGCATGGGCTGGGGATCATCCTGGCTGCCCTCTTTTACAGGGTGAGACTGAAACAGCCTGGACACGGTCTGTTCTCTGTCTGTTGGCGGGTACAAGTCTCGGTTACACAAGCAGTCTCCCTGCCTGTCCCTTCGTTGTGCCCTACTAAAGCAAAGCCTAACTGTAGTGAGAGAGACCCGCACAACACGCCCAACCTCTCTCTTCATCAGGGTCAGGGCAGAAGGTTGAAAAGTTTGGGATACAGATGTCATGTTAAGCAAGGCAGCTAAGCAGCCTCACAAGAAAGGAAGCAAAAAGAGACACTTATGGAGTCTGTTTAACTAAAGAGTTATCAATATAACATACATTTCCATAAACATCTTGGTTTTGGTCGCCACATCGGAAAATACAGGCATTGTTCTGCATTGTTTGAAGCAGCAAAATAGAGGGAAAAATTATCATCATCACAACAGAAAAACAATCCGGCAACCACCTCCCCACACAATGCCAACAATAATGACATTTATATATTCCATCAATTACCATTTCCAACTCTGCTGCAGCTGTAGCTCTCAAGGACAGGACAGGCGCACACTTCGATGCATAATGCATGTACCTAGCAGCGAACACGGGAATGATCTGATGCTGCCGAAGCTTTAACTCAGGATGGCTTTAGCTCTGAATAAATTTTAATTAGACAAACACCTTTTTTCTGGCACTTAGGGGACTGCATGTGTCATCTCTTGATTAATCCTTCAAAACCTGAACCATTTTAATCAATTCCCACTCCTTGCAGTTACTGACACTGTATACACGGTGTGCTGGGGAGCTACAGAGCAGCAAACGCTTTTCCTTTTTATCAGTGCCTGGGAAATACAATGATTTTCTGCAAGTCTTTTCACACCTGGTAGGAAAAATGTCAGTGTTACAGAAAGCTGTTTCTCTAAAAGTTTAATTACAAGTTACATATGGCCTGAATTTGGGAGGGGGGAGTGTTGGTGGATTATTGTTGACAATCATATCTTAATTTTTTACTTAACGAGCTTGTTATTTGTAAGAATGTGCACTGAAGAGTCCAGATAAACAATTTTTATATTATGAGTAGTCTTCAGTTTATCCATTTTGACTCTATTGTGCTTTATAGGTGACATTGTTAGTCAGTTATTTAACAAGGTATTTTTCTGCCCTCTGCCTGGATTACTGAAATACTTCAAATAAGAGAACAACCAGAAACAAGTAACAATACCTCAGCTCTGCTATGATTTTTCAGGTAAATGTTTACATTAAAATGTCACTTCGCATCTTAAGGATTTTTTTGGAAATTTTCATCAATACCTAATATTATTTGATGACTCAGACACCAAAATTATATTAATCTGCTAAAATCACAGTTCTTTCATTCACAATTAATAATAAGTTATCTAAACTATTTCTGAAAAATGCAAACTCAACAGTTTATGAAAACTCTGCAATGATCTGAAAGCATCCTTAAAATTAATTCTGGTGAAAAACTAAAAATGGGAAAATAACTTCTTGAAAATGTCATCATTCTATTTTTCAAGGAATTCACCACTAACTTGTCCCTCGGCTGGGAGAAAGAATAAGCTGCTGAGAAAACACAACTTTTGGCCATGATTTCAGCAGGTAGAAATTCATTACTCTGTTTACGTGTAACATACAGAATTTGACAAATATAAAAGCCTACAGTTGCACTCTCTCTTTCCGTCCCTCTCTCCTACAAAGAGAGACGAGATGAGTGCCTCTGAGCAGATGCCTAACACTTGCACAGCTAAGTCAAGGTGGCCCAACAAAGGAGGCACATCTGAAGTTAGGGCATCCACCAAGAATGCCCCCCTCTCCTTTTTGTAAATTGAGGTTTCATTAGAAAAAAAAAGGGGCGAATTCTGAACAAGATACAGATACTGACAGAGATACTGGATACCTATTGTAATAGCTCCCACAAGTATAATACCATTAAACAAAGAAACAGAGGCCTCCTATGCAATTTTTGTACAATATTTGGGAAAAGCCTTATGAAGTGCATACTGCAAGAATCCAAAATGCAGGCTGCAATAGAATGAGTACATGCCTATAATGCAAAGACTATACTGTACATTTTCATATTTCCATATGTTATAGTCTTGCATCACCTTGAGTGTTTTTTTTTCCTTGGCATTTTTTTGTTATTTAAAAAAAAATCCTCTCCCACCCATATGTTCTCTATCATTATTTGGCTGTTGGACAAGGACAAGTATTTGCAGTATTTACCTTCTCTGGTTTACTTGGTCCTTCTGTCACTTCTTCTTCCACTTCTTTTTCTTGCACATTCTCATTTTCATCAAGAAGTTTCATGGGTACCGGAGGGGGAAGCTCATCCTCTACATCTGGTGTGTTGTCAAGAGGGCTTTCTGAATTAGCACTTTGGCGACTTTTTTTATTTCGGTCAACAGATGCATATTCTGCTGAGTCAATTCTGCACTCAGGAATCTGATTCTGACCTTCAGAAACCGTCAGTGAAGCCTTTGATTTGCTGTTACAGCTCCCTTCCATGCTGGCTACTGCTCCAACATCTTTAATTTCCTTCACAGTTTCATACAAGCAGTCTTCAACTATGTTCTCCTGAGAGGAGCTGTCTTTCAAGACTTCGTAAGGCCCTTCCATTCCAAGACTTTGATCATTTTCTGCATTTCTAGCTGAAATGATGGTTTCCATGGTGTTGTTAGGGGGAATACTGGGTAGTTCCCGGCTCTGGTGACATTTTATAGACTTTCCAAGACTATCCTGCTGATCTAGCAGATCAGAGACAGACGTCTGTACTTCTTCATAAGGCTGGATACAGGCAGTTGTACTGTCCTCTGAGAGTACTAGAGAAAATTATAAAGAAGTGTTTAAAACAAATGCGTAACTATAAGGTGAGTGTGATTTGGTACTCTCTACATCGCTTTGGTTTTCTGTCTCATTGGAAAGGATAAATGATACTAATGCCCAGAAATGTCTACTGGTCATCATGTTTTTTGTTTATCAAAAGGTTTCAGTTACAGAGATTCTGCACTCTACTGTTAAAATATCTTTCTCACAACATCTTAAATAGTCTGTGTACCCCCAAGTCACGTTATATAGCAACAGCATTCACAGTAAGAACAGGGAATGGGTGGGTAGGTGCAGGTGTGCATGGTTGTTCAGCTGTACTCGGTTATATTGAATGCTTACAGACTGCTCAGTAGTCTCAGATGAGGAACGCTGGTGGGAGGCCTTGAATCAAGTGCCTTTAAAAAAAGCCTTGTTAGATTTTCCTCTTTCCATTTCCCTATCCTTTGGAATCAAAAAGGAAAGCGTTCTTGCTTCCCCCCTACCCAGCCCTCACCTTGTTTAACATGCTGGCCAAATTCTCATCTGAATCGCACTTTGCTCAGCCCTGCCGCAGTCAGCCTCACGGCATGCTACACCAGAAGCTCCTCACTGCAAGGCTATGCCATACTTCTCTTAGTCTCGCACCACATAATGTAGGTTGACAACCTACTAACGAGCCAGCCATATGCACAAAAGAGAAGACTAGACTTCAGAAAGTAGTGTTAGGCAGAACACGTTATTTTCAGTCCCAGAAGCAGGTCACATGTCGCTGTCCCTAGAGGATATTAGGGACTGAAATCTATGGGACTTCTCATCTTACAGTGCACACATAGGACATTTGCCTGCGTGCAGGGATGTATACATGGGCACATACAAGCATGTTTCAGGTAGTACATGGTATATAACTTCATGTGACACCGTCTCTTTGAAAAATCACTTCTGAATAGCTTTACTTTTCTTAGTACAGTTCCTATGGTACTCTCTCAGCAAAATTAACCCATTCTTCCATTTCCTTCAGCGTGTTTCACATGATGACATAAAATGTTGCTGAAGCGATCAGTACCCTTGATTTGGTGGTTGTCATGGACATTGCTTTCTCTTGTGCTCAGGGCATGCAAGACTCATGCAGTCAGCACCCGCAGGGAGCCATACCCTGACAGCGAAACTCAGGATGGAACTGGAGGTGTGAGATGGTAATCGCTGTCTGAATGAGAGATGGGAAGAGAAGAAAAGGAAAACTTCCTTCTCCATTCACTTGGCTCCTGCATACAACTGACAAGGAATAGGTGGAATAGGAGGAAATGTCCTATTGCGTCCTGTCTAGGACTCAAGGTGTCCTAGTCGCTACCCAGGATGCCTGCAGACTTCCTGAGGAACATCAGGAACCAGCCTAGAGAAGGTGGAACATGTTTTCCCCTTCTGGTGCTTGCTCTCAGGGATTTCTGTGCTATGCAGAGCCCCGCCACAGGCTCCAGAAAGCACCCACCCCGTTCAGCCTGGGGGGATAATCAGAAGTAATGAGAGCTCACATTTCCGTGCTCCTGTGGTTATGGGTAGTGACACAGAAGGGGTTGGTGTAGATAAGGGGTTGGCACAGATAAACACAATGCTGGCAGGTTGGGTAAAGGAAAAAAACCACAACATTTGATGGTGCTGCTTCCATAGCCCTGCCCCGGCTCAAAAGGCTAGCAGAAACAGCAAAAGAAAGAACTGTTAACAAAAATAACACATAAAGTATAAATAAGAAATTAAAGCACATTGGTTCCTGTTGTTCAGAAGGGTTGTTATGCAGAGTGTAAGCTGAGTAATATCAGACAGTCTGAAAACTGTCTGCTGGTTGACAGCACGCCTTTTAGTAGCAGCTTTGACAGCTGCATGTGTGGTGACTTGTGGCAAAGAGAAATGCTTCCCTTCTGCAGGGCTTTGTGCATCGAGTCCCTTTGGTGAGCCACACACCTACATACGCAACAAGCCAATGGACGGGAGCAGTGATTAGCTGCAAAAACAAAGTTTAAAAATTCCTTTGGATACTTGTCTCTGATGGGTAAAGATGGAATAGCTTAGCCTCCAGCTGCGCAGTGAGATGAGGAGGTAGGAGATGAGGAGTGCAGCCCCCGGTGTTGGTGCCTGGTGTGGAGACAACAGTTGGCTCCCGGCAGCTCTGAGCTGAGACCGAGTTTATTTTTAGGTGCAGCTGAGTAAAATATTTTCCAGTGATATTTCGCTGTGAATCATTTTGAGCATTCAGCAAAGCAAAGACTAAGGAAAAAAAAAGGAAGCCTATTTATATTGCTTGTTTTCTAAAATACAAAAATACAAGCGACAGCCTCGCACAGCACAGGACTATGATCTAAAGCCGTAGTCCCTGAAGGAGGACCTGAAATATTTCCACAGCCTCCAGGAGTGAAGCTCGAAGGTATAACTGCACCTTCTGGTCACATCCCAACTCCGTAGCTGGCCGAGATTAGGGAACACCACAGTCTTTACCTGATGGCCTGGTCAATCCGCAGGTGTAGCTTGGTGGCCCAGAGGAGGACCTTAGCACCTTCCCAGTGTTGGCTGGCATGGAGGACTGGGAGCCGGGGGGTGCAGGGCTGTGCCAGAGCATGCCTGGCAGGGAAGTGGATATGCAGCCTAAAGCACCAACAGCTCCATGGGATGGGCTACTGACTTCCCAGCAAGGCAAACGTGCTCACTGCATTTTTTAACTTGATCGTAAGTTTTGTGTGAATTATGTCCTGTGCAAAGAGGACTGACTGCCTTCCAGAGAGCTGCATGCCTGGCCACTGCCCTGGGATACAGCAGCTGATCTCGTGTCAGACCTCCAGAGGCGAGCAGAGGGAAACGGAGGGTATTCAGACAAATGGCATGACTGTGTGCTTGGAAAGCTGACAGCTAGAAACCTAAGACTTGAGTGATCACCAGTGTGCAGCTAAGGTGGGAGCTGTGAGCAAGGGGACGGCGCCGCTCGTTCATCCCGCCCGCAGGGGCTGCGCTACTCACCCTCGCCGTTGCTGAGTGCCCCATTCTGGTCGCTGCTTGGAGGGGGCTCTGTAGCTGAACTTGTGATTGAGTGGCTGAACACCTCTTTGTCGGAAGGCTGCAACACAAATTAGTGAGATCTAATCACCGCTGGATCAGAATAAATGTTTGCATAAATAGATACGCGATGAATTTCATTCTGATCTCGGGAGCTCTGACTCGCAGGTATTATTGGCAGGAGAGTCACACCACGCTGACTATACTCAAAGATTTAGGTGCCTGTGTTTACAGATGTTAAAACAAATAAATGCAAGTATGTCCAGAGTGATCTCCCTTCCAGCCTTTATGGTAATAGACATTACCATGGCTTTAACCCGTGAGCAGACAGCAGCTGACAAAGGGTACACTGCGCTGGCACTGCAAAGGGAGGGAAAGAAAGGCAGGAGATCTGGAGTACAACGGTGGCAGAAAGAGCATTGAGAAAGTGCAGATTATCAGGGTCTACACAAGTTCTCCTCTTCCTGTTCTGCAACTTTTAAAGTTTCCCTTGCTCAACCATCTCCAAATTCCTGAGCTATTTTCCAATCTGCAGTATTTTGCAAGGAGCTTGGTACAAACCAACCACAAGACAGACACAAGCTGCCAGAAATAAATACTTACCACATTCATCAGATTTTCATGATCTCCATTTTGATGTTTGGCCTTCTTTTCCCTTAATGAAAAAGACATATGAACTGTTAGTACAGATTATGCTAATATACAAATGCCAATCATTAATAGACCTTACACACCTGCAGGGAACAGAACTGTGATTCACAATAATATGGAAAACAGAATAATTGAAAACTATTACAGAGACTGGTATGACCTCTGTGTAAGGTCACCATCGAGGCAGGGTGGTGACAAACATATCTGAAGAGGTACAACAATCATACACAAACCTTTTTCTCGTTCAGTGTAAGATCACAGTAAGGAGTAACTGATGATAATCAACATATTATCCTCAATTTAATCATACCTGAAATGCTCAGAGATATATGAGATACGTGTTTTGGTGACAGACTACCTGGGGAATTCCTTAAACTGTGTCAGTAAAAGGCGTTTATCCTATGAAGAATTAGAAAAGGCCCACAAAAACCAGCCTACTCCCACTCAGGATGCTAGTTATAATTAATAATAAGCATAAGCAGTTCAAGAAGGCCTACAAATTTCATAGCGGTAGAGGCCTTCCTTTTAAAATGAATCCTGTTTCACTGGGTACTTCACAGGACTCAAAGTATGGATCATGTTTCCAGTTTTTAACATTTTGGAAATACAGCTCTTATTCTGAAATACTGTAATACTGTCCTTCCCCTAGATGAAAAGGCAAGTAAAAAGGTGAGAAAATATTGACAATATGAAATCTGTGCTTCTTCTAAAGTCTGCAATGCACTGTACTTCCCACATTAGCAACTGTTAAAATTCTACCTAATTGGGAAATAAGAAAACAAAGCAAGTAAGGCTGCACCAATGCAGAGCAGAGTTAAAGTTTACAAATGCTTAATTTCCTCTCTGGAAGTTTTTCTGACTCTGACATTTTAGAAAGAGCAGATTTTGTTCAGTTTTCCACGTCCTCAACCATTTTTGAAGAGTAAGCTAGGAAGCAATTTTACATAATTGCATTTATGCATAAACAACCTGCCCTACTGAATGACCTGAAATAAAAGATACTGCATCCAGATTAGCAACACAAGAATTTATTAAAGAGCATCACCAGATGGTTTCTGACAGTGTATCCCTGTAACTGCAAAGACAAACTCAGTGGTTTGACTCTGTTTTAAAAACATCCTTCTAGAGATGTTTCAAGGACTGGGGTGTTACAAGACAAAACATGGTACCTAACTGCAATGTTTGTGGGCCTAAGGATTCTTAAAATAGGTTTTATACTTTTAAATAAATAAAAAAATACATGTTTCTACTATTTTTACACAGGTATCACAGGAAACTGTGATGAATAGGAAGATACTGAAACGTCACCTAACAGCTTACAAAAGCACTTCTCCTGAATCATGTGAAATTACAAGTTCCAACTTATGCTTTTTAGGGTTTCAACCAACTTCTGGGGTCTGGTCTTGCCCACGACTGTTTTTTGCAACTTTTGTCTTTAGAGTAATCCTGCTGAAAAACAGGGCCTTCTGCTGTAGACATACCTTATGCCAATATAGTGTATTGTATGGCTGCACAGCTTCCTCAACACTCTCAATGCTGAATGACTGAAAGAACACGCTCCTATAGGCATAAGAGTCCGAAACAAAGATTTTGCTGCTGTACTGAGTTATGGAGAGGTTTCTTTTCCCCCATACACTTGGCTGATTGCGCTATGCTGGCAAAATGTAGCAATATGGACCACAGCAGTCTTGCTCCTCATCGTGAAGGGTCTGACTGGTCTGACCTGGTGGAAGGGCACCGTGGATTGAGCGCAGGCTGCCCAGCTCCCCTGTGCAATCAGCAGCGCTCAGCTTACGTGTCATGAAGGGGCCTTGAAATGTGAATAAGCAAAGTCAGTAGAAGTGCCTATATTGGTGAAATTGAACCCTCTTACGGAGAAGAAAATAAGGATAAGGTATGAGTACAAGACATTAATTAGTATCACCGTTTGATTCTTACTCATTTTGGCTTGAACAGCAGGATCAATTCCCTAGTCTTCAGGAATGGCCAAAGCAAAGCTGAAATACATAGAAATCATTTTCCTTTCCTTTTTACCTATACTTTTTTGGTCCTGTTTGGCCCACCTAATTTTCTCAGTTTCAGGTTAGCGGTGTGATCTGCTAACAGTCAGTGTCCACCTGTACTCCAGGCTTCAGCTTAGGAGAAATCACCTAGCAAACACAAAAGTGTTTTTCCTTCACAGCAAAAGAAAAAAAAAAATTAGATTTTAGAATGAACAGAACTGTTCCAATTCAGGTTTGCTCTGAAAACAGATTTTGCACTGTACTTTTTTTATTCCTGTACCTAAGTGCTCAGCATTTCTTGCTAACTAGTTATTAGTGAAGCTCTTTCAATCCCCGCACTGTTTGACTAGAGAACCGTTACTGCCTGCTAAGCTCCTGAGCCTTACCTGTTGCAGCTGGAGCAGAGGAAGATGAGGAAGGTGAGGAACAAGAGTGTTGTCACGGCTGCCAAACTTCCCCACAGGATGATGTGGACCTGTCCACTGCCTAAGAAACCACCCTCTGGCCCCATGGTACTAGCAGGAGCTGTCGTCACTTGGGGATGAAGAGGTTACTCCTTGGAGAAGGCTGGCATTGGTGCTGCGTGCACCTTCTGTTCCTGCAGAAAGAAAAACACCATTAGAGGTTAATCCAAATTTTTAAGATAATGAGTCTGACAGCTACAAATCTGGCAGGAGAGATTTTCAAATCCAGATCTTACAAAAAAACAGTTTCAAGTACAAGCCAGCCAGCCAAAGAGATTTTCAGCTACATTTCTGACAGTGACATAGAACAAACCTTGTCAAATATTAACACAAGCTGTTACCTATCTACAATCTCAACATGAATAAAAGGTAGTACAGTATCTCTGTACTCGTATTTTGAGGAAAAAGTTTATAAATCCACTTCGAGGGACAGAGTAGTCTATTTCACAGTGATATTTGTTAACTTCATTGAAAAGTGAGTTTTCAAAAGCAAGTACAACTTCTGCAAAGTTAAGAAACCAAAGAGAGAGCTGCAGCAGGCATTCACATCCTTCCCTCTCAACATCTCCTGCCTGCACATGATTTGGTGCTTAAAGTACAGTGGCAAATAAGCTAGGTAAGTCTTTAAAAGAAATACTACAAAAACCTTTCTTGCAGCGGATCAGATCTAGTCTTATTTCTATGTGAAATGCTTATTTTCTTAATAGTATGTCTGGAGAGTAATAATACTGAACTTTCTTTTTTTGCTTCTCCCCACCTGAGTCTAAGAAAACAACTAATGAGAGAAGTAGACAGAGTGGTTTTTAAGAACTTGAATAAACACAACTTTTGCTACAGCACAGCAGCCCCTGGAGAAACATCCTGGGTAAATGGTATTTACGATACATAAGTTTTGGTATACAATGCAGTCTAAAATTTTATACATATTTTTAATGTAATACATTGTTGACATGGCAAAATTAAAAAGAAGTCTTTCATTCTGCACTGCTGAAGATATCAATTTCTCCGTAATTTAGGAATAGGTTATGCAAAATCTATTTACAGGCTTTCAGCCAGACTTCAAGATTGATAAACACTGAAATAGAATACAATGGCTAATAAATAAGCAGTTGTCTTTTGGGAATGAAAAAGTAGCACAAACATAAGATTGAATAATGTCAAAGCCACTAAGACTTACTTTGATTTTATGCATACATTTTCATAGATATATTTTTATATATGAAACATGTATGTACATATATATTTTTTTTCTTTGCAGCAGAAGCACACTTTGTAACAGCAAATTCAGTTAGGTACTAATATCGTATCTGTATCAAAACCCACCATGTCACCATTTTGTTATTAAAATCTTACGAGAAAAAAGATTAATTTCAAGGAAAAGGCCATTCACACCAGAGGAAATCTGGTGAGTCAGCAGAAGAAACTTAACAACGAAGCTATGTGACTGGGTAGCTCTTACAAGTAACATTTCTGTTCCTACATAAAATGGGCTCATTGGTTTCTACCATGCAGGATCAGACTTCTGGACACCTTCCAAGAAGAACCAATTCTTACTAATTTATCCATGGTGAATAAAAGCTTTTTCTTCTTTTAGATATTAATGGCATTGCAATAACTTGAAATGGGAAGAAACAAACACAAGATGGAAAAAGTTGCCGACCCTGGAAAGACAAACTTCAAAGTGTAGTTAAATATTTCTAGTTTGGCCAAGTTATAGAAAGCCAGATAATCTGTAACTTCTGCAAACCCATAAATACACAGGATGGGAAGAGTAGGTGTCACACACCTTGCCAAAGCACAGATATGTCTTACTGGTAGCCTTGAGCACTGACACCAAAGAGCCACCACTCTCTGGGGACGACCACTGCCAAGCAATGTGCCTCTGTGGTTATCTTGGTAGAGCCTGAAAAATTAAACGTTTAAAAGCAATGGCAGACCCCTCTAAAAATGATGTATATTGCAGATGTGAATCTGATACAGCCCTGCCTCATCCCTATTTTAAAGCAAAACTCGGGTTATTTCTACACTGAGTCATAGTCACATCACTGACTGTGAAATGGAGAGACCTTAAGAGAAGTGGAATCAGATTTAATAAGGAGAAAACTTGGTGTAATGCCTGCAAAGACCTCTCTGATGAGGTGCAAGGGCACCATGCACTGGGATGGATTCCTGTAGAGGTGATGGACTGTCCTCATTAGAAAACACTACAAAGCACACCGCACTGGCTGCCTTAACTAGCTCCAAACCTTTGTTAAGTGTTTTGAATAGAAAGTATTTTTCTTTTCAACTTTTATTTTTTATGAATTTTCAAAGACATTTTCTGCCCTCTTAAAGCTTTTAAAAATTATTCTTATAAGATCTTTGACCTTTAAAAAATACTAATTTTCTTCCTTCCTTGGGCAAAAAGGATGAAATGAAAATGAAATGTGAAAAAAAACTGAATCAAAGCTTTTTTCAGTATTTTTGTTGTCTTTTCTTCCTTAAGTTTTCCCAAGAAATAAAAAAAGAGAATGCAAATGAAAAAGAAACCTTTTTTCTCCACCCCCCCAATATTGGGCAAAGAAAAATACAAGAAAAAGAATAGGGATTTCAAAATATTTTTCTTTTTTCTTAAAATAGAATTACATGGTTTTTATTTTAAAAGCAGACACAAAGTTGTCTTGAAAGATATCATTTAAATTATTTCTACTACTAAGTTCATGATTTTATACCTACTCTGAAGAACAATACTACGCTCCTCTCAGAAGACTAAGTAATGTACCAAAAGCTAATAGGAAAAGTTATGCTTTTATTCTACACATATATTCTTAATGCTGCTGGCCTTTAAATAAAGATAGTATTTGAGCTAAGGAAAGCTAAGGGTGCATGGGGAGCAGCCCCATGGAAAAGCTGCATCTTTGAAGACTTTAGTACAGAGTTAGGAAGTGTTGAGATGAGCAGGAGTGGATGGAGTTGAGACTGAGCTTAAAAAGGAGTGAGATCAGAGGGAGAGAGTCGAGGGAGACCTACGTGTGAATGTCAGGAGTGAAGTGCAAGACTGAAGCTAGACATGAGACATCCCACCAGGCAGAAGCCAAATGGAGCAAAGAGAACGACAAGGACAGAAGATGTAGTTAATCTACAGCAAAAGAGCAAGAATTCAGATACCAAAGCTTTGACTGTAAGTTGAGAGAAAGAGGTCAGAAAAGGTTGGAAAAGTACAGTGGCACTTGAACCAGGGGATGCAACTGCTGGAGACACCAGTTACCTGTGCAAGCAGAATAGAGTAATAAATTGGAACAGATTGACGACAGATGAAGCCCTGCGTGAGGGAAGCTGAGCAGGCAAGATGTGACCAGTGACTCCTCTTAGCTCCTTGAACGGTGAGAGTTTGGCCTAAGTGCTAGAGGACCTAGAAGCTGCTCAGCCTACAGGACAACCATAAGTAAATATAATTATAATACAAAAAAGCATGCCTACATTCACCCTCTGTGAACCCTTCTCACGAAGTGCCATCAGAGGGCTTACTCCTACTGTTTAATGCCTCCCAAACGATGAGGCTGAAATAGTATTCACTCGGGATGGTGCCTTTAACACAAGAGAGCTTCTGAAATACTTGAAGCTGGACAAGAACCCATCAGCTGCCCTGACCAGCCCTGGACAGAAACCTGGCAGAGAAATACATTGAAAACACAACTGTCTCGACTCCCTCTGCTTCCACTTGGTGAATGCCTGGACACGAAAACGTAAATGTATGCCTAATATAATGGATTTTGGAGCAGCTTCAGAGGCTAGCTTTAAAGAGAATCTTATTTGCAATCATAACTATGGAACAATAAGCAGCTAATTTCAAAAAGCTCTTAGCTGAGATGGCTAACTCCTGCTTTTACAATAAAAAGTGGTATTGTGCTGCCCTCTGGTGAATCTCTCTGTTCGGGGACATGGATTTGTGGCTCTTGCGAGGGTGCTTCAGAGCTGAATGCAAACCTTGCTGCTAAAGATGGAGCTTACACGGGGCCTTTCATCTGCTGGGCTTGAAAAAAGTCCTACCACCACCCCTGAGAGACTGCCAGACTTGAATAGTTTAACCTTGCAGAGAGACATTGCTGAGACAGAAGAACAGTCAATTGAACTGTTTCTGGTTTGGTTTTTTTTTGTATGTGATGATCTTTTTAAGATGAAGATTTCTTTTGTTGTACCCTTTCCACAGAAATCTCCACACAAGTTGCTGGTGATGCCAAACTCCAAAAATGAGTAATAGAGACAAGCCTGGAATACCTGGATAAGAAAACTGGTTATTTCATCTAAGGCAAAATGCAAACCATGATTCATGTTCACATTTCAAACCCATTACCAGCTCAGAAAACTAATCCTTACACTATATTGAATAAAATTCTCCTTCTGGTGGCAACTTTCTCTTGCTTTTTAGACATCAATATTTGCCATTAGTGGAACCTATATGGCAAATAACGCCTGTAGCCATTTCCTCAAAATTGCACTTAAATGCACAATTACATTTGCAGTTTCAAAAAGACAGATATTTCATGGCATGACCTGCACTTTCATGGTGAATAATGTGTTATTTTTCCTTACAGCTGTTGCAGGGATAAAGCAGAGCTGAGGCAGTTCAGCCTGAGTCAGTGATGATGGGAGCGTAGGACGTGCAAGTGCAAATTTGTTGCCAAACTGAAGGATAAAAAACTGTATCTGGGGTGAAGCAGTTTTGTGCGTAAGATATAGGCTGCAATTTTAGGGAGCACATGGAGTGACAATTTCAACTAGTGAGGAAAAACCTGGACTGAGACCTGAACTCCTTTGAAGCCCGAGAACAGACAGATCCAGCGTGCTTCAGGTCCAGGATCTGACCCGGGTTTTCTGAGCAAAGATCCACCCGAGCTTATGGTGAAAAACATAGGGGACGTGCTTTGCGAGAGGCGGACGCCATGCCCCGGTGGCCCGGGAGGCCAGGCAGGAGATGGCAGAGTGTCCCTCTCCCACTGCCTTCCCTTTGGCTTCTGGGTTTTACAACCGTTCATTCATGTCCTGCTGCAAACCATGCTCGGCCCACGCTTTCCAGAGGGGAAAGAGTGGGAAAAGCTGACGGCTTCACCTCTCTGCTTTTCTTAATGAATTATAGATGGAGCGTAGGCAAGGGAAGAAATTGTTTTGACAACTGAGTGACTTTGAATGTGAGAAGCCAAACGTGACAGGACAGGAGAGATTCATGGAGGGCTGCAGGATCGCGACTCCCTGTCCTGGGCTGTCAGGCCGGATTTGGCTAACAGGAGCACTGCCCAGGAGCTTCACATGCTCGCCTCTGTGCCGAGCTTTGGTTACAGGGCTCCTTCTCGGGCTGCTCGGTCCCCTACTGCCCTCTTCTCCTTCCCACCCCTTCTGTTCCCAGTGCCTTCAGTTATCCGCTGCTAAATTGCAAAACAGATCCGTCAGATCGCCCAGTTCCGAAGATCCGCTCCACCACAACAGTGCAGACCTGGGAGGGAGAGGGGAGAGCAGGGAAGAAAGTCGTAATTTTTAAAGGAGATTTTTATTGGTCTGGTAGCAAGCCCCCAGAGGGCTGCGTTAAACCAGAAAATGGTGAAGTACAAGATATGTGGAACCATGAACTGAGACAGGAGCTGAGAATTATGAAACTAATGTCCTTTTGTCTACATCCAGCTGCAAACATTGTCATTCAAACACAAAAACGGAACAGAAACCTGGGCTACAACAAACAGGCAGCTGCAGAAACAGTCCTGCAGGTGCGAGTAACATCCATGGATGTGGATCCTTTTATCTTCTGTTCCTCCAAATACTGAAAACAGACTGTCTCTATGAAGCTAGAGTCCTGCAGGAGACCTAATGAGGTCCTGTCACCTTACTCCCTCTCCAGAAAACTCCCTCCGCAACTTCAGACCCAGCTCAGGCATCAGCAAGTGCGGTGTATCTCCAAGTCCCCAAAGAATGAGCACGTCCCTTGTACGTAACATTCTCAGGCCAACCTAAAGAAAACACCCAAAGGAAGGCAATCCATTACCACAACTCCTGCACCAACACAAGTTCGCACCAAACTACACACTTGATTTAGAGAAGAGGGAGGACACGGCAGATGCACTTTACTCAATCCAGAACCGTTTCCATGTCAGGACTGTTCTCTGCATGCATGGAAACACCATGCCACTGGCAGGGAAACACCATTCGTGCTCCTGGCATGAGCTTAAGTGTAGCACTATGGTGAACTGGGTTAAAATGAACTTAAAGCACTCTTCCTTCACCCAAATAGACCTTCTCTAAACCTCTTGATTTTAAATTGAAACTGTTTTCTGACCTTTTCCACCACGTGGCCCCTCACCATGCTTTAACGGCAGAGCAGCTGGAGGCAGCTCCTGAGTGTCTCCTTTCTGTAGCTTGCCACAGCTGGTGAATTCCTGACAGCACAACCTGATACAGCATTACACCCAAATTTTGTGACACCATCAGGGCTGCATTTGTCCCTGTGTAGGCAAAATACTTGGGCCAAACTTTTCACAGGTATCTCCTACTGCAGGTCCTGGTTTGGAGCCTGCCTGCAGAAGCTGATGGGAGCTGTGCTCTGAACATTAAGGTTACATCCACAGCAGTAAATTAAACATGTAGGGATAATTGTCCTGTACTGCAGCCAGTGGCATGGTACAGCCCGAGCCCATACTGTTAAACTTTCTTATTCTCCATAAAATGGTGGTTGTATCCAAATTGTCTTCCAGGAGTGGTCCCTGACCAGAGCTAACTCCTGAGCTGTGCTTGGGATTAGTTGGGGAAAAAAACATTTCACTGCAGCCAAAATTATGCTTCAGGCTGTTCTAACCTAGTAAAACCAGATCCTTCGTACCTCAGACTGAGAATCTGATAACAGTGGGTCCTTTTGACCTCGATCCCGCTATGCTAGAGCTCCTTCTCTTCTCTCAGTACTCCTCCACCACAGGATATGGCCAGCTTTCTACCCACTCCAGCTCCTCTCACCAGCTCCCAGCTCCTGTCTCTCTCCCAGTTCCCAGTTCTGTTTGCTGCCTGGGGCAATCACCTCTGCTATAGGTGACAAAAACTACATTAAGATATCAAAACAGCAATAAGCATGCATGAGTACCTAATAAAGTGAGTACAAAGATGAAATTTTATCAAAAAGAGAAAATTGAGATAATTTTCAGGCATTGCTACATTAAAATAGATGATACTATGGAACAGCCCGAATACACAAACATGATCCTTGCTTTAAATTGGTACTAGGTGCATAAGAGCAATTGCAATTAAATGCTTCTGGAGACAACAGGCAGCAGGACTGCTGTCTGGACTGAGGTCCTGCTTGGCAGAACCTCTCCTAACACCACAGTGTCACCAGAATCAAGACTGTGAAGTTTCTCCAAATGCACTGTAAAAAAGTTCTAAGACCAATTTATGTTACTGTTTCTGCATCTGCATTGCCTTGTTTTGGCTTCTAGCTGTTTATAGGTAGATCCAGTACTGACCTACACGAACCTTAAGGCTGAGATCACCTTTCTCATGCAGTCCCTACTGCAGTTCACTTTTGGGGTTCCTGTGCACTAAATCAGGACAAATCCTTTCCTACAACAGATTAAATTTCTTTTGGTGCAGTTGTGTTTTGAGCTGCTTGGCTTGGCAGCACCCATTTAACGAGAACAGTTAAAGGCAGACATGTCTTATTCCAAGCAGTGAAGAACTGCTGCAAGAGACCAGATGTGCACATAATTAAGGTCTGGTCCTGAAAGCCTGATGCTGGAAGGAATTACTGACATGGACTGCGCTGCCGTTGCAGGCTGTCAGACAAGCCTTGCAGAGACTGTGCATGCCGTAAGCCTTCAAAATAGTTCATGTTTCTGCTTTGTGGAGCAGCAGAATAATGAGGTTCTGATCTAATTCCCCACTGTATCTACTCTTACAGAAATCATAGCTGGCTTATCAAAGGATGTGTGTGCTCTATAATGCAAAAACAGATCTAAGACAAAACTGAACAGTCCCAAACCACTGGTCACTTTTAACCCCTTCTAAGTCTTAACATCTCCTAAAGAGAAACCAAGTCTCTCTGAAACCATCTATCTGTGGCATTGCAGAAAAATTAAAAAAGGCCTTTGCAGCAGTAAATGCTGATCTACACCGCAATCTGCATTCATACTCCAATCAACTCATTCATGCCTTGTCAGAGCACATCACCCCAAGGTCAACATATTCAAAGTTGACCTGACTTCTCCTTCCATGCTTTCCTCTCTATTCCTACTAGCATTTTAGCAATTCCACACGAGCCTGCATTGTAGGCTGCCTCTCCTCCTCAGAAAGACATTTGGGAAAGTGGGAAGAATCTGGACAGTAGTATGAACAATTAAGTGTGTGAATTCAAGAGCTTGCTTCAAGGCAGTGGAACAGTTTCTATTAAAATGGTGGAGAATTTTAGAAAATGAGAGATATCAGCAGCGAGATTTTCTTAGCAGACCGTAAAACTGGATTTTCAAAGGAAGGTGAGCATAATTGCATGTGAGCATGATTATGTCCCAGTGAAACACAGCCTGCATCCTGGGGTTAATGCATGTGCATAATTATACACCTAACTTGTCATGTAGCTAGCACATTTATTTGCCACATTCACAAGGTCTTTCTGTGTATAAACCATACACTCACAAATCTCCGCCAAAGGTATCTTCCGTTATAAATCAGGTCCTGAGCAAACAGGTTTTTAAATTAATAACTTAAAGCTCACAAATTCATTCCACGGTGGCTAATAACATTACCCCCATTTCACTACCAGAAGTACAAAACCCCCCAGCACAAGCAGGGAAAAGCGGGAGCGCTGCGGACACAGCCTGCAAATGCAGAGCATCGGCTGGCCTTGGCCAGCTGCTGAGGAAGAGACCGATAATGAAGCCTCTGTGAAACAGCTCCTAGAACACCACCACATATTTTCCCCAGGCTTTAGCAGCCAAATAATGACTGTCTCGAATGCAACAGCAGAAAAGCTTTATCTGATGAGTGACCATGCCAAAGATTACAGCTTAATTGTAGCATATTATGCTCTTTCCCACACCCCCACAATATCCCATATTGCTTTCTGGCTGCAGTGAGGTAATTAGACCACAATTACTGCATACTTTAGAGCATATAGAAATGAAAGCTGTCTTTGTGAAGTGTTTTCCAGCTCTGACACTACTCCTGATAGCTTTGCTTTTCCTGGAACTAGATATTATTTCATATTAAACACAGCCTGTTTATAATTGCACTTTGCTGTTTATATAATTCTACCATGACAAGTCCCCTTTCAGTCTTTGTAGTGCAACAACATTTCGAAGTCTAAAAGACCTCTAAAATCCATGGCAATTGTACTTGTTCTCAAACTGGCGTTTGAAGCAGGCCCATGAAACACAACGGATAGATAGTACTTTTCCAGAGGCTACTTCCAATTTCCAAAGGACCCTGAACTTACAAAAATACAGAAGATTGCAAAATATGCAGCAGCAAAACACAATGCTCTGATTGTCCCCAATGAAATGCTGCTGAAGAAGTAGGACTTTTTTAAAAAAAAACAAGACTCCTACTTAGAGTGGGATTCAACTTCTGTATGTTTACATCTCTAAAAACAGGCTTCTATTCACCTAGATGCTATCTACAGCATCCCACCTGAGAGATCTCACCTCTGTTCTCATCACAGGAGAAGGCTAAATGACTTCCACTGATACTTAACTTTTAGATTGCTAAAATTTTAGTACTTACAGTGAGATTAACTCTACCTAAACTGAGAAATTTAAAAAATGCCTTGTATGCAACTATCAGGACATGACAGCCTTTTAATGTGCCTTGAGTGAGATCCCCCCAAAATGAAGCACACTAAATTCATTCCAATTTTGAAAAATCTAAGCAAAAGAATTTTAAATCTAAAAAGCTCAGATTGCTGACTGCCAATGCTAGCATATAATCTATAGATATAAAAGTGTGGAAGACAGGAGTGTTCCAGGGAAGCTATGTGATGGTCCTTGGAGGTAGAGCACAAATTACATCAGAAGAGCCTGTTATATTTAAGATTAAATAATCCTGAAGCAAAAGGAATTAGTGAGAATTGAGCTGTATAATATCCCACAGCAAGAGAGGCAGCAGTCATTTAACTTAGTGACAGACCAATTTTAAGAAAACGGTGTTTACCTTGTGATGTGCTTTGTAAAGGTGAAGAGCTATTTCAAGCTCAAATTTCTCATTATTCACTCTAATTGATTCAATAAAGTGATTTTTAACTTTTTAGCATTTGTATTCCATTAGGAATGTCAGTTTTTCTTAAATTTTTGGTGCATATACGCAGAGCTTTCTTCCTTGCTGGAGACGGTCCCTGTCCTGAAGAGTTTACATTTTGGATAAGACCAAGGCAGCACATGAGAGAATCCCTGTGTAAATAACTTCCTTTTCATGAAAAAAAAAGTCCAAGACAAAGAAGGATTTGGTGGTTTTTGAAGAGCTGTTTGGCAGAGATGAGAACTGATCCCAGATATTTGGTGTCATCAGCCAGTGCCGCATCTACGTGACCTTCCTTTTCTCTTTCGAGTTGGAAAAACAGCCATGTGCTCCTTGAGGGAAGGTGCTGCCTCAACTTCAGTCATCGACAAATAATGTAAACTGGCTGCCTGTATGCTCTGCATGGTCAGTAAAGACTAACTTCTGCCTGTGGAGAGAGGAGTACCTTCAAAGGTAGAGGAGACTAGGTATGATCTTCACAGTTGCTCATACCTAGTCTCCTCTTACAGTAAACTTTCAGACACCTAGAATTAGGAGAGAAGATATCTATAAATCACAGACAAAAGCAGGAGAGGTTAATGTGTGGTGACCTGCTGGAAAGGTCTTCAGACGCACTCCTTTGAGTTGACTTCCTTGGTTGACACATCAGAACAGAAAATGTGGCTAAGCCTTTGCGCAGCGGGAGCAGCACTGACAGACCAGGTCTTTTCATGGCCTCACGCTGCTGCACCATTTCATTGCAATTTCTCTCCAAGACTAGCATAATGATGTCATTCTGTCCTTTCAATTCGAAGCAGAGCTGGGGCAAATGAAAACACCACTTGCTTGTGACAGTCCAGCATATCCTGCGACTTCACCTCCCCATCGATGCGCAGGCACTGCCCTGCTTGCCAGCTGGAGCAGCATGGGGTAGCGAGGCAAAATAAATTCAACTGTTTCCTGTCCCCCACACCAACATCCTGGCACGTGGTGCATTTTATCCGCGTGCTCTCCTGCTGTGGAGAGGGAAATATAAAGCTTGGGCCTTGACCCCAATGGACTGAGGCAGTAGAAGCTAATCAGACGTCCTGTGGGAATGATCTACGAGCTGGGTTACCCCACGCACACCCAAAGCCCTCACTCCCTCATCATGACACGCAGCAAATACAATTATAAAATCTAATGAACTGCAACTAATGTAATTCTGAAAGTCTTCACAGCTAATGAAAACCAGGTCTCCCCCTTCTCGATTTAATTGAGATGTTTGGTTCACAGCCTGTGGAAAAGAAACCCTCCATAAAGCTATGTATGAATATTGCATTTACATATCCAGCAAATGCAGTTGCCTGTCACAGCTTTGGGCTCTTTCTCCTGACTGCTGGATATTTAATGGTAGGAAACTATCTGTGAAGGGAAATGGACTTCAGAAAATAAATACTTTCTCATGTTGTTTCAAGGGAAATCTCTAGCCTGAATGTCATGTACTAACTACCACTTTGCAATCGGAACTTGGTATAAACAGAACATTTCCTCAACATGAATAAATCATGATCCCTAATAAAAACACACCCCTTTTGCACCTAAGCAAGAATCAGAAGACTGAATTTGACCTGTAGCTTATAAACTTGAATTTGTTGAATAACAAATGACTAAAAAAAAAAATCCTTTTTTCCCCTTCCTCCAGTCTGTTCTTTTTGCTGCCTGTTGGCATCAGTTTTTCTGCAATTTAAGCATCACTAATGCTGCGAGACTTCCCCTGCCTCTGTGCTTTCCCATGTTACTATCATTGGCACTATTTTAGCAGAAAGAGCTACAATGTGGGTAGCACTGCAGAGAAAAGGATAAATACATCATGCCTGCTGCAAGAAGCTTTGCTACTATGAGTTAAGAGCTGCCAAAGCATGATGACAGAGAAGCAATCACTGGTAGGCAGGACAAGCAGAGCATCGTATCACTTCACATATCAATAACCAGTCTGGCTTTTCTTCTTCCAGGTTTCAGTTTTGGGCTGACCCAAATAATTACTTTTTCCCCACAGAACTTGATCCTGTTAAGGTTTTGAAGGAGAAGAATAAGACCAGAATTTGATGAAAACCCATACTGGATACAGGATAACTGCTCTCCAGGGACAGGAGAGACAGTCAAAACAGACCAGGTTAGAAGAAGAACAGTCTTACGCTGGTGATGTACGAGGGGAAGAGCAGACAGCAAGCTCGAAACCTTTGTACGACTGGTCAGTAGTAAGCATGTCTCATTCACACAGCAGCTGAGAAGAGTCTTTCAGCTGTGCAGATGTGGCCACAGCATGCACACGCACACGCACCAGAGGCCTGAGCCCACATCCACGTGCATGCACACCACAAAGGCAGCTACTGCCTCCACTCCCGCACAGCCAGGAAGCCTCCACCTCTGTCATCTTGCCTCCTTCTGGTACCTTCACCCACCCTCTGCCACCTGCAGAGCCTCATTCCTCCTTCCACAGCTGCCTCCTCCTCCTTTCCGGAGGCCATGCCGGTGTTGCCACAGCTCACCTCTGCCTCACGGCTCCATGAGCTGCCATCAGTTCTCCACCCACCTCAAGGCTTGGTCCTTCTAGCAGGGCACCGCCACCCTTGCCATTAGCTGAGTGTTTCTCACCCTGGGCAACATTTTTGTTTTAGCACTTCTTCCCCCATGAATTATTTTTCTATAATAATATACCAATCAAACATACTCACATAAACTCCTTATAAAATTACCAGTACTGATATCAACATCTACTGATTACTTTGGTTATGGCCTATTAATATTAGGATGCCCAAGCGGTGAGAAAAGGCAGGGCATGTCAGAAATACAAAGAGCAGATGACAAGAAATACATGAAAACACTCTCTCAGAAAGAGAATGAAATGATAGGAATTAAGTAATAGGACTGCTTACCTAAAATGTGATAAATAACTAAGTAACATACAAGACACAAACATATATGTGATAATGAGAAGTCAGCTCAAGAACATATACAGCTACAATACAGCCCCCCCAGCAATTTCAACAGCTAGTTATCTTTTACAATTTACCATTACATCACTGTTATAATACCCTGTTCACATCTGATTTTCCTTCACCAAGCAGTCTGGATTTCATCTGCTTTATCTTCATTCTTTGAGAAATTTGCCATGCTCAGGCCTGCTGTAATACCCTCCTGAACGTGGCTCATTTTAAAGGATAACCTCACCCTATATGGTGAACAAACCTTTTTTTATCCTTTTCCATCGCTTAGGGAGACAGTTTTATTGTAAAGCAATCAGATTCTGCAGAAGGAAACAGTTTTCAAAGAAACCATTCACAAATCAAGTGTGTGACCATTAGTTATTAAAAGCTGAAACACTTACAGGTTAATTTGATGGCAGCAATAGTAAATTAATTTTTCCTTTTGTTGAAAGATTTTCTTGACTATGACGAACAGCTGGCTAACTGCCTAAAGAGCAGAGGTCATCCAGCTCTGCATTTACTTAGACGCAATATCAAATTGATGCGCTACTTTCAGAAAAACAACCGTGCCATCCTTTTAGAGAATCCTTTTTGAATTTTCAGGTGACTTGTAACACATGACCGTAGACCTTGGTTTGGGGCAGCTGCTAAACTACTTGCTTTGCTATGTATTTCCATGAGTTACTCAACTAACAGGAGAAATGCAAGACTGAGTTCGGCTGGAAGGAAGCAAAAACAACAGAAAGACTCATCACTCTCTTTACCCCAGTTTCACAGATCTAAAAATAGCAGAAAGGAGCTAACAGATATTATGTGGGCAAGAATGAGAACCAGATTGGTGAGGGAGAATTTATTCTTAGAAAATCCCTCATTTTGGAATGGTTACACACAGGCATGCACTGACCCAAATAGATCATGGCTCCTATCATTCCCTAGTGCATGCAAACAGATAAAAAGCTGACGTGCACCAAAAAGGTTTGGGGCAAAAAAGCAAGCAAAATCTGCATGGAAACTGCCAAAAAAAGAAAAAGCACAGCAGCTGGTACACAATTGCTAATAGGCAAAGACAGCGCTGCTGGCAAACGCAGGTGAAGTGAAGGCAAGGAAAAGGCAAAATGATGATGGAAAATTCAAAGGTCAGCCCAAACGGATGGAGAAAACAAGCCAGTTACCATAGAGTACCTACTGCTGTCTCAGAAGGACAGTCATTTGACCCATTTCAGGATGCCCAATTTATTCCACTGTGCTGGTGCTGCCCAGTGATCAAGCCTCAGGACCCCTGATTTCCCCCTGGTGCAGCTTTCTGACTTGGCTTGATTGCCTACATTGTTGTTCTGTGGCTCTGCAGATGAGACTGGAGGATTGGGAGACCATGGGTCAAATCCACAGTGCGTCTCACCAGCTGAGTTACAGAGCACAGCAGAGCACTAACATGGGCAGCAACTACAGTTTTCTCTCCTTTCTTCCTCTCAGCCCTTCCACAGTTTTTTCATTTCCTATCAACAAAGTCCCAGGCGGCACTGCAGGCTCGGTGAAATGTCATACATGTGGCGTGATGGGTGGGAGTCAGCCACCCACTATGAGATGCGTGAGATGCCCAAGTGTGTCTATGTGTGAATGATGTCTCTGACCCTGCTGCATTCCCAGGGGCTACCAGGAGCCTCACAAGGGATGCAGGTGACTAGCCCACAGGGATGACATTTAGTTGCCTAAACACTGGCAGCTAGGACCACTTGAGTTGCCTGAGGACATCCAAGCTATCTGGATGTCTATGCAGATACGTCCACGGAGATGGACAACTTGATGCAGGAACTGCAGGAGATTTGTGCCCTTCTGGAGTGGCAGCTGGAGGCCAAGGGGCGTAGCCTATGGCATTTAAAACAGCATTCAATGCTCTCTCTTTAGGCAGATGAAACCTGCATCTGGATGTGGTTGGCAGACATGGCACAGGACCTACAGAAAATTCTCACGCTTCTCAAATAGCGACTAGAGACTATCAGAAATGTCCCAGGGTATCTCAAATAGCACCAGCTGCTTCTGGGCAGGCAGCTGAAGGGGGTCCTGATCGCCACTGATGGTAACAGGGCCTGAAGGTGCCTTGCAGGTACTTGCCTAAATTTAGGAGTTTTCATTTGCAGTTGAATCTCATACCAGTAACATCTTGCTTAACTGTTACACAGATAAAAGCATCTTCCTCTACAATCATTTCCTACACAAGGCTGAATGCTCTTAGCACTAAATCCTTCTCAGAAAGCCTTAAGGATTTATGCAGGGATGAAACATTTTAGTCTAATATCAGAAGAACACTTTTCTCCGAGCAGAACAATGCCAGAGCATCACACTCCTGCCCACTGGCAAGACAAAAAATGAATGTCCAGATTTTCAGGAACGTTCACTACCACAGACCCTATAATGTTTAATTATCTGATGGTGCTTAGGACTCCGGGTAGAGAAGAAAAGAAGCAAATAAAACCACATGAATCTGGTCATCATATGAATATTTAAGACCCCTCTACTGGAGCATCAATGTGTGGGCTCATATCAACATTGCATTAAACATCTCTACACAGCTACAGAATGCAAGTGTAAGGACAAAATTAGCAACCAACCGTCAAAAGGCCCATATTCGGGGGCGGGGGGGGGAAGTTCTTCTCCCTTCATGAACTTTTTAAACGAAGTGTTCATTTCCTTGTAATTTTTCCCTATTAAAATTTTATGTTACTGCAAAGAGATAGGTATGCAGGGAACTTCTGGCCCAATTCTGTTCCCAGTTGCTCTCATACAATAACTGCAGGCAGAATGGTGTCCCCTCTGTGGGATTACATGCCATTCTAGGTTTCTTTTCATTTAATGCAACATTAACATACACATCTACACGCTAAAATATTAAATCTGCATTAGAGGCAACTATTTGCCCAACTAATTTACATAAAAGTAGAATAAATAATAAAGCCTTTTGTTATCCAGTTAAAGAGACCAGCAACATTTATAAAGTTACAAGAAAATGCAGAGACCTTAAGAAAAATACAAAAGCATTCTTGCTGCAACAGAAAGTTTCCAGGAATTTCAAAAACTGTAAGTCAAGTCATGGACTTCTTTTGCAGGCTATTCTTGTTTTGTCTTAATACTGGTGTGCTGCTATGAAAAATAGCTAAGTGTCCTACAGCAAGTGCTAAGCATTAGTTACTGTTTTGTGAAAGTAAGTTGAAACTTAAATGTCAGCCTTCAGTGTACATCTGCTGAGACTGAGTCTCTTCCCAGAGTAAATCTATTATACTTCAGTAAATAGATGGGATATAAATAAACTCTGCGGAGTTTAGAACAGGAATTGCCACTGTATTAACAGGCTTATGGCAATGTTACTTAGAAGTATTTGTTTTAAAGTCTCAGCAGGCTCATCCTGATGCCTGTTGTGTAAAACCGTCTGCCGAACAGACAGAATCGATCTCTGAGTGTGTCCTGCTTGGTCTGTAAATTTACCTACTGTGACTAAGTACATAACTCATTATTAAAAACAGTCAGACCTGGTCTTTCCTGAGGGTAAACTAATGTTTCTCATCATCCTTAAAAAAAACAAACCACACAACAAGAGATAAGGAATAGGTAAGGCATTTAAATAAGAGCCATTATTTGAAAGGCTTACTCCCATGGCCTGAATCAACATGCAAATGTGGACTCCCAATCATCTTCACAAGATAATTATAATTCATAATTGGCACTTCTAAAGCATTTTCACAGAGCTGTGCAAATATTGACTAATTAGCCACACCAGAATTCTGTGAGGTAGGTGAGCAGGTACACTAACCCCCATTCGTATCTGAGCAAATTGCTGGGGAAAAAAAAAAACCCCAACCCTCGGCCACCGAAGGGGCTGAGAAGGTGGGGAGGTTTCCAGCCCCATGCCCCTTGCCCAGCCCACGTTGCTCCCACTGCCAGCGTGTTACCTGCTCCTCTCTTCCAGAGAGCGGATGAGATGAGCTCTATGTTAGCAGAGCTCTGGCAATAGTGGCCAAACCTCAGTTCGTTATCCAAAGTCCTGTTAAACAAAAGGTCTAGATATTCAAATTTCAAAATAAAGCCTGAGGATTTGATACAAGTACATGCAGTATTTACATGAGGATGGTAGCCTCTTCTGCTGAGGAACACTCAAACAATGATGTACTGCACAATTATGGCTTATTCCCAGAAACAAAATATTACAGAGGTACTTTAAATAGTAGAAAAAGAGCTCTTCATGTATGGAGTAAGACACTCCTTTCCTTAAAATTCAGAGAAATCTTATTATCCACTGTGTACCCACAATGAAGGGTGAAGAAAGTGTGGAAGTCCCGTTAGAGCCTCCAAGAGGCTCTACCTTCATCATATAATAAAACACTCAAGGCAAGCAGTATCATTAGTCTAGAAGAAGGGTCTAAAAATGGAGTGAAGATCCTTGGAGGCCACAGCATCTAGAAAGTCAAATATGCCACTGAATATATCCTCCATTAAATCCAGCTCTTCAATTAAATTGCCCTTAGGAAAGCAATGATTAGTCATTAGTGTCTCAGGTTTTCTGGTTTACACCAGCAAACACTAATGATGGCTTTATTCCAGAACTTTGTTATTAATCACCACATTCAGGGGTGACTAACAGGTCTTTTAAAAATAATTGTATTATCACAAGCTTACAACGTATACAATATACACAATATAAACCATTTTTATTTGGTGTAATCCTGCTTTGTCTATTGAAACCATTGGTTATATGTTGTGTCTACTTTCAGCTACAATCTCTTTAGGGCAAAGATTGTGTCCCTGTGGTTTTGTAAAGCCTCATTCACAGTTATAATGGCATATAAATTAAATAAATAAGGAGAAATCACGAACTGTGGGAATTTATTCTGCGTTTATCAGGAATTCACAAGTGAGGATTTACATATTTTTAAAATGGATTTTATTAAGATAATATTTTCCAGAGATCTGGTTCTCTTCTGTTTTTTAGAAATTGGGAGAGGCCTTTTAATTTAACTGCAGCAACTATCTAGGTAAAAATAATAACAGGAAAAATCAAGTTAGTGTGGTGACTGGTTCAATACTAAATCCAGTGTTATTCCACTCTGAAGCTCATTCTTCAGCCTGGGTCATGTGTAACTGCTTTCGAGACAAGCAGGTTTCCATCCTTGGTAAAGAGCATTAACATGATGGTATTTTAACTACTGCATTAGTTATCTACTCTGAGCAAGGCTAGACAAAACAAATAGTAGGAATAGAGCAGAACTGGATGCTCTAGTGAGCAAAATTCATCCAAAAATGCCCAAACCGAAGGAGTACAGATTAGGTGGCTTGGGCTGCAATACAATACAAGGGCAAAAAGGGCTTCTATGCTCAGAAGGTTTGGAGAACCATGAAACAGCCCAACAAAAGTTAGTATTTTATAAATTTGGCACTCCTGGCCACTCATCTCCCACAAGTTCCCCACACGCCAGAGCAGGGGCCGGGGGATCATGGCCACAACCAGAAACACACTGTCGGTAGTAATACAGCAGAGTCGTAAGCCAAAGTAAGTCTATGATACAGCTCCATACACTATACATTTTCGCGCACCCATTTTTTTCCTCTTCAGGAGGAAGAGAAGACAAAAAAAGTGGCCATTTTTATCTCTATATAGAAACATGTTCATGAAAACAGGCGTTCAGCCTGCTCTGAGGCTTTGATGAGCAGCTCAAAGGACCTCAGGAGACTGCTGGGCTCTCACACCTGGAGCTGGCAAGTCAGTGAAAACACAGGGCCACTTTGGTCTGTAAGAATAAAGGACGAAGACTAGGGTGAGTGCCTCTTTTCAGGTACACCGAAATAAGTCAGTTGTGTTATTAGAAATATTAATTGTCCTGGCTAGCTTTCTGCCCTTAGAGATCTGCAACTTTATGTGCCTGTAAGGTGAGGGGTCTGGTCCCTATGGCCAGGGCGTGTAATTACAGATGGACATTCCCCATCCTTCAAGATGCCAAGCCCAACTCATCGAACTCATAATTTTTCTTGTTTTTCTTTTTGGTTAACAAAACTAAAACCTGTAAAGGGAACAGCATGTGAGGTCAACTCTGTACACTAGGATGGAAAATGCACCCATTTGCACAGAGTTAATAACATGTCCTAAAATGGCCATTCACCCTCAAAAGTCATTAGCATGTAATAGCAGCTGCTCATCCTCTGAGTGCAGACAAGTGTTGGAAAGAGGTGCTGAGAGGCTTTGTCCTAGAATTACATGTCACTAGTTTAAACATGATGTGAGGAAATTATTTTAATTGCCCATATCAGTCCAGGACTGAAATGGCCCTATAGTGGTCGTTGTCTTGGTAGGAGTGATGCAAATGTCTTTCTCTGGTCAGGGTGTTGTTTGAGGAGAACATGTACACACCTGAATGTCTAGAAAGCCCCACCATGAAACAAAATGAAAGAAAATTACTCCAATAAAATAGCTTTGCAAAATATTAGCTAGTAATGATAGTTTTGGGCCACAAGTCTTACATACAAAGATCCGATTTCTTGCAAGTATGAGCACTGAAAGAGCAAGGACTGTTATTTTTGAGGTAACTGTTACAGTTCAAATGTCACAGACCATATTAAAGGCGTTCACAATTGGCTCTGGGATTTAGAAAGAAAAAAAATAAAAGACTTACACTGTTGTAGGAAGATTGGTGGTGATCACAGTGCTAATGACCATGAGAGAAATACAAGATTTTTTTTTTAAGCATCATTATCTAGTGGCCTTGAGTGCTAATCAAAACAAGGACTACAATGCCTGCTTTAATGGGGTTTGTCTCAGTAATGCTCCTAAATGGAATAAACTACATTAAATCCAGACAAGCTACAAAGGGAGATAAATGGCAAAACAATACACTGAAAACCTAAAGAATCTTTTAATCTACTATTAACTGAGTTACCATCCATGACATTCACAGTTAACTGCGGTTTTGTAATCCATTTGCTGAATTGTACAACTAAAATAGAAATGTTGCTGTCCTTCTGTTTAAAACAACAGATTAAATAAGGCCCAAATTAACCTCCAGAACGGCTGGTTTGGCAAATACTGTACTAGAACAGGCAGCATATCTATTTTCTTCTTTAAAAATAAGGAAAGCAGCTCCCCTGGATATTTTTTTTTTAAGTAAATAGAGGGAATCTGACCCTGCCGAGGTAGTGCTGCACATAAGCTGAGCCTCTGCACATCACAAGAAGGATACCCCAGCAGACAGAGGACCTCGCATGCTCCCTCACTGACCACTGCCATTCCCCACGGCTCCAGTGCTGCAGGGACAGATGCTAACTGACCTCAGCAGGCTTTGGATCGTCCTCTTAATGTTTACGGGAAGGGGCACTGAATGCCAGGAAGATTAATTCATCGCCATCCTCCTCCTCCTCCTTGTTCCTTTGGCCTTGCTCATCTCTCCTCTGCATATGCTGGCCCAATGCATAGCCACACTGAATTTCTTCAGCTTGATACTCCAGAAGATCAGTTACATCTGAAGCCCTCAAAAGCAATTAAACTGGTTTTCTGATGCATCTATTTTGCTGCACCTCTCACACTGAGATGGGAGGATCCTCAGCAGCTGAGGGGGAATGCAGACTACAGGATTTTGGGCAGATGCTGCAGGAAGAGGTGACAATTTACAGATAAACTGACAGCCAAGGTATAGAGGTAGTGATGCTTTTATGTTCATTTAGAGGCAAGAGTGAAATGTTTCCAGGGGTCCAGTCTTCGAAAGACGGGTTAGCTCTTTGTTCATGCTGCACACAAAATGTAGGACCATGCACCTTATCGTGAGGAAATTTTCATCAAAGGTCTTTAAAAACTGAAGCTGTAGCTTAGGGAACATGTAATTCATTCTGTAATAAACGGATTCCCCCCAGTATTATAGAAAAAGAAATCCTATGGTTGTATTGCTTTTGTAAAACGGTTGTTCTTCTGCTCTTAAGGGACTGCAAAAGGTCAGCGGTGCTGAATATACATGATTTATAAAGTACTCTGGGATGAGAGGTGCTGTGTAAATGTAAAATATTATTAGAGGATACTCTTCTTAATTGACATACACTGAAATGGAATTGGCTGTGCCACAAGAGCAGAACTAAGAAACCAAGTTAGTCTGATGACAGCACATTGTCTAAGGCTACTGACAGTCTACGACAGCCCAAGTATAAATTCATCTCACAGACAGATTTACCTAATGCTGAAAATTATTGCTGTTCATTTGGAATAGGTGATATGTAGATATGAATTTGAAGACTGTGTTACATAGAAATGACTAAGTAGGCAAAGATCACAGATTACTCCCCACCACAATGAACAAGTGGCTTCTGAAGGAGCTGTAGGCATGGGAGCTGCCGTGTAGCCCGTCCACCTTCTGCAGAAACACTGCCTTACACAAGTCAGTTCTCAAGTGTATGCCAGAGATGCTTGGGATGCCATGGTCCTCACGTGCTTTGCAAAGCCACCCTCAGATGGCACTTTCGGACTCAAAATACGCATCCTATTTATCCCTGGCTTTGATGGAGGCTTCCAAGTTCCCCTTGCAGATTTGAACCTTGTGATTTGTTCACTTACAGCTATATCCAAAGAGGCTTCCTAAAAACCAGTCTCTTACCGAACTGAGTGAGAATGAGCCAGACTGGACCAGCGGTCCCATCTCCTCTCAGGGAAGCATAAATTATGCTTTCACCCCACTTTTTGGGATTGATTCCAATTTCTCTCTTTCTTCTGACCACAATGGTCTATACTTTAACAGGGCAATAAATAACCAGTTTGAAGTAGATTTTAAAATATTTTAACAGCTGGGGCAATGACATTATTACTCCACTTTACCATAAATGGAAAAACTCCCATTCCCCCTCCCAAACAAAGACAGAGATTGCAGATCATATTCTGAATTCTTTTCAAAACCTAGGCCAAAAGATCTCACCAGCACAGTCTGTTCCCCTTCACATTATTATTCCCACTCTCACAGATTCTTTTATCTAATTCCCTTCCTCTCTGAAGTTTACACTGTCATTCCAAACATTTTTCAACTGCACTTCTCTTCCCTCCTCTTAAATTCCCTATCTCTCATCAGCCATCTAAAACCCTTCTTAAAATAATGCTATTTTCTTTTAGAAAAACCAACGGTATGAATTCAGCACTACAAATTAATCTGTTCTTACCTTTTTTCCTGTGCTAAAACAAGCCATTTTAGAACCTTTTTTTTTTTTGGGGGGGGGGGGGGGGGAGGGGGGAGGGGAAGCAGCACAATACAGCACTTTAGCAAAAGTGTACGAGCTTCCTGCTCCTAAAGGGAAAAAATGAAGTTCTACTTTTGAATTTTCATGCCTTCCCATGAAAACTGATACATCTGTCCGGGAGGTAAAGATGATCTGGATTATGTATGTTTGAGATAATAGTTACATGAAGTTATTGCATAAAATGATTGATTTTCTAGCAACAGAAGTTTTATTCAAGAATAATGTCAAAGTTATTTTCATCTATGCAAAATACTTCTCATCCACACAAAAAAGGCTCTTAATTTCCTCTATACTGAAGAAAATGTTACTGTATTTTTCTCTTCACTGATGACTTAAGTATTTGGTTTCTTCTACTTTCTTTGGATAATTTTTACTCTTAATAGATTTGCTCATTTGGCTACAGCTAAATTGCTGTAGTAATGGCAGACAATGACACTCTTAGGCTACACTATACATGATTAATCCATGCTCCAACTGAAAGCATTTATCATCTGGGGGCTACCCTTCCCGTTTGTCTTTTCCCTGTGTTCCCAGTTCTCCTTTCCTAACGAGGAGAATGACAAAAATCAGTATGGGTTTTTAACCTATGGAATGACATTTTTAGCTCTGAGGCCTATGTATAAATGTAAATTTCCAGCTGTTAGAACAAAGAAATAGCAAATGTGAGGCAGATGTTAATGTATTACCCATTGTTTGTAATACAAGCAAAAATCAACTTTAAAAAATCCCCCAGCTATTCCAGTAATGAAAGCTTACTTGCTTGGGCATTTACATAGACCTATGCCTACAGAAATAAGATCTAACTAGTTTCTCGCAGTCCATGGAGTCTAGTGAAATTCTCTGTGTCGTTTCTTCCTCTTCTGATATAAACAATCCATGAGCTAGAACATACAGCCAATGAAATCACCTCCAGATGTTTCTTCTGCTCAGCAACCTGATGAACCCCCAAAGACCATTTAGGGTCTCTACTTCTTAGCATCTACTGCATGATAAAGTCAAATGGTATCTGGAGGATCCTGTATCCTATGCTATAGCACTACTTTTCAGGACCATATTCAGCACCAAAAGTTAAACCCCATGTCTGGTTTCTATCAAGTACCACTTGACCATAAGTCTTCAAGCACTTATGAAGCCAGTGTAGGCAGAGCTAATGAGCAACCGCTCTGAGCTCCCTAAGAACTCTGCTTTCCTTTGAATCCACCAACTGAAAAACCCACAGCACGTCTGTCAATGAAATAAGGTGCTTCTTGCTGTATCTAGTATCTTTGTTGCTTCTACCATCTTCTAACCCTTGGAAACTTCTGAATTAACTGTCCTGGCATAGTGAACACAAGTCATAGCCAGAGGCACGGAGAAGCATGGATATTCAGAGCATACTTACGGTTTAGACTCTCCTCCAGGGTCTCCAGCCTCTCTCTAGCTCTCACCATCTCACATCTCTCATCATCTCATCTCTCTCATCTCACATCATCCCTCCCACGGACCTCGGATCCCCATGAATCCTGAAAGTCCTTCCTTCTAATGTTAATACAGCAGTGACTTCCGATCATCTTGTGTCAGGCACATTTGTGTTTGTAATTCCTTTCACACTAGGCAATTCATTAAGGGCTCTGTTTTGATTACCAAAATGTGTGAACACAATTTTGTATCATCTCATCTATACAGGGTCACTCTTATGTCAGTTCGTTTTTGACTGTGACAGCCTTTTCCCATCCTAAAGGCAAAACAGTGTTTACATTTGGTTAGTTAAAATATTTACACTGCACATTCAAATGATGCGTTTTCCCAGTGACAGGGCTCTCTGTGGTATTTCCTCCTGTACCTACTATGCAGTGGAAACAGATGATTAAGATGAATATTCCGGGTGTCTCTAAACAAGCAGATTAAGGAAACAAGCAGCACAGCTATACTATACTAACACTGCTGGACTTTGTAATATCCATGCAGGCTGTGTAATCTGCCTAGTGCTGCATGAAAGCCTGTCTTTTAGGACCCCAAATCAGAAGAGCTACACAATTTCCAGTCATCATATTTCAAATATAGATTCTTCATTTATTGACCATTTATTTGTTCACTTGGTGCGTGAAGTAGAGTAAAACACGACACATGTAGGTCCTGGGAGAGGAGGTAAGAATGATGTTGTTTCCTGATTGTCAGCCTATGGATAAAAGCCTCGAGCACACCATGTCTGAAGGCGTGCAGAGATGATGGGGGCTGCTACCCAGCAGGAGAAGAGAGAAGTGAAGTGGAGAAGGAAAGGTGACACTAAAGCTGGCAGGGGAAGGCCACAAAGTGATGGTATTTCTGCGAATCAGAAAACACACCGGACTCTCCTGTTTTAATTTAACACTTCAAAGTTGAATAAAATACTGCAAGTGATGCTGCACAGGGACCTGCTGCACCCAGCGGTACACCAAACACACAGCGTGGCCAGTTCCCCAAAGGGACTGTTTGAGGCTCGCGGGAGAGAAAGAGTACGCATATAAAACTTCACATGACAGTGAAATTCAACATTATTTAAGACATATTATCATCTACACAGTAAACAGCTAATTTGGCTCACGTATTTGTTACTATGGAACAACGAAGGACCACCATATGCGAGTTCTTCTGAGAAGAAATCAGATGCAGAGTGAAGCAACTTCTCACACGGGAACTCCATAGCAATGCAAAATTAGGAAGCAGAACTTAAAAACCCCGGCTCTCAGTGGGTGTATTCCTTACCTTACAACACTGTCCACGCAGGTCTTCATACAGGCTCTCCCAGTGAGGAAGCAAAAGCTTCTGTGCTGAAAAAACAACGAAGTGCTGGTTAAGAAGTTACCGCAAAGGCCCTGCCTGTGCTTACATCCATCACAAACTCTGCTGCATCTTTTTGTTTACAGAAACATATACAATAGATGAAAAGCTGACTGTGTAAGCAAAAGCTATTTATTTTAAACTGACCCTGCCCGCTTAGTGTCATATACTCTGGAGGAAATGGGTTATAAAAGTCACTGTATGAATGAGGCATGCAGCATTTAGCAAATGAACTTTAAGCAGGATTATTTTATGTGTGGGAGACGTATTTGCTCCACTTTTTTAAACTAACAGCAAATTAAACTTTGTAAGTGTTTGCCAGTTAAAACACAGCAGTAAAAGTAAAGTAACAGGCTCTACACCAGTGTAAGGCAGTGTATTCACAATAATAAATGACCAATTTTGATTTAACCTAAAACCACATTTATGCACATATATTTTTATTTCCTGATATGAGTGCCTTTAGTAAAGCATCCACTGAAAAACGGTCGTGAATTGCAACCCCTTTAATTATTCTGGTTCCATTTTTTTGCTTGTGCAGACAAGCTCTCATTTGGGATTTCCACACTTGCTGGTCCCTGACAAGCACAAGAAAATAATTGAAAGACACAGAATCTAATCTAGGGTCTAATTTCTTTCTCTCATGGAGGTAATAACCATAAATATCTCTCATTTGATAAATAAAAAAAAATCAGGTGGGTCTAAATGTGCTTATTATTACTTTAAAATGTCCTTCTTTACTGTAGCAGGTGTTGTCTGGAATGTGTCTCCCTGATGAGAAGGGCATCGTTAAAATGCTGATGTCCAAATGGCAGGATGCGGGGTCCAGCATCGTCCCTCCAGCCCTGCTGCCCGGCCAAGGGGGCTGGGGAGCGGGGACCCAGCTCCCCCGCGCTGGAGCCCGCAGTTTCCCTCTCCCTCAGCGAGGAGGAGTGCATGGGGAAAGCCTGTGTGGAGGGAGCGAACAGGCTTATCACCTGCCCGCCTGGTGCCCGACACGGCCCCACCGCCGAGCAGTCTGGGGGGCTGCATACGGATTAGTGGGGTGGACACTCCTGCACAAAGGGGATGCTGCAAATCCCCAGGCCGAGGGCCAGGATAAACCCAGATACCGTGTTTTGAGCGAGCAGTTAGCAGCCTTGCAGTTTTAATTAACACTTTTAAACATTACTTCCTTCAGCCATCCTCGCGGTTACACAGCTTGCCGCTCCCGGCCTTTGGCTGGCTGGCTAGCTAGCAAAGCCCCGCCGGTTTTGGCAGAGGGACGCCCAGCGTGATGGGCAGCGGCTGCCGCTGTCACTAGCAGGATGTTTTCCGGAGTTTCTCCTACAAGGCAATGTGTTTATTCTTTGAAACAGTTGCTCCCTAAAGATTAAAACCAAACAGGAGCACAAAAGCAGTGTGTGTCCTCTGGGGCTGCTACGTGCCATCGGGCAAACAGGAGGTACAAGCTGTGTTCTCCCAAATTACATGCAATGAACAGTGCTGCACTGGCAGAAGAAAGTAAAGCCCTTCAGCACATAAATGATACTCTCCTCTTTTTTATCCCCCCTTAGAAAAAACCAACAAAATATCCCCCAATATCTTTCAAATGCCACTTGTGACATTAAGAGCTCCAGATTTCTGGAGTTCTGTCGAGGGGTCCCCACCGCAGCTGAGCCCATTCACCCCAAAAGCACGTCAGCCTGGGCACACAAAATGAACAGCAGCCGCAGCTCCAAGGCATGCACTTTTAAGAAGACCACGTTCGTTATCATCCACAAATAGCAGTACACACTCTCAAAAACATAGTTAAAAATTACAAGGGACAGACAGCAATAAGAACAGCAGACGACCTGGAGAAGTGCTCAGACAAAATATACCTTTACTTTAAAACTAGAAAAATAATAGTAATTTAAAAACTACTAAAAATATCATCTAAGTAGTAAGAACACAGGAGAAATATCTGCACAACAACATAAAATCTCTTTAGCACAGTCTGTGTAATCTTAGTTATTACAAAGAGGCTGAAAAAATAAATGCAACAATGATTTTTCTTTCTGCTGAGGTGTGTGGAACAAATGTTAATTTTTTACCACTGTACAGGATGTTTTCTACCCCAGGGAGTACCTACAGAGGTGAGGAACTGTCTCTGGTAATAGGAAGATGTATTTACTTTGCCTAATAGCTATATGTTAATGTATTTCTATTAGCAAAATCCATTTAATATTGCATATACATTGTAGCTTCTGGCTTAAAAAGTAAGAAAGCTGGAGAAGGAGACTAAATGGTCTTTTCTTCCTCTGATAGAAACACATACAGATTTCCTCATTACTGGTAATGCGAACTGGTAAGCGTGCATAAAGGGGAACAGACAAACTTCAATAACCCTCAGCTGCAGCACGATGCCACCATGAAGCTTTATTCTCCTAAGGAGTACGGCGGACTTCACAACTTCTCCTCCGGTCGTATCACCCATATTTTAATTACTAACCGAATAGGAGCAATCGCTACCGTGCTACTATAAAGATAAAAACCTTACCTTCGATTAACAAGGACTCCTCGTGCCAGACCCTGTTTGCATTGTGCAGAAGACACCAAGAGAAGCTATTAGCGAGGTGCTATGAAACTCCCTCTGGTTGTTAATGCAGCTCTAGGAGTTTCTCGACCCCTGTCCTCGGCCGCTCGCCGATTCCGTATGCGCGGCGCAGATCCCCACCTTCTCTGGCTGCCAAGCCGGCCACAGCCTGTGAACAATGCCGCCTCTGTCAGCCCGCCGAACGAACAGTGGCACAAAGACACGCTCGTGTACAGCCCGGACTTTTTTTTTTTCCTTCTTGGAGTACAGGCTGATGAGAACGGATGGGAGAAGAATGCTTATGTATTTGTGATTAGCCAAAGCTTCCTTACGTTCAGGAGGAGTAAGATGGTGTCGGCACAGGACGGGCACCCCGGCGCCTAGAGGGGAGATGAAATCTGCACTGGTGAGAGTGCTCCCTGCCTCGCTTCGCACATTTTTGTTTCAGATCCGTGGGTGGCTGCGTGAGCAAGCAGCCGAAATAGGGGAGGAGTTACACGAAATGCAATTTATGACTTGAAGCCTTGTCTGCCTTTTCGAGAGCAGGACGGAGAGGCGAAATCGCAGCGCAATGACACAGCAGCGTGCTTTACACACCCCACCTGCCACCGCCCGCCCTCCCAAACTGGCTGGGAAAGCTCCCCTCCCTGCTGAGGCGTTATCCCCGGGACGGAGCACGGATGCAGCAGCTGCTCTTGCACTGCTCGGAAACCACACTCTGGAGAGCCTCTGAGCATGCTGGCTGTTCGCTCCCTCCCCATGGCATTACCAGTTTAATTTTCAAGGAGGCACGATGCTTCACGATCTTAACAAGCGAATGTAGGACGAGACCATGACTGACATCCTCAGCAGATGTTTACAGCTGTCACTAGGAAGAGGGGAAGACGGCAGCATCTTAAATCCTAGTTTTCTGCAAAGCTTCCCTTGGAAAGCAGAGAGGCAAAGCAGAAAGCCCTTTTAAAATCAAATGTCTGTATTTTTCTTGTTTTGAAAGGACTATCGTGTGCATGTTGCACACATTTCACCTAACTTCAGCTTTGTTTTCTTTCCTATCAGAAAACAAGAAGCAATCTGGCCCAGCTCCAGAGGAGTCAGTGATGATCCCTGCTGAAACCAACTGGAATTTTACAGTTTAAGTCAAATATTCCCAAGCCAAGCTCCACGATAGATGGTAGCTGTTCCGCATTCCTCCACATTAATTATAGTTCAGATCTTAAAACACTGCAACTGAACAGAGCAGCAAGCAACAATGCGTTTTCTTCTAGAAGCAAACACCAGGGGACGCGTGGCCCTAGGGTGCAGCACAGCTATGAACTCATTCCAGGCCCTGATGAACCATCACAGCGTTGCAATAATTTCCCATGCAATTAGTATTAATTGGTGACTTGCTGGCAATCTCCCAGGGGCCCTATCTCACCCTTTTCGCAGGTCCTACCAGGTTAGGCTTGAAGACCATCAGCGGGGCCAGGCAGCCATCACCAGTGCCCCAGCTCTTGGGGCTCGTTTTTGCTGTTAAATTTCTGGGGAACTGGCAAGGGTTATCTTGAGTAACAAACAATCACAGATATGCCACTTCCAAATTAACACATATGAGTTTGTAACACGAGACAGCAAAATAAGAGAGAGATTTCTGGAAGGAATTTATAAACATTCTATTAAAATAATTTGCTTCAAAGCATTTCACTGAGGCCAAACTCCGACATAGTTTTCAGGAGAACGGAGCGGCAGTGCCAGTGGATAGTAACAGCCCAGTAAGACTCTGCATCTTGTACTGAAAATTCAGCTGTGAAAGGAGAGCTGTAAATGAGCAACCACCTCTTCTAATTTTATTCTTTAATAACAGTTCTTAAGGAAACTTCTTCCTTGTATCTATTAATAAGATCAAGTTATTTGTCTTAAGCATCTTGCCAGATGGACTTAAGCAGGATCAGGATTGCTTTATATCAGCAGAGCCCCACGACTCCGTGGCAATAAACAAAATCAGATGTTCTTTGACAGAACATTGTAAATACCTAAAACCTATTTCAGAGTAGCTTCCAGGGTCAGTATCACAGCTGATGGATCTCAAACGTGATCTCTTTTTTCTCTGCAGAATTACATAAGTAATCTCAAAAATCCATATACTTCTATCCTTTAAAAAAAAGAGCTGAGGCAGTTATTTAGAGTCAAAAGGATACCCTAAATGAGAACTGCATGGAGGCCAGCCTACACACACCATTCAATAACTAGTAAAGGATGCAACATCTAATGGTAAAATACATTAGTAAATGCTTGTTGCTAGAGGCAAGCAGAATTACTTCAACTAAAACAGGTCAAGTATAATCAAGAGCAATGTCCTACAGGCCTATTCCTCCTTCCTTTTCTGCCTCTCCTAAGTTTCCAGTCCACATGAATCAGAGGTCCTTGGCATTACTCTTCTCGTACCATTTTCCTCCTTTACTGTGCAACATTTGGGAACTGCAACATAGCATCAATAGGCTGCCTCATGCAAAATGTCTAATACATGGTATACTTTGGCTTGGAGGTAGTCAAGAACATTAATGGTGGTTACTTGTCTTGGAAATCTTGGGTCTGGAGTGGAGGAGAGTGCTACAGCCTGCCTGTGCCATCTCACTTCATCTCTAACAATTTGCACCTCTAGATTTTACTTAAGGGCTCATGTTGTACTTAGTGTACACAAACTCAAACGTGAAAAACGAAATTCATAGTATTTACATTGGTCAGCAGATGCATAGAGATTTATCATTTACATGTATGTGGTTTATACGACATAGTTTATCAATTTTTTCCTTGGAGATCCTTCTCTCTCTGGGTCTTTGTGATCCTGTTTGATTTTGATTTTTCCAAAGGCCTTATTGTCTTTTTTTCCCACATCTATGGCATGTAAAGATCCAGCCATTATTTTTTAGTGTCACACGAAAAAGGAATACTTTCAGATTATTCTCACAAGTATTTTAAAATACAGAAGATGACCTCATTTTCACTGGTGTAACCCCACAGTAATTCCATTAACTTTCAGTATCTTTGGATGTACACCATCCATCTGAGATGTCCCTCACCTCTATCTCACACATCCTTAGCTCTCAAAGAGTATAAAACCAGAAAGATATTGCTCAGGGCAGTAGAGGCAGCAAAAGAGTATTGTCATTCAGTGGAGGGACAGATTAAGGAACCACAGAATGAAAGTTTCAGAGAAGATCTTTTCTGTAAAAACATGCAAGAGGCAGGAGCACAGTGCACACTCTGGCAGGGACAGTAAGGTGCAGCATGTGTCTTTGGAGTTGCAGAAGGATTATTAGATTTCTTAGTATGCTGCTACTCTGAAAAATCTGGTTTGTTCACAGGCTTTTACAACACACACGTTCACACTCCCACGTCACATCTACAGCTAAGAGACAGAGGGATACAACATTCAGTTTTCAGAAAACACATGACCAAGAGTTTCTTTCTCCAATGAAGTATGCCAAGACTTAGTCACTGCCACTGTAATACCCTGATATCAAATTCAATCTTTACAAATATAAAGCAAACATCTTTAAGCAAATTATGAACATCTCTGCCCATACAGATAAGTTACACTTGTAAATTACTTCTCTAAATAGGTGTTACATCAAATCTTCAACTAGTCAAAGATAGATGTGTTCAGCCTGTATCAGGTGATAATGAAGCCTTAACCCTAGAGATCTTAGTTAAATTTGGATTAGCTATTGATGAAAACCAATTTGATAACACTGCTTATTCTAGACCGCTTAATTACAGTTTTTCCAGTCAAACTTGTCACTGCTATTCCCTCCTGCATTAACTTTCTAAGAGCGTTTCTTCCAGTGACAGTTTTATTTGTAGCACTGCACGGCATCTGTACGTGCACCTCATCAGGTTCTTCTACCTGCCTGAGCCCAATGCTGGATTGTACCAGCTTCCCTCCATTTACGGGAGATCCAAGGACTAAACACATAATTACACTTAATCAAGCACCACCTTTTGCTCTGGTTGGGAGCTTGTCAGTCCTGGAAAGTACTTGCATATCTCCTACGCATGCTGAAGACACGCACATGCCAGACTGCCTCCACTGCTGAAGAGAGCTGTACTTCATTTTGAGCTATCGATCTTACTGAAGTATTTTACTCGGACACAGATCATTTGGGTCTACGGTCTGTTCTCTGCTAAAAACTCTTGACTAACTCAGGTGAATACATCATCTATACAAGTTACATAAGACTTACGGCCATGTGGATTTTAATTTGGCATATGTAGCATGTGTCTAAAGCCCCTTCTCAGAGCAGTCAAGTCAAAGCCTTACAAAGATTTAAAGTGTACCAATACAATCTAAGTTTAACATTCTGTATTACAAGAATGCAAATCATTTTCTTAAATCTTTTTTTTATGGAAGTTAGTTTGCAGCATTACAGTAATTATGAACTACTATACATTCAGCAAAGCACTTTTTTTAAGAACACTTGATGTCATTTGCAAATGTATTTCTCCTCTTTCCACCTGTTTGATTAGCACCGATAATGGAACTGAAACTTTCACCTCATCTGCTTCCAGTATTTATCAAGCATTTGAGCATGGCTCTTTGTTTTCCATTTGTAGCAACCAGAATTTCCAATTGTTTTTTCACCCAAATACTTGATAGATTCGGGCTTGCTTCATCCAGACAAGACCAAATGTATTCAATCATCTGCTACAGTCAAGACTAAATACTTACATATGGTTTCCTAACGCTACTCATTAGGACATGGATGGCTACAAAGGTCCTTCCTTTGACTTCAGCTTGCCTTTTATTCTTCCCTGCCGCTTGCTCATTTTTATTAAAAATGAAGAAAGAAATCACATTACCAAGTTTTCATTTTCCACTCTTCCTAATTTTCAAACTTATCCCATTTATAAGGCCCAACTATTCTACGACAAGAGCTTTTTAGACCATTTAACAGGGGCAAAGTCTTGAATGACCAGGGATTTTCTTTTTTTTTAATCCCCTCCTGCAGCCTCCCACTTCTCCTATTTTCCACTCCTTAATTAAATTTCAGGTCAAAGCTGAAACATTCAAATGTTTTCAGATTTGGTTAAAAAATCATGGAAATCCATTATCCTATATTGTCATAGCTAACCAGGAGAAACTTTCCTGAGTTATTTGGATATATGGACAAGATCTGATTATCTAAATCAAATTGCTAAACTCTAAATGCACAAGGGAATATATATTTTTTTTTTAAATGTCAAATCTGATTAAAGTGTGCTCAAAATAATTGGCCAGACTATAGGATACTAGTGGGCAGAGGTTCTGGAAGTGGAAGTGACACCATGCTAATTGGCAAAACAGCCACCAGAAGACAGAAATCTATTTATGATTCGAGGATTTCATTTTGAGATTATAAATGCAAGAGACAAAGAATTACATCCTCCTGTCATTTGTTGACAAGCTGCAATAAAGCAGCTGAGAAGAAGGATACCTGTGTCACTACTTCATCACCAGCCATGACTGCTCTGCATCCTGCCTCCTACGGCTGACTTGCGTTTCCGAGTCCTGATCCTGTCAGACCTGTCTGAATTATCCCGGTTTTGCTGCCAGGAGTGGTGGCATCGTACTCAGCAAAAGCATACCAGGTAAAACTGTTTGTATTCAGGAAATTGCATTATATGAAAAGTAATTACTAAGATGTAATTTTCTCTGTAGAAGCATTTGTACAAACTATACCAGTCCTCTTACCAGAGCTACTGCTCTGTAGAAACTGTTGGAAGCACATTTAAGTACTGAATCAGTGCTAAAGATGTCTGTAGCATTTATTTATTCACAAAACAAGGAACATACAAAAAAGAAAAAGAAACCACTCTTATAAACTTTTATTTAACCACAGTGAATTGAGATAGTGTTTAATACCGGAAGATTCATTTCAGGAAAAACAGGATGGGATGTAGACTGTCAGCTAACAGTTCTTGGTCTCTCTGATTATCACTATATCCTTCATGGTGAAACTGGTTTAAAAAGGAGGAAAAACAAGATGAACAACCTTAATGCCCTTCAAAATACAAATATAAAGTTGGTTAATTACGTCAAACATTTCTTAATGCAACCAAGGCTGTTTGTGCTGTCCTCCTAAGCATCCAGAGGACAGAGCAGAGAGCTGGCTGCCTGTGCACCTGCTTCACGTGGTACTAGCCTGAAGTCTAGCAATGCTGCCCGAAGTTTGACCTATGTTACCGGTATAAAAGAAAAAAAACAGCCTCAAGAAGCTGCTGGCACCTCAAATTCATAGAGCTCCTGAAGCAGATGAACAACAGATCAGTAAAGAAGGTGTTTCCAGCTTCTTTCTGCTACCGTTGTCTTGGGATTTTATGCTTTTTGCCTGGACTCCATACTACCTGTGAGAGATCAGACCTGGTTTTATATCTAATATGATATTGTCCTTCGAGACTTTGTTCTCCCTTGGATATACTTGCCACGGACAGATTGGCACATATCTGAAAGCCTCACCCAAACTTGGTTCACAAGGCTGGACTGAAAGAATTCAGAGAGTAATTAAAAAGGAAACTTAAAGGAACAAATCTCTCAAGTGTCTGATAAAGCCAGTCTTATGCAAGGGTGCTGAGAAACTGGACCCAGCCCTGATTTTCAAGTATACTTTCAACAAACACTTCTGAGAGTGAAGTGGCCCAGTAAGCCAGAGGTGTCTGACCACCAGGGGAGCTCTCTGAAAGCTCTGAAAGCATCTGTCCATAAAGGTTTTGCCCTGATCACACAGCATGGCCGTGACACAAGCTGGTTGTTTTGGGTTTTTATTTAACAGCTAATAACAACATCATGAAAACTGTCTTGAGCATCAAGAATGATACAGCCAGCAAGCAGAGGCTCGGCCTTTGGTGTGCTTCCACTCCACCAGCCTTTGATATATGAAAGCCAGTATCTGCAATGGAGACTTCACCCTGTAATTATTAAGTAAGCCTCTACAGGACCACGGCTCAATAAAGCAGGCGATGCCAAATCGAAGCTGCTGAGACAGACCACCACCACCAAGCCTTCGTCTACCATGATGCCTTCATTTCGGTGGATGAGATTTGCAGCTACCTGCCGTTTGTGTGCCATCACCTACCACCTTCCTCCCGTGTGTGGGAGGTGGCAGACGGAGTGGACTGACGGACAGAGAGCGCAGAGCATCACCGCTCTGACCAGCGCCTGGACAAGGAGGACTTCCCAGAACATTTGTATGTCTCTGTCTTTGGAAAATAACCTTTGAAATCACTCTGCCAGTGGGAACCGAACACGATGCTTAAGGAATCCTGCAATAACTGGTGGATGACAAGATTTTTTTTTTTAATCTTTGAATGTGACCTCTGTCATTTTTACATAAGTTGCTGAGACAGCCAGTGGGTTAGCAGAAGCCTATTCACCACCTCCAGACTCCATGCTGGACAAAATACACTGGACAAGAGAGTAAACAGTATTGCCTACGCCAACTTATTGAACTGGGAGAGATGCTAGCATAAAAGCCTGAAACAGAGATCAGAGATGGGATTTGCTTAATCGAGCAAGCTTTGCCAGAAGATGTAATTGCACACCGCAGAGCATCACATTAGCCTACCTTTAGAAAAAAACCCGCACATAACCAAATCCTGAAATTCTTCTTCAGTATTTGCATTAAATCCATGGGAATTGTATGGGCCTCAGCATGTGTTTTCTCCCACACTAAAGCAGCCAGATGGACAGACAGGGATGTGACAAAAACATTTTCTGTTAAGCCTGAGGGGAGATGAACAAGTAAAGAAGCCCTCATGTGCTTCTCCCCTGCCCAAAGTATACACCCCACCACCACCATACTGAGAGCCTGGCTTTCACAGAGTTCCCTTCCCTTGAGTGCGGAGAAAGCAGCAGCTGGGCAGCCAGCACAGTAGTACTCCTGCCAGCACCTCTGCCACAGCCGGGAAGCATTCCTGGGGCGCTCCATGCCGTGTTGGAGTGGGGAGCAAGCCTGGAGCTCCCCACCTCCACTGCCCTGCCATCCAGCATGGCCCCAGGAAGAGAGGTCACCCTGTTTCGTAGCCGTCAGTTATTGCCACACAGAAGGCAGCTTTGTATAAATAGTTTTTGTTCTACTAAAATTCATCTTCCCTAGCTTGTTTCCTTCCTAACAGTTGTTAATGGATTTCATTACACTTCTCCTTTTTCATGCGCATTCCTCCCTCCGTGAGGAAGGCGTTGGAGCAGCTGCAGCCAGCTGTGAACTTCCCCACAGGGACCCTAACTGCTGCCTCTGAGACATCAGTGAGAGTCCTGCGACAATGGAGAGCATCTTAACTTCAGACAAGATCACTTGCCGCTGCCGTGTGCTGCTCACCTCACAGCTGGGGAGATGAGTGTGCCTTACACACTGCAAGCAGGAGAAACATTTCATTTTACATCAGTGGGGCAGAGGAAACAAATTAATCACGCAATATGTTTAGGAAAGCCTTACCTCCTCTGAATTGTTTCAGGAATAATGTTCAAAAAATGGTTATTGTACCCTCCCCACCTTTGCTTTTACTGTCTGAGGAGGGGAAAGACAAAATATTACTTCTCTTTTTCCATCACTTTTAAAATCAGATTTCCAGGGTGGCTGTTAGCATCCTCTCTGTATTAGACACCAGAAGTCACGGTGAGTCAAAGTCTGAATCTTTGCTCAGACAAATCTCCTAGGAACATCAGCTTGGAAAGCATGCCCTGGGAAACCAGTTCCTATTCCCTGTCACTGGAAGCATCAAAGCCGATAATCCCAATCAGGCCAACTAATGTGGGTCTCTTAATTTTTTTTACTTTCCTAATTTTATGGAACACAGAGAAAATAAACTCAAATAAGGGCAAGTTATCTTACATGTATAGCCCCCTCAAAACGAAACCACAGACATTAAGAATGTGAAATATGAGCCACATACAGATCTTCTCCAAGAGACCCTATTAGAACAGAGCTCTAACTGGGCTGGCAGATATGCCTTCAAAAATCACAGGTCTTGTACACACTCTGAGAATTCTCCTTGCCTCTCTTTATGAAGCTGCTTTTTTCGGTGGGGTTTTGGGTGGGGGGGTGTTGGGTTTGTTTTAGGGTTTTTTTTAGCTCAGAATTTCCATTAATTCCAAATCCTGATTAAAAAAAAACCCCAAAAACTCCAAACTCATTTTACTTGTGTTTCATGAGCTTAAGACCAAGAAAAGCTCCATGCAAATATGTGAATATGTAAGGCAGTCATTTTAGATATTTGCTCATTTAAATAGGAGGCCATTCTTTGCATGAATTTAATGTTGTCGGTAAGCATAGGAGGTGTCAAATGCTTTGGCCTTTATGTTGTTTCTTACTGATATAATAATAATTGCCAATAGCTTCTTTTTTAAAAAGTGAAATACTCACAGTGCTATTTGGAGATTTTATAACAATATTTAACATGGGGGAGAGCATAAAAGAATAAGCAGCTGAAGTTATGCCTCCAGATAAAGTACATATCTACTACCCAGTATAACTGCACATACAAACCCACTGTTAACAGACAGAAAGACAAGACCAGTTAAGGCCCACTGTTACCTGTGACCTACCATCTCTGACTTTTGCTCTGTGCTTCCGTTCTTCAGCCACCCCTTCACTGCAGCCGCATCCCCGTCCTTCCCCCGCCGGCTGCTCCAGCCCTCTCCTCTGACAGCATTAGCACTACCACTCACAGCACTGGATATTGCCTACTTGATTCATCACTGAATCAACACAACATAAATCCCCCAGGCACACCAAAGCAACACTACATTAATGCTTCAGCTACGCTGCAAGAGCATCTCTCAAAATGCTAGAAAATCGTTTCAGATGATCACGGCTTTGTTCTCGCTGCACTCTGGCCATGACAGGGTTAAAACGGATGGGGAAAACCACTGCAAATAATCTGAATTATTGTATTCCCATCATGTTTGCCACTTTAAATCCTATTTTTGCCTATATAAATCTTTGTGCAACACTGCTCTGTTGAAATAATTAGAAACTCTTTGGCTTCGTGCAAGTGGAAAAGCCCAGAACCTGATCCAGCCTGCAGGAGCACCATTGCTTTGTCTGCCGTGAGCCTGCGGGGCCATGTCAGTCATTTATTTCTCCAGATATCCGCCTGCTTAGGATGAAGCTTTTACAGGAATTGCTTTAACTACATTCTGTCCCATGCAAGCGTGCAGCCAAAAAAATTTAAACCCTGCTCTTGACATAGTCTTTTTCAATACAGATGGAGTTCATAGGAACCATTTTATCCTTCACATTTGTGTTTTCAGCTTTATCATTTCCATTTGCTCAAGACCCCTTGTCATGCCTCATTCTTATTTTGGCGCCAGCCCTCAAAGAGTTACAGACGTGGTTACTTTGACTCAGCATCATCTTGCTATCCTCAATTCTGCCTTAACGTAAAAAAGACAAAAGCAAAAGCCCTACCGCTCCATATAATTTTATGTTCTAACTAATAGTGTCCGAAGGGCGGATGAACGCATGAAAACAAGACAGAGCTGCACACGTGCAATGTGAAGGATTCCTATCACTGCAGAGACCTTATCTTCTGTGTTTTCCTGACTCTGTGGTAAATTAGAGACACTCCCAAACGGTGAAAACTAGCAAGGAAGTTTGCTTTGCAAACAATTCCCTTAAAAAGCCTTGCAAGGAACTATTTGGTAGTGTTAAAGTTTTTGTCTCTTAAACATGCAATTCTCTACTGAAAGCGGATAATGTGAAGTAAAGTACTGGAAAATGAAGTCGCTTAAGATTACACACAGTCAGTTGGGCTTTCTCTAAAGAAACATTACACGGACCCTTTACAGCTTGCAAAGCTGAGGTTCTAGAAGCCAAAAGAAGAAGCGTGGAGTAACTGAAGGCTCGTGTCAAAGGACAGCAGCAGGCAGCATCCCGCACAAAGGGTTTGCATTGCAACCGCACTAATACCCTTGTCGCATAAAAGGGCAGGAGTGATAAACAGGAATGAAAGGGAAAATTAATTCCTGGTGGCTTTTACAGCTAACAGCCATACCATTGGGGCAGCAACACCAGCCAGGAAGTTTTGTTCCCCATGGCTAGGTTGGTCCCTGATCCAAACTGGGACCTTCACTCTGCAGCATTGCAAGCAGGACACCTTGCAAACGCTACAGATGAGGAGGCTTTGGAGAGCTGAATGTGGAAAATATGTAAGGATGCAGCACTCTCCTTGTTGCTTGAGGATACCTGATTCTGGCCATTGGACCAGTCCATCATTTCTCCATTGTCAGTGCGGAAGCATTTCCTGCAGGCTCGCACTCCCCGGAACACTGCAGGAGTGTCTGGCAGCTAGACAGGGGAAAGATGGATCTTTGAGCCTCTGGAAAGAGAGAGGCAACTCAGGATAAGCAGGTTAGATGGGTATATCTGTGCTAAAACGACAAGCAGTGAGATCAATGCACTTGGTGGCTAGGCTGGATGGCCACCTGAGATTCACCAGGCTGGAGCTTTCTGTCCAGTAGCCTTCCAGACACAGTTTAGGAAAAAGTGCCCTGAAACAAGTTTTAATATCTTTCCACGGGAACAAAAGTTCAGAAACCTCAGGATAACTTTGCACCAGTTCCCTTTCTCCAGTGAGATCCAGCTTCTGTCTGGTAAATGTTCAGGAGCTCCACAAAGCCAAAGCTTTCACGTTCTCTCGTGTTGGGAATCTTAAAACAGAGCGTGCCTAGTTCAAATCATCTCATTCATGGCTTTAACTTCTGAAAGGAGCAAAAATAAAAGCAAAGAAATGACACTAGTGATGCTTGCAATCACTGCCAAAAAGTGGAATCTACCATATGAGCTGAAAAATTAAAAATATAACATCAGAGTTTAAGAGTGTAGGAAGAACTAGGTGAAATCAGAGCAAAGATGTGTCTTGCAACAAAGCTATGAAAAGAGTAATAAATAGAACTGGGAAAAATACTGGTGCACTCAAAAAAATAAAAACAATAAAAATATTTAAATCATCAAGTTCAAATTAAAACTACTTAGTCTTAGCTACAAGTATGAAAAGAAATACACCTGTAAGGAAGAAAATAAAGCAATATGGACTTGACAAGAAATGTAACTATTCTAAAATAAAGCCACATGAAATTGTGTGCAAGCTGAGGAAGACTCTTTGCCTTTTTTTTTTTTTTTTCCCAAACACTACAGCTTCCCATCTGCTTGTGGACAGCAGACAACAAGAGTCCCGAGGCCCTGAAGAGATCCGTACCAGAAACCTCCACACTCACTCTGGTGTCCCATAGCACAGCCACACCAAGTTCAGCTCTCCATACGTCATTGAAAATGTTTCTGAGCAAACCGTGCAGCTCTGCGTGGAGAGCTGCTGGACCCTTGAGGAGCTCACAAGTCTCTGCAGACAGAGCGCTCTTCAGAAGCACCAGCACCCAAGGAAAACATCCTTTAATTTTGGCACTAGGCTCACCTAGGGGCTTAACACAACTGTCCACACTGGCCTGCAGAAATGAATGTCTCACCTGGGCATGACACCCCGGCGCGGTGCATCGTGGACAGGCGGTGGCATTGCCGCCATCCCCAGGCACTGCCTCAGGAGCCAGGCTGCCTTCCCCGGCAGGTGCTCGGGGCTGACCGCAAGGGAGGGCTTGCCGGAGGAGAAAAGCCAAGAAATACAGAGAAACTGAGACAAAAGTTTTCTCCTCATTCTCCCCCCATACAAGGGCCTGGACCTTCAGCTTTTGAGCCAAATTGTCGCTTTTCAGTTTTTTATCCTCTCCACCCTGAGCGCCGATACTGTGAGCCCTTCCAGGCTGAGGAGATCGCTGCCACATCAATATTCATAGAGGAGATCCTGAAGAAAGTTCATTTATTTTTCCGAATTATTACAGTTAATTGGAAACATCTGCTACAAATATCTGTATGCCAGAAGCATCCCAATCTACTAGGCAGTCTCTGCAGGAATACCCACTCTGTCCTTTCTGGATAGGTTTTGCCAACGGCATCTTTATTGTCAAAGAAAAGACACCATAAGACTAATCGGCCAAATGCAGAGTTTAAATTGTCTCTGCTCATTTTCACACAAAGTAGTAACATATGTTGTGCTGTCACAGCTGTGAAAGATATTTTCATCTCCTCGTTTGGCTTTTAACCGCTTGCTTGCAGCGAACCAGGTCAAGGAGTTTTGGGAACACTGCTCCCCTCTGATACCCGGCAGCATCCTTAACCTAATACGGTGGTGCAGTGAGAATATTCAAGCACATGCAATTAACGTTTTACATTTGTATTGAGATTAATGTCAATATATTACATTAATGTAAGTACATTATTTAATGTAATGTGAATGTTAAATATTTGTGTAAGTATTTATGTGAATAAAGGATAACTATTTGAATGTCCAGCGGAAAAAAGTTCCTGTGGGGATAGAATACAGCCTAAGTACGAAGTATTTGCAAAGCCCAATAAATGTATTCATTTATTACTACTGAAAATCTGGGCTGGAACTTACAAATAGAGAATTTCTAAACAAGTTGTCAAAGATAATGAAAAATTTAAGTGCAGACTGGACTTTCTAAGTATTATTAGCCCTCTGTCTGACTCTGTTCTAATTTTCTTTTTATTAGGCTGAAATGTGAGGCATGATAATTTTTAGTAGAAAGATTGTCAAAATTGTGAATAATGAAAGAAAATCACAATATCAAATTTATTTTTTTTAGGGAAAAAGATGAACAAAGACATTCATATTAAGAAGTGAAGTGTGGTTCGATCTCTAATGAAGTCAGATGAAACTAGACAATATCTATACTATAGAGCTTGCCCACAACAGCTGGAGACTTCTTACTGCCTGTACAAGGCAGCATGATGGAAAAATGTGTTTAAAAAGGTAAAGAGTAATAACTCAGAACCTCCAAAGACATCTTTGAAGCAGATGCTCTTCTGTGAGATGCCAGACTAGGACACTTTATTCAGGGAGAAGGAAAAAAAAAAAAAAAGCTCAGATTTTGAGCCAGATTTTTTTTTTAATTAAATTACTATGGGTAAAATTTTCACGCAGATGGTCACTATGAATTCTTATCTCAAACCAGATTAGAAACAGATTTCCCTTTTACATGAAGAGCAGAAATCAATCTTCTGTAATATAATCTTCTTAGATCCTCTCCCACCCCAAGGGTAAGAATAGCCACAAATTTCTCATTTAACAGTGTGGGAATGGACGTTTCTTTGTCAACACCGTTAAGTTCCAAATCATGGTGAAAGAACTTGCACTCATCAACGGACAGAAAAAATGAACTGTGAAAAGCAGAAGACCATGTAATGTCTGGATACATATTTTCATTTGGCAGAATCATGATGCTGATAGTAATAATACAAAAATAATAAGGCCTCTGACTGAAAGAGCAAGTATTCCCTTATTCCCTGAAACAGAATAGTTCCCACACTACATTATAACTGCAGCAATAATTAGGATGGGAACTTTTGGCCCAGTTTTCTTCATTTTGTTTTGTTGTTTTGTTTGTTTTGTTTGGGCCAGTTTCTTCATTTTGTTCATGAGTTTATGAGGACAATCATCACTTCATCTCTCACATTTGAACAAGCTAGTTTGCATTTCTTTCTGCTTTCCTCAAGAAGAGGCAATGATAAGGCTGGCAGTGATTATCACCTGTACTAAATTAAAGAGATATTAAGTGAATAAACCCATGAACCTCAGTGTTCAAGTTAAAGTTCAATACCGGTTAAGTAGTAATTCTTGAACCCTCACCATACTGCTATCTGAAAATTAATACAACTGGTCTACAATGTTAGGGCAACATCAACCAGAAAATTATACACTGAAGTGTATGGTTCCTGAGCACATTCGTAGGTCTTTATGCCATGAAAAATAAAATTACGCCCTTTTGCTCATTTAGACTGTGAAGCAGCTTTCTCTCAGAGAAGCGGTGGGTTTGGTGGACAGTGCCACAGCTTCCTCTGTCCCCCTGGGGAAAGCCCTGATCAAACTTTCCTGGATTCACTGCAGAAATGCAGAAGCTGTACTCACACGAAGGTGGGAGATGTGCCATTTCTGTTGGTATGAAACAGAACTAGATGACGGAAAGAAAATTGCACATTCTTGTTTGTAGCATCAAGTCACTCTCGATTTTAACGTTTGTTGGCTTGCCATGCTGCATGTCTGATACAAAAGACAATCTTACTCTCAAAGCAGAGTAAATCAGCACGTAAAATTCTTGGAATAACAACAGCGAAATCTGTCCAATACTTTCCTAAAAATGCATATTAAACTTGCATCAGCCATGAAAACTTGATTAATGTGTTTAATATATTTGGAAGAAATAGTCATTCATGTCAAGGGTAAACAATGTAAGCATGGAAGCTGGGTGAGAATAATCTTGAGAAAAAAAATGAAGCAGATGCTTCAGGATACAACCCCACTACCGATAACCATTGTTATGGCTGATCCAAAAAGCAAGCTTTATGTGCTCTAAGTGGAATAAACTGTCATCTCTATTCTTTCCTTGTGTGGCAGTTAAGGAAACACAAGCATTAGCATATGAATGAACAAAACAAATGGCTGGATTTCCTGTGAAATCTGAAATTCTGCTTTTTCAAGATTAGGGAGAACAGAAATCGTGACACATGCTTTCTCCTGAAATCCACAGAGCCCTACGAACCTCGGAGGACCACATGCAAGGACGGAAGACGAGCAGTGACAAGAGCGGAGAAGAAGCGGTACCCGCTCTGACCCGAGGATCACAAGCATGGCCCTGGCGCAGAGCTGCCGCCTCCGGGCCTGCCCGTACGGCTGCGGGCTGGCCCTGGGGCCCAGCAAACCACCCGCTACGTCCTCCTCTCACGCCCACGCTCCATCCTTCACGTGTCCAAGGTCCTCTCCCAATGGCAGTATTTAAGCAGCACAGAAGCCATGCTTTGCTCAGAGCACTGATGGCACAACTACAGTATCTAAGGGTACCTATATGCCTGCTTTTGGCAGGACACGCTGCTGGAAGGCGGCCCAGCAGAGCTGGTACTTGCCCATAGCGTGCCGGGCATGGAAAGTCAGCTTGACCAAAGTGTCAATTTAAGAGCTCCAGCCTGCCTTTGGGAACTATGTAAATACGGGACGTGGCACTTACCACACTGAATTGGGACTCGGCTCTCTCTCATCTCCTGTGTCTTAGCTACCTAAATCTCACTCCAACCCCAAACGTTCCTGCAGCAGCTGGGAATCTTCCCGTCTAATGCCTGTCTGCATGATTTCAGCCCACGTCCACAGAGAAACTTCCACAGGTAGTGGAGTCTCCATCCTTGGAGATATTCAAAAGCCTGGGCAACTGGCTCTAGGTGGCTCTCTCTGCCTGAGCAAGGGGTTGGACCAGATGACCTCCAGAGGTGCCTTCCCACAACACTCCTGTGATTCTGTGAAACTGCTGAAGTTTCCTTCACAGCACAAGTAGACTTCCAAGAGGGAAACCTATGTGCCGTAGAAAGGGAGATTTTCTATTTCTCTGCAGGCGGGTCAATATTTAGGTTGTGCTCATGAGCAGTTATCACCAATCATCCGAAGAGGAGCAGAAACTCAGCGCATTCCCACAACAGCAAAGGACGTGGGATAAGCGGATGTGACTGACAACCGTCCCTTCAGGAGATGCAGAGTTTGCTGTCTCTTAAGTGTTCCCCTTTTCTGCTGCGCTGCAGCTGCGTGCACAAGAACACATCTTCTTTCACACTGCCCACAGCGCACAGACACATACACCACTGGGGAATGCTTCAAACACACAGAAGCAGCTAGCAATTTAATTAAAATATCCACACACAGAGAGGCACGTGCACATCCCACGCCTCAAGAGAAACACCTTAAATAAATACAGCAGCACAGGACTGCAAGAAAACTCCCGAGTCCCTTCCATCAACTGAAGAAACTCCATTCTAGAGCTGCTCTTTATTTTTACCTCTGCTATACCAGGAAAAGGCTGTTCATGAACCTCAGAGATAACCAGGGACTGTCTTCTATCGCCTGGCCTCGCTTCACCCATGGTCCGTTTACTTTCCTGATGCCCACTCTGTCATTTCACCTAAAATTTAGCTCTTTTCACCCCCTGGTGTTTACTGTCCTCCTGTATATTTACTCTCCTGAAGACAGCAGTATCTCAGCCTCTGCTTTATTATCTGAACAAGCCAAGGTTTTTACAGTGCCTTCTGGTACAATACACGATCCATCGTCCCCCTGATCGTTCTGACAGCCCCTCTGTGAGCCTGCTCCAGGTTGAATTCAGCTTTCTTTAATGTGAATGGAACACACTATTCTCACTGTGCTTTGTCAACACTTCAAAATATGTTGTTAATACTTTCTTTCCCTGCTAGAAATACCTCACCCACTATCCTCTTGGCATGCATTTATCTTATTAACAGCAGCATCTAGCTTGATCCTAGATAGGATAGGTCCTGGGAACCTAGATCTAGAATAGGCCATAGATCTAAGATCCTGGTCCTAGATGACCTCATATAACTGTATTTGTTTCTTCCTGTTTTTCAGCTGATGAGTTCCCAGCTCACAGACTAAATTCAGATGCTTATTCCCTGAAAGCATGGCCTTGCACTTTGTGCAACTGCAGTTCATGCCATATCTATTACACCAACTTGGAAGAAAACCTAACCCTTCTTGTATGATGTTATGATCCTCTGCTGAAATGTCAGTGACTCTTACCTTTGAGTCATCTGTAAATTTATACGCATACTACTGCTTATTTGTGACAATGATAGGAAGATATTAAACATGTTTCATCTCCTTTGAGGAACTTAATTAGCAGCCTCCCTTTGGCCCAACACTCCCATTTCAAGACTAATGTTGCTATCTCCTCTTTATTCAATTCCCTACCTATTTAAAATTTCTTCTATAAATCTCCTTCTTCCCTTATCATACTGATAAATCTCCATGTGGGTACCATATTCAAATTCTTTATCAAAATTGAGATGGATTACAACTACTGCTTTTCTTCAGCAACAGAACTGAAGATGAAACAGTTACCCTTGGCACAAAATATTTCTTAATCATTTTTTATTTTATCCCATTTTCTGTTTGCTTCCCCGACTTTATTATCTTGTTCAAAATTTGCTCTAAAACATTACATACTCTAGAGGTTGGCCTAACAGGCTGTTATTTGCCCAAATCCACTTCCCCTGGCTCTATCTCATAATTTGAAGTATAAATTTTATATTTCTCATTCTCATGCCCCATTGTTCAATATATTCATTAGAAACTCTGCAATTGCATATAACAATAAATGTCTTTCCAGGGAGGAGCAGAAATGTTTTTAGAAGTAAAATTTGATGACCTCTCACTGCTAGTCTCTGGAAAAGAAGTGCTGGATATTACGTTTCTCTAACTTGTCCCTGAAACTGGATTGCTGTTCTTAATGTCACACTGTACTGGTTTTTTTTTTAATAGCTAATATGGGAAACATGTGGTTCCTCTTTAAAGAGGCCTCCCAAATCAAACTTAAAATCAAATACTTCCCCATAACTTAATTTAAAAGGTTAAAAAGGTCAAGATTCTCTTCACTGCCAAAGTACTTGTCCAATTCTCTATAAGAAATTTAATTTCTCTCATCTGGAGCAAATGTGTATAATGCAAATGGCATTCAGAAACTCTACTGCACTTTGGAATTAAACCCACTTTTTGCAGCTGCTGTTTTAAACATCATCAGAGTCTGGAAATG